>NW_020271711.1:645990-700926 GCF_002803265.2 Melanaphis sacchari | reverse complement strand
ATAGTAATAATAATAATAATAATAATAATAAAAACCCGAGCGGCGTCGTAGTTATTATGAAAACGGTGACGGTGACGGCGGGGGGTACACACGACTGGCGGCGTCGGCGGCGGCGGTGGTCACGGCCAAGTTATTTGTGCATGCGGGTGTGCGTGCGTGTACATGCCAGTGTGTACCCATTACACTCATACACACACACATAATATGTGTGTGTGTGCGTGGAAAACGTATTGGGAACCGCCGTATAGCGTGGCGTGACTCGCGAGCGCGAGGGTCGTTCGACCGCCGTCATCATCATCGCCATCATCATCGTCATCGTCATCGTCATCGTCATTGCCGGTACCGCCGTCGCCGCGCCTCGTCCGCCGCTGCCACGTCGCAACCGCTGCTGTACCGCCACCTTCACCGCCCGACCGATCGTTTTAACATCCGCCGGCGGCGACCCGACAGGATGAACAATGGTTCGCGGCGGCGGCGGCGGCGGAAACAACGGTGTTGTGTTACCGGGTGACGTCTCTCTGACCAAGAGCGCGCACCGCCGCAGCTCTTTTACCCGCGGGCGCGGCGTTTCGCCTCGGACCGGCCCCGCGCGGTGGCGGTGATCCGTGTCACGTTCGCCCGTCGCACGGTCCGCGTTTTCCCGCAGAAACTTCATCGCGTCCGCGTTGTGGCGACATAGACGACGGTGGCGGTGGCAGCAGCACGAGCAGCACCGGCATGAGCAGCAGCGACAAACAGTCGGCTCGACCAGCAGCCGCGCTGCCTTCTCCGCGTCCCGTCACCTCCCCCCTTAACCCTTCACTCCGGCCGCAGTCGTCCGTGTACAGACCAGAATAACGTACAATATGCACACATGACTGCCGTGTGCATCGCGTACATTATTATTATTATTACTATTACTATTATTGTTATACGCACATTAATGTGCTTTCCAAATTAACGGTCGGCCAAACACACACACACACACACACACACACTGCTCTTATCCGCTGCTCTCTGCGCCGCAGCACTCGTATGTGGCGCGCACGCTTCGTTGCCGACGCCGCCGCTGCTAATACTACTCTACTCCTGCGGGTTGCCCCGTTGCCGACGCTGCTGCCGTTGTATAATGATATGCGACGACAATCATTATTTCGCACACAGCAGCGGCTGTAGCAGTTCGTCGGCGCCGGCACACATAACCTTCCCTTCCGCCCGTCGACGCGGCGCGGCGCGCACGCACGCACGACCGCGCGCTGGCCATCGTATATACACACGAATCCGCGATCGTCGCCGCCGTCATTCCACACCGAACGATCCCCGACCCCTTGCCCCCCACCGGGGCCGCGACAATTTACGTCGCAAAAATAAAATGGGAAAAAAAATACACACACACACGTGCGCGCCCGGCACGGTACCCGTGTGACCCTAGGTCGCTAGACCTCGTCGTCGTTGGCGGGCGGTGGACGCGTCGGAAACCGTGGCGGTGGCGAAAACGACGGCGTCGTTGTTGGGCAAGTGCGTGCGCGTGTATATGCGTGCCCGTTCGGTTAGGTTTCCGCCGCGCCGCCGAGGGGGATACACCCTCCAACCACTACCAAAGCGTCGCTCGCCGCTCCGTACTGCGTGATGCGTTTACGGCGTGTATGTGTGTGTGTGTGTGTGTGTGTGTGTGTGTGTGTATGTGTGCACGCATAAGCCGAAGAGGCGGCTGTGGATAAATATCATCGGAATATCGCCGGCTAATTAGATGCCGCCACTGCCGCTGCCGCAATTCGCGGCCGACGACGATCGTTCGTGACCCGGTATAATAATAATAATCCGACGACTTAGTCGTATATATAAATATATATCGCAGTCTCATGCAATGCGGATGATGATGATAATAATAATAATAATATGATTAACAGTTCGTCGAATCAAAGGGTTAATTGCCCCGCTGGGGAGAATCGACCGGAGAACGGCCGTGTGTACGACGGTGTACGCGAGGACGACGGACGAAAGCGGCGACGTCGCCGCGAACGACGACGACGACGACGACGTAGACGTAGACGAAGAAGAGGACCGTTGTCGGTGGGCGACGAGCGGGGCACCGGTGGTGCAGGCGGAGTAGGATGAATACGCTACAGCAGGAGGAAAGGCTTTGTGCGGCGCACAACTGCCGACGACGATTCCGGTGGCACCGATGATAATAATAATAATAATTATTATTATATTATACGGCCACGACCGAGCCGCCGTCTGCGTTTTATTATTATTGTTGTTGTTGTTGTTTTTTTCACATACGTGTGTATACGTATATTATGCGTGCGTCGTCTTCGTCATCGTCGTCGTCGTCGTCGTCGGTCATTGGAAATTCAGCTCGTCTACAAAAGGAAAACCGCGTCCGCCGCCGCCGCCGCCACGGCCACGTGCAGCACGCGGGGCGGATGGAATTATGTTTTTTATTTCATATTTTTTCCTCCGCTCTTCGCGCATTCAATTCCGCGGGCGAGAGTGTTATTACGACGCGCGCTCGCAGTAGTACAATGCGTGTGTACGGCGGTTTCGGGAAACGCGTTATTATTGTCCTTTCGTTACAGACACGTCACTCGCGCGCACTGCACACACCGGCGTACGCCCGCGGGCGGAGGCAGCGGCGCGCGATATATAATATTATAATAATGGATACTCCGGGTATAATGGTATTAACTATTATTACGTGTACGCGCGCTACTTCCGCCCTGCCGCAACGTCGATCCGACGCCGCCGCCGCCGACGGATAATCCGACGGTGGAAATGTGCGTGCGAGTGCGTCAGAAGTGTGTGTAATAAAAATATCCAATCACCAATAGGCAATAACGTCATGGACGGGCCGTGCGTGTGCGTAAGGACACGTAAGGATGTGTGTGTGTGCTTGTCCGCGCACGCCATAGTATAATTATTATACATATATGTTGTTATTAGTATTATTGTGTACGCTAAGGTGTGTGTGTGTGTGTGTGAGTGTGTAAGAGGAACGATTGACGAGGGATAGGTATTCGCCTCCTCTCCCGCGCGCCCCGTTAATCGATAATAAACGCTACCATAATTTATTATTATTGTTGTTGTTGTTGTTGTTATTATTGGAGGAGAACGACGAAGCGATAATGATGATAATACATATGTTGGAGTTCCGCGTCTCCCTCCCCGCCGCCGTCGTCGTCGTCGTCGCAATTTGGAATTTCGAAATTCACTCCATTAGTGTAACAACGCAGGTACCCGATAAGAATGCGTATATGATATTATAATGTATATTAGCGTAGTTGTGTCTCCGCGTGATGTATCGTTATCGTGGAGCAAGGCGGTGTCGTCGTTGTCGGTGGAAAAAGTGAAATAATAATAATAAAAAAAAATTCAGTACGAAAAAAACACACGCAACAAGTGGAAATATTAATAACGTAAAAACACGATAACAACGATAATAATAATTATATCATCGTTATTGACGCGGGCGAATTTCGTTTCGTTCCCGGTGTTACGTGCATTAAGCCGGTCCGGCGTGTACTAACGATTGTGTATTTGTGTGCAGTTTAAAATAATAACAACTACCTACGATAATTTTTTTTTTTATTTTAATAATGTCGTCTCGTAATAATGGTATTGTAATGATAAAAATAATAATAATAATAATAATAATAATAATAATAATAATAATAGTGACAACGTTAAAGTCGCGCGTCGTTCCGACGGAATAAAAATTATTACACGCAGCGCGCACGGAGACCACCGAACCGAATTCCAGTCGTCGGGACTATCATTATTTATTGCCGTTCGCGACATTTTATGTTTTATTAAAAACCGTTCGTGTCGGCGGTACTGTCGTCGCAGTATCGTTTCCAATAAAATATCGGGCGAAGAAAACGGATATACGGTTTCCGCTTTCCGATGGAAAAACCATCGGTATATGATGCCACGTTTTCTCGACCGCGTTTTCCATTTCGTGCGGTCAGCAGCTAAGACTCAATAATAAAAGTACGCCGACGTTTAGATGCCAACCGTCCCTTTTTAATGAGTTTTTTTTTAACGTTCAATCGCATTATTAAGACCCTCGTACGAGTGTTTCTCGGCGAGGTTTAATATGTTTATTCGAAAGGAAATTAAATTACGTACACATATATTTTATTATTTTTATTTTCGTATCCCACTCCTTATTATTATTATACGTGTGGGTTTTTATGTGAACACTTTTAACGTTTATGTGTTTAATATTTCCGAACGCTGAGAAATCGTATTTTTCCCTCCGCCGCGCGTTGATAGATATTGCAATTTTATAAGTAAATAAGTGTTTAGTTTATATACTGTTTGTATAGGGAAAAGTTGAAAATAAGCTTCGACTTACATTAATAAATTTGTTTTATTTGCGTATAAAGTTTTTAAATTTCGTCGACGATAAAATAATTATTTGAACTTCATTATTTACACGGGCTGACCATTTTTCCAGTTATTTTTTTTTTTTAGTTCAGTAAATAATTTTTATTTTACCGGCAAAAAATGTCTACTCTAAATGCGATCACTTGAATAATATATAAAGGCGTATTCTAAACGGTTTTATCATTTTTTAAAGACACGTTTTAAATGTGATGGAAAATATTTTTATATCGAATATAAGGAGGTCTTGTGGACGAATAATTTTTATACTTATTCCAAAACAACTTTTTATTGCATTGTACATTATATATTATTATTATTATGTATATTTATGCGTATGATTTATGAGCTGATAAAAATTGTTGATAAATGTATGTGATGGGTAATAACGATGGTCTTACGGCACTAACACAAGCGCAAGTATCAAAATATTCTATGCCTACCGTTGTGTTTGAATTTTTAATAACGTATAGGCACAAAAGTAATGTCGTCTGCTGTCTTGTTTAGTTAAAAGTAATAATGTACTTGGCAATTAAGAGAAGGCTATACGGTGAACACGCCGTGTAATTATGCCTTTGTTGATATTACACTTCAAAACTCGCGTTCACGGTTCCGAGAAATATTGCCCAAAATTTGAAACGAAAAATAATTATAATGAAAACATTTGAAATGTTTGAATATTAATTTCAAAATACTTTTAACGCACATTATGAAGCTTTGAAATGACAAAATTCTTAATAATATACTATAATATATACAATATACACATATATATATATATATATATATATATATACATTGTGTACACTCGCATAATTGTTAAAGTACCTACCTATACCTAACACAATATGAAAACATCAAACTTTTGCAAGCTGTAAATACACCATAATAATTTGTTGACGTTTTAAGTAATGCATGTTTAATTTATACATAAACGCATATACTCGCTTAATTTATAGAAAAAAAAAATAATAAAAATGTAATTTCCGGTAATAAAACTTTTTTTAGTGTATTTGGTGAAAAAAGACTTGAAATATAATATGAATAATTTAAGTCGTAGATCGATTGAGATGCACTACAGTTTAGTTAAAAGTGTTACGAAGAGAAAATTGAATTAGATAGGTCTAAATTATCGATTGTTAAGAAAGTTTCGTCGAAATTCTTAATAACAATTGATGATAGAACAAAATATACCTCTATTATATAGTCTAATCTAATGTTACAAATCGTAGACAAATATTAAAATGATTAATAATAATTTTTAATTATCTTTACTATACGTCTATACGAGTATAATAATTGTGTCATTTTAAAGTGCACAATATGTGTAGAGGGTATAGACATAAATAGATAATTATTGATTTGTGAATCAAAAATGGAGTTGTTGAAATGAACTACAAAAACACGGTCAATAGTATTCGATGAAGTCAATATTTTTTGTACGCACTGATTAAAATAAAAGTTTCAAAATATTTTATCCACCGTATCAATATATATTTTCAAGGCGTATATTGTATACATATATACAGGTTAGAATAGAGACTTCAATCATACAATTTAAGTTTTCACTCTTCAAAGTGGTTCTGCGCGTTTTGAAACCATTGAAGCTTGAAGTTACATTGGAATTTTTTATACGTTAATATAGTTTATATTATCACAAACTATCACCTCGACAATTGCGACGACTCAACTCGCATTATAACCCAAATTCATAAATTATTATAATGGATATAAATATTCACATAATCATAATTTGTACATGAAAAAAATCTTTTGGATAAAGTGAAATTTAGAAGACTAAATTAAATACTTTTTTTTAAATCTATATGATAATACATAATAATATAGCCTGATACCTAAGTACCTATGCCCCTATCTGTTGTATACGTTTAAATACGCATACCATGGTTAACATATTTTATACAGCTATTGTTATAGTATACAAGTTTGACATAAAATGAATAGTTTTATTACTAAAGTATTAAACTTTAAAATAAAAATAAAGTAAATTTACCAGAAATTTAACGAAATGATTACAATATTATTTGTGTTTTCTTGTAATCAGTTACTCCTAATATTTTATAAATAAAATGAATTATAAATTATTAAAAGCTGTATGCTTGAGCATATTATGAAATATTCTAAGACAAATTAAGAACTGTTTATATTTCACATTGTGATAAAAATATTTTAAAACCTAATTATATAGACATATAATAGTGACGCCTGATTATGCGTTCTCATATTTATGTATATGGCACGAAGTAACCAAATAAATTCGTTACATGATAATTTAAAACAAGACTGTACCGATTATACCAAACATTTATTAACTATATAACTATTGCATTGTCATCATTTTAATGTACTTTATATTTTTTTATATTTTAATAATATCATCAGCAGTTATTTTTTCACGAAAGAATGGTATGCAAAAACTGAACATATGGTGTCTTATACAGGGTGTATATTTACTATTTTATATACAATTTTTCTTTTTTATACTAATTTTAATTCGTCGAAAAACGACGAACGATAAAAAATGTTTAAATACAAAACGATATGGAAAATAAATTTCTCGATTCATATTATATCATATGCAATTATTATTTATTAAAACTATATATTCGCGGCCTCGCGGGGTTGTTCGAAACCTAGCGCGCGGCAGGCCAGATTAATTGAAACCCTACGTGACTATTCGTATATTGTACACCATGTGGTCCACAATAATAATAATAATAATAATAATAATATATAGTCTACTTCCTAACCTGGCCGCGCGATTCGAGATATGCCAATCGATAGCGAAACACACGCGGTCATGTATAGGTGCGTGCTGCAGTGTTTAAATAATCGCTTCCGGCCAACCGTCGATTGGCGGACGTTGGACGATGCGTAAAAAAGCCACGTCGAAACACGCGTTATCCACGTTCCGACTCGGCCGACTCCCCGGAAACCGAACCAATCAATATTCGGTTACCGATCTGTAGAAATCTTTGTGCGTTATAATATACTGTGATAGTATTTATCGATCGTCATTGACTCGTTAGAGACGTCATGCAGTTTGTCCAATTCGGAAGATGATGTTTCTCATTACCGTGCATTTATAACAAATCGTATTCACGTGTATATACATTACTAACCTATCAATATAAAAACGTAATTTCGCACATTCATCATTCCCCGACGTTAAAAAGTGCTGCAGGGTACTGTTTTTTTTCCACAAAATATCTTTTGATTTGTGGGATAGTATATTTTTAAAATTATAGGTATACGAATCAATGTATTAACAAACTAATGAGCGTGTATGCGTTTTTTGTATTTATTTGTCACCGTAGAGATCGACGTGAATAGACGCAATCAAACACAAATTTTGACTGTTGGTTTACGAACTACTCTACTGCACTTAGAATTAGGATTCACCTTAAAAATTGATTGAAAAACTCTGAGGTTCTATTATTATTTTACCACTGAATATACATATATATATATACGTTCAACAAATTTCGTATCGGTTCAATAAAGAAAAACGACTAGTGACAAATCTCATCAGCTCGAGTAGGACCACAGCTTCAAAAAATATTCTAATATCATAAAATTTAAAGATTTAATAAACCGGTGAAAATGCATCAATACAATATATTTAATAATCAGTAAATATTTATAAAAACAAGAGTCCAAACAATGGACATCGTGTACAAAGATAGTAAGTACAATATTATGTTGTTTATTATATTAATAGAATAAAAAATCGGACTTTTGTCATTTATAATTAAACATCGACCGCGTAAGCGCGATTTGGCAGGTAAGTGTATTATTTTGTAAATGGACCTAGTACTAATAAAAAAATTGTTTAGCCCTTCCACGTGTCTATTCATCAAATTTTGGTTACGAAATAAAATAGGAGAAACCATATTATTAGATAAAAAACTTCGATTTGCAGTGCGACAAGGTTATTAATTACAATGTCAAGCGCGGTCGTAGCGTGTTAATAAAAAACGTGTAAAATTTGTTTTATTTCAAAACAAGTAATCCCGGAGTTCCGCGGGATTAATGTTTACAAACATGCCTGCATAGCAGTGTGACAGACACATACTTGTTTATTTGTTATCGGCCGATTAATTTTGTTCTGATCACCGATCGGCTTAAAGTTTTTATTTTTGTACGTTATTTTCTATAATTATTTTTTACTACGAAGTAGTTTTTACTCGACTTCCTATACTCATCTAGTTATTATAATACGGTTTTGATGCATTTTGATAATTGTTTTATGAACTCAGCTTTGTATGCTTTATGGTTTTATGTTTTGTTACGTTCCATGTAATTTTTAATGAAAATAAGAATATTTTATTTTAAATATATTAATAATTTGTCATCTTAAGCTTATTTTTAAAAACATTTTCAAGGTTTTCAGAATTTAACATTTTAATTCTGATTATGTTTATTGCACAGTAGTAATTTTCCGTATGACGTAGAAATTGACAATACATTTTAGAACCACTATTTTATAATTTGTTTAGAATCTATATGATATCGATGCATACTCATATTATAATTCGTCAGTCTTCAATACTCACATTTTCTTTTTTGGTACACCAAACACGAGTGACAAAATTTAATTTATTTTTCGTTCAAAACTCGTTTGAAATAAAAAAATAAAATCAAGTGCATTATTTTGAATTCTTTTAGTGTATTACATTCCGTGCTCTAATTAATATTCAAAATAAAAAATAGATTGATGTAATGGCTTTCATATATCATATAACTAATAAATATATTAATATTTATTATTTAACGACGGTGATTTGTGTTTCTACAAATCCACAAGACACAATTTTATTTTTTTTTCCAAACGCTTAGCAGGTTTATTTACTTATAGATTATAGAAGTTTGTATTTTGTAATCGAATTAATTAATCATTACAGCTGAAATAGCTTAAACTACGTCATTCCGGAGACCAAATTTTATTGCTAAGACAGAACATAAAAAATGACTAGGTATGACGTGGAAAAAAAAATACGAAACAACGTGGCACACGAAAAGTTTTTTAATGGGTATACCTATACCGTCCAACTGCAGATTTATACAACGTAGACGTAGGTATTATATTATTGTCTATATCATATTATATTGTTACTGCCAACAGCGTTGTAAACAATTCAAAGTCCTTTCTAGCCGTTCTGCCGTTCTCAGAACTCTTGTATCGTTTTTTCGACTAAGCGAATTTCAACTATATTACGTCTTCAAAATTACTCCTGTGTCCATAATGTATATGTATAGTCAACGAGTAGGTTTAATTAATCGATGGTGGTAGGTATAGTGTACGAAAACAAAATAAGTAACAAATTTTATGGAATCCTGCCCACGGCCCGTTCTAAGGATTTTCCGGCTCGTGAACCGAAACGAAACATCGTGAGACTGTTTCAGCCTGCAGGTAATATAATATATATAATACGGCGCGGGTAAGTGGATTTATGTCTCATGGTAATATTAAAATTGTTGAAATTGTATTCAACGCCACTACACTAGACACAATATTGTACACATAGGTACCTATATACAGTGCATTCACAAATAAAGTAAAACAACATAAGTATATATAACAACACGGGTATAAAATCGATATTTCGTCGAGACACAAGAATTCGAGACGTCCAAAAATCTAAGTATTTAAAATTTTAAACGCGTATATCTTGTATTTCGATAGTGTTTTTTCTTCAAATAAAGGATAAATTAATTTCTATAGTGCGTTTTACTCTCAGTATAACCTGTGTATTTTATAATTACGACTAATGATTGGGCGGGAAAAATGCATGATAACTCCTCAAGGTTAATAATTATAGGTAAGTATATAATCTATGTCACAACGAAATTCCATAATAATATTATGGTATTATGTAGTGCGTGAAAAATATATTGTATAATTATATAACAATATCATATATGTGTTGTACTTAATTCTTTTACTAATGGTTTCAAGTTGTGTGTGGGGGGGGGGGGAGAGGAAGAAAGCTCTGATTTTCGCATTTGAAAATGGTGCACAAACACTGAGCTCCCAAATTCTTAGGATCTCCTTTCCACTTTGTACTTTTATATATAAAAAAAAAAAATGCTTTTTTTAGTAAGAGGCACAACTTGTTTTCGCTCAAAATTACGGACAATGAAATTTTGCTAATAAGTACAATTTTGAGTATACAAAGTATATCACTAATATGACATAGATACACTGTTACCATATCTCGTTACCAATACTAAACGATACATATTATACTTGTTCATTACAATTGATTGTCGTCTTTCGGTATCTAACATTAAAATTGTGTTAACTCCAAGTATTTATGTGTTATGTGGGACAGACCACAGGCTTTTATTTTTATAGTTGTATTTCTAAGCTTATTATTTTTAGTAAAAGTTTTCACTGATAATTGATAAACTTTTTAACAATTTGGACTCGGATCACTAATTATGTATATTAGCTTAGTCCCCGGAAGAAAGGTAAAATAATCTGTTAAAATAGAGAAAATTTAAAATTTCGCGAATATAGGCTAAATTTTCAAACAATTTAATAATTCTGAGTATAACCACACAATCTATCTGTTTTCAGATCAAATTATACCGTTAGAAATTGTAAGAAGTTTGTTTAAAAGAAAGGTGAAAAAAATTTGCATATGCTTCCAAATAAAGTAATATGCCAAGAGTTAACAAATTAATTAAGCACTTTAGTATTTTTAAGGTAAAAAGTCTTAAGCATTATATAAAGGGTGTAGGCCAGAAAGAAATGTTATATGGATATAATAATTTTTCATCATTGAAATTATTAATTCGAAAATTTTGGAACTACCTATAAATATTGTGTATACCCTATAAGTGGTTAAATTTCTTTGAAAACGGTTTCCATCGTTTGTAAATTGTACGCAATTGAGTCGTAAAATAAGTAAATGTGCGCAAATTTATTGTAGCATTTTAGTAGCAATAGATTTTTTTGTATAATAAAATATGTATCTATATAGTATATATACTTTTGTATTAGTTAATTTTTTATTTTTACCAAAATCTTTAGTTAATAATGGTTCCCAAAATTAATAGTGCATAGGACCCCTATATCTTTAAATCAAAGCCTGACCGAGAGAGACGCATAATATTTTCTTGGAAAATTACTCTGGTCAGGTTAAAAAAAATTATATATTTTATTAATATATAATATTTTAAATTAAAAAATGTAAATAATTATTTATTTTTGAAATGCAATTTATTTTTATTTTGGTGAACTATTAATAATTTAATTATTTCAGTCTTGGGTTAATGTGTTAAATATTTTTCAGTTTGATGAAAATGTTGTCATATAGATTACAAAGTGCTTATGTTTAGTTTTGAAATAATTGGTATTGAAGTTAGCTCGAAAAAATGATATGTTAAAAATGTTTGGTGTTTACTGTTTACACATTATACACGCCTATAAAACACAAAATATTATAAAGTTCACAATACCCTTTGGTATTTTGACCACTTTAAGCCCTGCCGCTCTGTTCGTACTTATATAGGTGAACTGCATTACAACGATACATTATTAATGTATGCGTCGGTGAATTATTTTATGAAATATAGCAGGAAATTCACTCGCCCAGCACTTTATATTATATGGTTCATGTATACATCAAATAGACCAATGATCACACTGAAAAGGTATATAATCACTTCAGGGCTTCGGGCAAATAATTGATGTAAATTTATTACTATATGTCTACCGATTGTCCGCAAATGATTAACACATTAATACAGCAAACTGAACTCTTTTTATAATATATGGAGATGTGTACTCGTATCCTATGTATTTTTGTATAATATTTATCATATTGTATTATCCTTCTCGAAACTCCCGGAACAGCTAGTATATACTGTATAATATATAAATACACGCATCTAATATATACACGTATATTGTATATACGGCTATACATGGTAAGTGTATATGTATTGTTATTCGCGTCGTTATAATATCGTTAAACGCGAAAAACTGCGATTTATTATGTATAATATATGTATTTAAACTGCTGCAGTGTATGCATTATATTATAGCGTCACTGCGTATTAACACGATTTTGCCGGTTATATACCGAACGGCACCGTACACGCTTCGCCTGATTTCCAATAAACTTAATCCCAGCGGACATTTTTAAGACACGTAAATCACACCCCTCTCGTACGCAGTTCTGCAGAAAAATTCTTTACGCTGTACGCCCTTTGTGGAAACAATAATAATCGGGCTGCTCGCACCAGCAAGTCGCCGCCACTCGTCTTTTGCTGCTGCAGGTACACAGTTCGCATATTATTATATGTACATAATAATATAATAATAATAATATGATATATCGGAAACGACGTTATCCTGACACATATACGGTGACCCTTTTTTTTTTCTTTTTTTTTTTTTGTTGTGTTGTTGTTGGTTGGTTATTTCTATTATGTATTTATGTACACTTGATGATCTACGACTGCGACCGCGGCGGTGTACACGTATAATCCGTACCGTGAAGAAACGGAATATAATAAACCGCGCGCACTGCGCAGTATATATTATTATTACAATAATCTAGAATATTGAATTTGTTGTCCGCAAGCAGCGTCGTCTTTCTCTCTATATACATATAGAATATAGATACATGCACGTGTGTGTCCCACACACGGCCACACATGTGGTGCGCGAGTTTCAATGCGAGATTTCTCACTTTCAACACAAAACCGTGTACACATTTATATAATGTATAATATATAACGTACGACTCGGGTTGACGGGCGCGGATGTAGCGAAAAAAAAAAATAAAAATGTATACAAGAAATAAAGACGAACAGGGAGGAGTGTTCGTATGTATATATAGTATGCGTATTATATTATATTATATTATATTGTATATGAGTCCAACGGCTCGTTTATTTATTGTTGTTATTATTATTATTATTATTGTTGTTATTCTTAATCGGCTTAAGCCCGAACTTCAGTATACAATGCGAACGAAGAGAAATCGACAAGTCCAAATAAATCAGCTCGGATTCGGTTGACATTTGTATAAATGGAAAAAAAAAAAGGCATTCGGAATAGTTAAGGTTAAATAGGCACCAGCACGTATAATGTACTCGAATTCTCTCGAAATCGCTCACCGCGGTGTGCGTGCGCGTGCGAGAGAGACGACGAGAGTCGTGCATCGAGAGAAAGACATTTTTGTTTATAAGGACGCGCGCTTCCGCAGGACTTTATTGTTCCCGTTTTCAACCCCTGGCACACATTCTTGATGATGTTTTTTTTTTTTTTATCCATTAGAAGTTACCATTTACAGTTTTCATTGTCGCTCTCGTGCTGTATAGCGTTCAACGTTTCCGAGAATTAAATGTTATTTCTAGAAACCCCGCGCGGGCATCCAACGTCGAATAATAAAATAAGATACGAAATACGGATTATTTTGTACCTGTCTAATACCTACGTATAGAAGCTTCTGCAGAAGAATACGGTATCCGCGGCGATTTGGTTCGGTATGCGTGTATATAATATAATGCGTACCAAACGTTGATTAATGCACGATTTTGTCGATTTCCTCGTGAACATACAATACATTACACGACGGATGTAATAGCGAATAACAAAACGATATTTTTACTTTATGGAGTGCGTGTTTTTCCATTTTACTAACCACATTAAAAACATTTGTATAATATACGAAAATCGTTATGGTGGTCGCCAAACCCTCAGTGGTCAGGCTTGGGACTTGGTTTTAATTCCTTTTAATATGTATATATTTAAAAAATAATAATTTATGGCAATTATTAATAGTAAATATTGAAAAAGGTTTGAAAACATAACATGAATATATTAATGTGTAACGTATTATATGTTAGTAAAGACTGCAGTCTTCAGAAAGAAGACGATTACAATTTTTTTCGTAAAATGTTTTCTCTTACTTCAGCCCCAATTATTAGCGGCTGACCTCTTGGAAGTTATGTCAAAACAGTTTCGGAAAACAATGTATTTACGATACCGGTCGAATCGTACGGGTAATCAAACTTTCTTCTGGGGACGGATTCCACCCAATCAGTGACGAAACGATTTGCGACGGATACAATAATATATATATATATAGTGTGCGTATGTGTGTATATATATAAACCAAACTATCGTTGTTCCGTCAATCTCTTTCGTGAGCACGACGCGTTTTTAATAAAATATATTTTAGGTACGAAATTCGATTTAATTTTATAGGCATTATAGGTTCCTGTTTGATAGCCACGTCATTATTATTAGATATACACCATATGTGTACACGCAAAAACCGTTGATTGAAAACGCTGTAGTCTTATACATTTTATTATATTTACGATCATCTTTAAAACGTCGAAATTCACTTATATATGTGCAACTCCGGTGTATATATATAGGTAAAAATGTCTATACATATAGTTACACCGGGCTGTATTGGAGCTACCATGATAGCAGATAGGTATAGTCTCGGGGGACCTTTTTCAAAGTATGGACCGGTCAGCAGTCATCTGCACGTGTGCTCTGGTTGGATAGGTCGCAGAAATGCAGTAAACATTTATGTGTCGCGTCGGACGAAAACAATTGACCAGCGATAATATATATATATATGTATACTATATGTGTATATTCAGTCGATCTGAAAATAGATATATTGTCTTTTTCCATTTCAATCCGGTTCCATCATTTGAATACCTAGTTTTTTGTTACATGATATAATAGCAACGAAAAAAATACACTATATACCTATACTACTCGATTACTCGGAGTTAATATAACTATCGATTTTCCATTCGACTTATCGTCTTCGAGGTAATAGTATTTTGTGAGCTTTTCAAATTCAAACTGAAATTTACTTCAGAAAACACCAAACCTCTGAATACTCAAAAAAATGTTTACGTGATTACGCGTTTCGCCGATTTACACGTCATATAAAACCAACATACATTTTCGACCTATTTCGATGGGTACCTATATGGCGTATGCCGTACACAAATATAAGACTCGATGCGAAATGTATTCTTTAGAACGGGTTTTACTATTGTATACTATATTAAAATATATGTAAGTTGATAATTTTTTGATTTTAAAATCACCATTTTACAAAACAGCCTACAATAATTTATAAAATTTGGCGTATCGGTCTCTTTCTTATATTGTCATGACAACGAAAAGAAATGTTAATACAAATACAATTTTAGTAAAATTTTCGGAAAGGATTTAGAGACGAAAACATTACTGCACACAATCTATGACCATATCTTATCCATTTTCATTTGTTATTTGCCAATTAAGAGATAATATGAACGTTTTTTCATATCGTAATTTTATCCATTAAATTTATTTGATTTTTGTTATCATATATTATATACATGCTTGGTTATGGTAAAGTATTATTTATTAGACTATATAGACGTAATAAGATAGTTTTAACGAAAGTATCAACTATTTATACAAAGCCAATTGTTACTAAAAACTGTTTTGATGAGTATTATAATAATATATTAAAACGGTTGATTGTTTACTAAGATGTTAACTTCAATTGCTAAACAGATTTTTCCACAGTTAAGTGTTTCTAGTACCTATTTGTACATATAATTTTAGTTTTAATGACTAACCACTATATTATCAAAAGATTTATATCAATAAATATTTAATGTAAACGGATTGTTTTAAATAAAATTATTTTATGTAATTGTTATATTATGTTGAATAACGGCTGCTGCTGTATCGTTCGAAAATTAAAATGATCTTCCTAGTATTTACATTTTAGTATGATTCTTATTTGATTATTTTATATAATATACTAACTAATTTTATTTATTTATTTTTGTTTGTAAATCAAATAAATCTTTTATAGCAACCCAGCAAGTAATTTTTATATTAGGTATTATAAAATTTTATTTTTAGTTGATAATTTATATGGTTTTGATTCAACAATTGCTTTTAGTGGATTCTATACGAGTTTATACAATAAATATAATTTTATGACGGAAAAATAATTAGAGAACTGAAAACAAACCTAACATATAACTTTAATAAAAAAAAAAATAAAATTAAAAAAAACGCGAAAAATCATACGTTTAGTAAATTATATATTATTTACGAGAAGAGAAGTTAAATGTAAATAATAATACAACTTAATATGAATTGCGGTCAAAATATATCCATTTATGCAATAGACTACTAAAAAATATGCTTGCGTTTTCCCCCTGAAATAACTAAAATATTTAATTAATATAAAAAATATACATTATTTGTTTTCAAATTAAAAAAAAATCTCCATGTTTATTTATCTTTTATATTTAATATTGAAATGATTTAAATTAAATTGTCCATGAAAAATTAATAAATAATGCATTCTTTTCTGTATTCGTTAATAAGATTTTTAATTAGTTTTATTAAAAAAAAAATGACTATATTAGCTGAATAAGAGTAAAATATATATTTATCTTGCTGAAGATGGAAAAATTAATTTGTGATGACATGTCAGACGTCAGTGCTATAAAATATAAATTATAATACGTACTTTAAATGATCAAAAACTATAAAAATGTGTATCGTATAGTGGAACGTACCTGAGAGAAGGTTTATAAAAATTAGTTCTAACTTAAATTCCATTAAAGGGTATAGTTTAAAAATAAAGCTGTTTTTATAACAATATTATTTATGTAGATTTAATCAATTTATAAAAAAATGAATATGTTTTTGTTTATCTTTCTTTTAGAGATTTAAAAACTGCTAGTTTGGTTTCAATAAAAGTTATATAAATAAATTCTTTGGAATTCGAAGGGTGTTTTTATGGATTATTTTGTTATAAATGTGAAATTATTTTTGGTTCTCAAATTTAAATTTATTTTTGTTTACTTAAATGGTTGTTATTGATTAAAGATTATATTATTTTATTATAATTAATGGAGATGTGACATAAGATTTTTTTTTTTAAATTTATTTTAAATATATTATTTATGAGCACAATAACAATGATAACATTTTCGACATATTTTCAATGCGACTACATAAAGACGAACACCAATCTTTACGACATTAAATTTTAAGCATTCATCGGCCCTGTTTCCAAGTATATTGTATTTACATCAAAAATATTCTCAGAGTTAAAAAATAGGAAATCGTAAAATAAATTATTTTAATTGTATTTGTATTACCTATATATTTCAACTGAAGCAAAACAGAATAAAAAAATAGATTAATTTTAACCCGAGTGAAATCGGATATATAGCTGGATTTTTTATAATTACTTGTTGGCTGCTCGTTATGATTATGGACGCTTCCCTTGATAAATTCTTAGATACGCGCCTATGATGCGTAACAAATACGCGGAATATACAATTTTATATTTTAGGGATTCATTGGAATGTGTCAATGGGTGTGAAAAAAATCATAGCAATGTTCAGGTTTAATATTTTTGCTGATCGAATAAATATGGTTTTGAAAAGAAAAAAACGTCGGCGTGTTAAAAAAATAAGCCGATAGAAAAAATTGTGTCTTATTTATTACGTGTGATATTATATATTACATTTTATTAATACAATATAGCCAACACACGTGCGCAGAAAAACAGTCGAGCACGGGACCTTATAATTTTAGTTAGCTCTGCTTCGATGTGTGAAAATAATAATATAAATACTACCCGTTGGTCGTATGATATATCACTCGAATGCATATATTATAATACCTACTATAAATAAATATCGCGCAATTATTCCTTTCCCCTCACCCCCTCGCGATTTTCTAACGGGCGAGTTTAACGCAATGCGGTGCAAACACACGACGGCGGCGACAAAAATAACCAAAAACGATACAGTATATCAATATATGCGTAAACGTAAATGATAATAATAATAATAATAACAGTATGTTAGATAAATAGACGGTGCCTATAATCTATATCCTATATAGCAGGGAGCGATGAAAATTCGGTGCGTACAAAGGCAAATAGATTTCAGCGTTTTTACCGTAATCAGTCATTAAAATCGGTCGTCGGCGTATTGTAATAATATAATAATAATAATAATAATAATAATAATAACAATAATGCGAACAAATCGAAATCTCAGTTTCGCCACAAGTCTCTCTCCCCGAATATGCGCCGCATAATTTATTCATCGCGAAATTTATAGATTTGTGGACGGGAGTCGGACGTTTGAGCGTGTTTAGGTAAACGAGTGAGTTACGTATAAACGTGATCTCAATATCCAATGTCCGATTTGAGCGCGTTCCGTCAAGTACAGGCACACAATACACTTATTTCATCCGGGTAAATAAATTCCACAGATCAAATGAACGCGATTATAAAATATCCAAATAATTAGTTTATAGTGTTATAGAGCCTTTAGTTTTTTGTACCTACGTTTATCGTTTAAAGTATTATTTATATTTTATAATGTATACAGGCGCATTGCGTGTATATTATAATATTTGTTTAGTATGGGTACGTTTATTTAAACATTTAGATTGTCGTTACTGTTTTATTTGTTTGCAAGTATACTTAATGAGTACGTAAGGAAAGTGAAAAGTAGTATATTATTTAGTAACAGGAAAAAGTTTTCAACAAATAATGATGGATAGGCACATTGGATACAATAATAAATTATCGATTAATCAGAACTCGCTTAAATAAATTAAATAAATAATATTATCTTTCATTAACAATAGTTTTATTGAAAAATAAATAAAAAAAAACATTTATAATACACTCATAAAAGTCAGTAAAGAAAATGATCGACTTATTTTTTTCTTTTACAAAACAATTTTTGTCTTACAAGAATAAGAATTCAGGGTCAAAATTAGCACTCAAAAACACTGAACAATAGAGGCGGACCGAATTATAAGTATGACTTGTATATTAAAATAAAAATTTTTAATACATTTTTTTTTAATAAGTTACAAACTAATATAGTTATTACCAGTACTTATATAAATATAACTATCTAAAATTAAATAATATAATTAAGTATTATTTTACATCATAAAATGTTATAAACATAATTATTTACAAGTATTTAATCCTAGAATGAAAAGATTTATGTTTAATGTTTATATTGTGGGTTTTAAAAATTACATCACATTCTAAAATTTCAAACTAACATGAAGTATTTTTACATCATAAGAAGAACTAAACGTTAAAAATTGTTTGTGTTGGCCAATGTACCATAACTATTACTTCATTTATATACGTATCTAAATACCGTACTCTACGTACACATAGAATACCTATAGGTATAGTCTATAGACTATAATACTATCATGTGTACTTTAATGTCCACGTTGATTTTGGAACAAATTTGTAAAATTGTCTAATAAACTTTGTTCTAATTTAATTCACTTGTCCATTATATATTTTTATAAATAAAATTAAAAACAATAAATATGTGCATAGTATTATTATATAACAAAACAACAAAGCACAAAAATTCAAAACAAACTTCTCGGTCACTCGTATGTGTCTCACTTGTCGGCCATTATGCATAAATTGATAGTTGGAAGGTAGGCACTAAACTATTAACTATTCCAGGTCTAACTGCTGGGAACGTCACTGCAGTATACAAATCAAGCCCAAATGACCTATATGGTAATTTTAGGGTAAACAGAGGTGGCCGAGCTCAAACTGGCGACGCCCCCGAGGACTACAATGCACGATTGTACCACGTTAATTATATTAAAATAATAAAATGTAGGTTATCCATAACATTTAGAGAAAAACAGCATATTTTTCCGTTGACAAGGAAACCACTGGTGTCTGGTAATGTTTATACATTATACAGGTATAGGGTTTAAATTAAATGTCACACAATATTAATATCCTCGTTTCATAAAAATAGGTAGATATTGTACTATATTCATACTCGTCAAAAACCGAGAGCTTATTCATCTGCGTTGAGTACTATATTTTACTTGTACCTAACTGGCTATTTGTAATTTGTATATATATATATGCATTTTTCGGTATGCACCAGTGATATTATTGGATTGCGTGTGTATAATGATAAACGCGATAATTATGTACAACAATTTTTATTGTAGTTATTATTTTTATTGTTATTATTATTATTATTATTATTATTATTATTGTACGTGTGTCTACAAATTGTATTCCGTGAACGCGAAAGGCCTGTTTACGGGCTTATAATATTATGCACACATATTATATTATATCCAGTTCGGCACTATGATCGGATTCTATGTGCGGACCACGGGAGTTTAATCCTTTTATAATATTTTGTTATATAATGCAAGCGTCTCTGTACGTAGTAATACGGATTTAGGTGTACGCCCGACGCCATAAAACGTGTATATAATAATATACCATGCCGCAGTATGCATAGGCCCTCAAATCTGTCGACGCCTCCGTCGGGGTAGTAAGCTAGAACATCACCACATGTAATAATAATGCACAAGGTACGCGTTCAGCAATGGTTGAAAAAACTATTACGTGGAAAAATATTACGGTATTTTGGACCACTCCGGTTTCTCATGTTGTGTTATGGCTGTATAAAAAACGAAATCGGGTAAGTATCCGACGCGAAAAGAACCATATTCGTTGGCACAAATATGGGGCGTATACTAGTTTCCTTCAAAAGAACTTTTTTTTTTTTTTAAAGCAATCTCATAAAAACTGCCTACAGCAAGATGCACCAGTTGCCCTCAATCAAATATACCATTTGCCCTCACATATTATAAAACCAACCGTAAAATAGGGTAGGTAAATATCTAAATGAGTTGCGATAAAAAAATAATGCATTTAACAAAAGAATAAATATAAATTCATAATAATAAGTGGCACACAATGTTATTAGTCAAAAAAATAATGTCAAATAATAGATCGTTAGAGATGATTGTATAAAAAATACACTTTACCAAAAAAGATAATTTTAATTTTTACAAATGTTCTTAAAGAAGTTTAAACAAGTAATGTACACAAAAAAAAAAAAAAAAAATGTCATCAATCGCGCATATAAAAAAAAAAAAACTAAATTGAAAATGTTATAAATGTTCATAAAAATAGTGTATTAATTGATAAAAACTTGTAAAGTTGTTATCACAAAATAGATATTAAAATTATAATAATTAAAAATTAGGAATATCTAATTTTTAATATAATTTCATTGTTTTTCTTTTGATAAATTACATAGTATGTCGCTTATTATTACAAATATTATATTTATTTTTTTATTTTTTTTCATTTGTTCAGATATTTACCTCCCCTATTTTACGGTTTAGTATTGTAATCGTGTACAAAATATGTGATCGTAATTAGAAACATTTAGTTGAACTGTTGAAGGCAACTGGTACATTTTTTAAACAGCTACTGAGGGCAACCAGTTAACATCCTAAATGTGGGAGTTTAAAACGACTTGTGCACTAAAAAAATTTAAAATGTGCTTTTTCTTTTATATTCTAATTATTTTCTATATTATATAATATTATTATATATATTTCTATATTATCTGATTTTTGATATTTACAATTTTGATGTCGAATTTTATAAATAAACGCCTAATTATAATTCGTAGTCCATGTTATTGTTATGTAATTTAATGAAAAATATTTACTAAAAAACGAAGATGTTGCCTTACTCTAGAGTAATTACTTTATTGTTTTCTTTTTAATATTTACGGGCTGGTATTTTTTTCTTTATAACCACTATTGCTACAGGGTACCTCGCACCTATAAACGTAGGTGCAAATTAATTTAGCCAAAACATTGCGCTAGAATTAACCCAAACTTATGTAATCGCCCTAAAAAACCATTGAAAAATCAAAACTCATATAACTCGAATGATTTTATTTTTCAAAACACCAAAATTAACCAAAACCCGAATAATTTTGTTTTTTTCAAATTTCAAGTGTAAATAACAATTTGATTTTGTAAATTGTTGTTTAAAAATAAATAAAGTACAGGTATTAATTATATAACACGGACAAAATTAATATTCTCAACGTTTTGAGGGATTAAGTTTTTTTGGTGACATCCGAGAAAATGTTTTTCATATATTATGATACGTATATGTAAACATAATGTACCTGATCACGGTATTTTTTTAAAATTTTTTTTCCAAACTACTAGACAACCGCCCGCGTTAACGCAACATAGAAACCTATAATAAACCGAATAACAAGTCATAACGGTTATTATTTATTAACACCCAGACATTTGTTTAAACACTTTATTCCGGTTTTTGGACACATAAATATATCCAGCAACCGATACCCAAAATTCGAATAAGTGATTCGGTTGCAATGCCCTGTTCGAAATTCGTTTTCGTCGCTAAATTCTAGTATATAATATAGAAAATATTATAAATCACACCACTCGTCCGGTGTGGTATGCACACACACACATATATATATAATATAGTGTGCGATGCGCACAACAATTATTGACAACATTTACGTCGTACGTCATTGTAATAGGTATATATTATTATATACTGTGAGTTGAAACGTACAGGTTATGCGCCGCCGAAGGGTATAACGAATTCACACAGTTCCACGACCCTACAGGCGATATGACGCATTTAAACCTATTATAATACTGCTGTGTGTACCCGGCTCGGTATAATATAGTTTGCGGCGCGTCGTTTACCACGCCGCAGAGTATACTGGAAATCTCGTATAAGCAAACGGGGAAATTGGAACACTCGTCAAATTTTCCGACCGCGCTGGGCGTATCGCCAATAATAATAATATATTATTGTCTGTAACGGGTGTTCGCGCTGTATACGGCGCCGTTAATCGTGCCGCGGTGTCGTGGCGCCTACGGGGATTATACCGTCAAAGCAGCGCGTGTAGTTAAACATAATATTCAACGTTTGAACGCGCGCGAGGTCACCGGATTCCGTCGATAATATTTTCCCTATGGGGCTATGGCCAAACCAAATCAGCCCACGATCCATACCGACATGCCGTGTAACTATAATATTATATTATCTCGACACACCGAATCGTATATTATATACACAGGTACCCACCCGTACTCAGTATATGTAGTGGCACAGAGTTCGGAGAGAGATTTTCGAGGTCCTAAACTTCAACCCTACCTTCCCCTCACATACCATTGGTATTTTTTTACTGCATAAAAAAAAGGTTAATATGGTTTTATAAGATATAAGTATTTTTAAAAATACAATCCCCATTCCATTAACCGTTCATTTAGATAGAGTTTTTTTTTTTTTTTTAGGTCTGAGACATCATTGCGTAACGATACATAATACATATATGATGTATATTTAAATAAGCCATGCTGAATGTATAGGTGATTATTATTGTCATAACTTGTAATGTTTTAGTGATTTGATTTTTAAGTATATATATATTACAATATAGGGTATTGTTATACGTAAAACATTTGTTTTGAAAATTATTTAAAACGATTAAAATATAATTATGTATTTAAAACAGTATAGAACTTGAGTGAATATTGTGTTTAAAACTATTTTTTTGTTCGATAATTAAAATAATAATACAGTCTATTAATGTCTAAAATTTTCATTTTACAATATTATACATATTATTATACTTGATTATTATTTTCATTGACTATATTTACGAAAATTTTTAGTAAATTTGATGTTGGACATATCAAGCATTCACATTCAAATGTGTTGTTTTCATCATATAAACATTATCCAACACGTTGGACGTATAGACTTCGAAAATTGAGCCAATTTTTATCAATATTACATTATTGTATTATATCTGTGAATAACAATATTACGAAGTTGTATTTTAAACAATATGACAGTTAAAGTGTATATATTATATAAATATTCATATATAGTTACAGATTTTTTACAATATATTTGTAAAAAAATGTTTAAGACTGTTAAAAAAAAATGAAAAAATTCACAAGAACTTCGTAATAGTGTGCAAAACATATTTTGGCAGTTTCCGCGGTCGTGTGATACTATGGTTTTTCACTATTATCTTAACAAATATGACATATATTGACCAATGTTTTGCCGATATACAATATAATATGATAATATGTGATTTAAACGGATTTCGCATAACCTAGAACAATTTACGTAGGAAGATGTCGCGTTTGTCGATGTGAGACTGTGAGAGGATGATACGAAATGTACGCAGTGGAATTTCACGAAAGTATAAATAAATAAAAAAAAATATAGCATAATTTTGTGTATGTAAAACACATAATTTTAATATTTATTTTTACCGGTTGTAATTTTACACTGCGGGTAATTAAAAATATCGCTGAAGTAATTATGTGCGTTTACTTTTGTGGCATAACAAAAAACAAAAAAAAACAAATAGTTACTGACAAAAATAAAAACAAAACAAAAGAACCGACGAGCAGTGACGAACGAGACTGAGTATCAGTAATGAATCAGAATAGATGCAGTTCTACTGTTGTTCGTAGCTACTGAATTACCATTTACCGCTAGAAATTAGAATGTATACACATTGTACAATATAAATATGTATGTAATTTGTGAATACCCAATAATTACTCTATAGTCTATACCGTTGACATATTATTTTAAACGATATTTACGTTGCGATTTGGTTTAACGAATTTAATGCGCATGCATCGTATCAGCTGCTACATAATTAATTTCCAATAGTTCGAAAACGATTGCACTACAAATGTGATGCCGTGTGCTCAAGTCATAGGCGGCGTATGTCGGTGGATATTGTGACGGTTGTACGGGATCATAATATAATATTGTACATCGATACACTGTATTCGGGAATTATTTTTCGTAATTATTAAGTCAAATCAAATAAATTCGACACCAACACAGTCCACCGCAAACACATTTATTATCGTCGTAGGCAATAACTAATCACTAATAATATTACCGTACTATACGTCCAGCATATAGTAAAGATAAGTGCGTGAGTTTGTGCGTGTGTATGTATGAGAAATTTAAATTTTTTTCAAAACATTCATAAATCCACCTACATATTATGAAAAAAAAAAAAAAAACACTGCAGTGCACGTTGACGACGTACAAACACTGTGACTGTCGTGCAACATATTATGTGATAATATTATATTATGGCCAGGGCTCAGATTTATATGCTCTAAAAACCTCAGAAATATACACTATAAAATATGCATTTATGCTCTTATTTTATAGAAATATACCCTATAAAATAAAAAAATATGCAAAAAAATCGATTAAAAAAAAAGATCTTTTATTTTTATTAAATATAAATAAATAAGACTGACGACTAATGTATGATTCCCTGAAATTTACTCAATAACAGATTACTTCTTATCTCGATAGGTCTCAGATTAGATAAAAAAAAACGACTTCGTCAAATTACATGGACTATAAATATAACTATAAATACGTTATTTCAATTAAAATAAGCAAAATATTACATGTATGCATTAAAAAATCGTATATATACAATAAAAAAAAAAAATCATAAAATACAGAAAAATGCAGTACATGTTAAAAAATGTAAAAATATGCAAAATAAAACTTTATATTTCGGATCTATTGATTAAAAATCAAAATTGAAGCTTACCTAGCTATTTTTTGAACTGTTCAGAAAAAATATGCAAATGCATATAAATCCGGGCCCTAATTATGACATTAAATATTCGGCTGATAAGATTTGGACATCCAAGCGTCGTCGACCCTGTTAACACAGTAGGCGATTCTTGACTTAATATAACATTAGAGCGCAATGACTTATCCAATCGTTAGGATTTAAAATAATACAAAAAACAATTCAATAACTATTTCAGGGGAAATTGGAGACTAGAAAGCACATTGAAATCGTTATCGAAACGTACGGATGTTGCCGTTGTGATTTAGTGCGGAAATAAAGTTGTAACTCGTATATATTAAAATTACAGTGAACCTGGCTTAAACGGACCCTAAATACACGGATCTTGTCTCATGTGGACAGTTATTTTGGTCCCGGCGAATCTCGTATTTATTATTTTCTATTGTTCATTTATTTACCCCGTGGTATTTTTTTTTTCTTACTGAAACCCCGACTAAGTATAGACGTTTTGAATTCTATGAGACTGCATTTTCCATTCTATTCAGTTAGTGCCCCGTCTACAAAATGTTTATTGGTCCCGTGCGATTCCACTGAAGACAGGTTTAATGTGTTTCAATTTCGACAACGCACCATCCTGTACTGTGTACACATTACACGCAGACACACATAATAGGCAGCAGGCACCATTTCATATTGGTACATTAGGTACGTACAATGAGTTGGTATATTATATTGTACTTATCACTTATGAGTGTTTGATGTTTGAAAACACGAAACACGCGAAATATTTCGATGAGAGCGGTCGCCCATTAGCAACGCTTTTGTTCGTCGATTATTAATAATATACTTTTGAATACGGTTGAATAACGTAAATACATTGTATACAATAAATTCGGCTTATAATACTGGAAAAACACTTAGCAAACGGAAACATCTAATTATGTAGAGGCGCCAATTATTAAATAAACATTTTAAAAATATCTTATATTCCTATGTAATTAATATTCTCTGTTTTCAATTTTTATAATTGTTGAGAGGCTATCATAGTTTTAATATTAATGGTTATTAAATAAAAAATTTAAAAAAATTCCTATAAAATGGACTGTGCTGACTGCAAAACGTGAAATCGACGTGTACAGTCTAGGACTGTAATTATCAACTAGCGTTTTACGTCGCGAACTTACAAACATGTCGTACATAGATACATAGTATTGTAGTTGTATGAGTCTTTTTTTTTTTTTTTTATTGATTTTTATATATAACTCGGCAGCAAAGGCCGACTCTTATTAGTTAAACTCTTAAACACTAATTACAGTTTTTACAATTTTTTGTGAAGTTTACATTATGTTAACAGTTACAATTACAATTATATTTTATCTATAAGGTTAGGTTAGTTTTAAGAAGATTATAAATAAAATTTTCATATATTGATCGGAGTTTGGTCCGAGAATTTCATCGAGTGTTTCCGTTAAGTTGAGATTTGTATGCTCCTGTTGATATATATGAAATTCTGTTATGATATGTTTGACTGTGATCTGTGTATTGCAAGTTTCGCAGATGGGAGGTTCATCGTTTGACATAAGAAACCTGTACGTTATCCTGGTGTGTCCGATTTTTAGGCGATTTATAGTTGTTTGCGTCTTATAGCTACCGTAACGCGTCACAAAAAAAAAATAAAAAAAATAATTATATTTTGATAACTATTTTTTTTAAATATTAATTTCATTGATTTCAATATTATTCATAAATCATAATACTTCTCGATATAAATGATTAAGTGTGTCGTCATTTATTTGAATTTAAGTTATGGAAAAATGGTTTGGAACAACTGATGCGCTCGGAGATATGAAATTTATTTTTTCCCTGAACTCGCAGAGCAGTTTTATATTTTAATACTACTTACATAATAATATATGGTAATCGGAAAAAATTACCACGAAAAACACCACGACAATAAGACCCAGAAAAAAGATTAAATGGAAAAATAACTCTAAAAAAAAAAAAAAACAAAAACACGCCCCGGTATGAAATAACCCTCACAAATAAAAGACTGCGTATTTTTATTACCAAACTATTGATAAAAACGATTTTTTGAATGGATTGAGCAAAGTACAATATATACTTAATTTATATTGTCGGGCACCTACCGCTTTGTGTGGCGTAAACCATATATATTATATAAAATTGAACTCGAACAACGCGCAAGTTGAATAACGTAAAATAAAGCTCATATTCAAACTTATGATTTACATTTTGGAGCCAATGATACGGAGGACGAAGTGGATAATTGCTATCGTAATGTCGTGATATAATAATTATTAGTAGTATGGTTCGGTGGTTTTTATTTTCCGCGTTCTAGGCGTCCTAGTATCCTACCCATACGCACATTTATCGTGTATGCATGCGGATCGACCGCTCAATACCGGCCGGTAGGTTACAACATTTTAATAACCACACTATATGCCAATATTATCGCGGCCAAATTACGAACGGCGAATAACAACAATCGTTTGTACGATTTCGATTCCGAGGAAAATTAATTAACGGTAAACCTACGACGGTGCCAGTGTGTTGACCTATCGCTGAACTATCTGAACTGGGATAAAACAAACGTCGTTTTCGCACCACGCGTGTAGTCGTGTCTCGAGCAGGGACGGATCTAAGGGGGGCTAGGGGCCCAGCCCCCCCCCCCCCCCAGACATATTATTTCTCAATTTTTTTTTATAATTCTACCGATCCTGATATTACTATATATTTCCAATCATGCATACGTCCGATAATATTATAAATTATACAAGGTAGATATATTATATAAACAGCTATTTATCGGAAAAAGCGAAAATGTAAATAGACGTTTAGATTTTATTGTTTAATTTATTTATTACATTAATTACCTATATACCTACTATCATGACAAAAATGTTAAATCACGAATAAAGTACCTATAAAAAAATTGTCCTCCCCAGATTCTATTTGTTCTAGATCGCGCGCCTGGTCACGAGCGCGTTAAATTTTCCGACCGCGGCGCACCTCCTCTCCGCCCTGATTTCGCCAATGATGGATGACCTACGCGCGATAATATTAGTTTATGATGGTATTATTTTTCGAGCGAGTCCGCGACACGACTCGACGATCGACGCACCGGGCGGGACCATCGCAGGGCCGATCGGCGGTCGGCGTGTAGGCTCTGTGTGTGTGTGTGTGTGTGTGCGGCAAACGGGCGTACAGCGGATAACAGTACATGCGACACCGATGCGTTTTTTTTCACTCTTCGCCGACGCCCGAAAAATCGACGAATCGTGTCGTCGACCGGACCCGTAGCGGAATAACGACGCGCATATTATTATAATAATGGTTTATATACACTAATATAACGCGCGCAGTGTCGCGCGCAGTGTCGCCCGCGTGTTCGCCTCTCGGGTCCGTTTATATTATTATATGAGGCGTATAAAATACGACCGATTTCGAATTCACAATTATAATAACAATAATAGTAATATTGTAATAAAATCTTATACATAATAATACGTATATAATATAATATAATACGGTACGGGCCGACAGGGCGGCTACGGACCGTAGTACGGTCTAGCGCATCATAATATGGTGTTATAGTGTATATATACAATCTAGTCCGAGTACACACCATTATGATATTATTATTGTTGTGTGTGCACGGTGCGCCGAAGTTGTCGTCCGCCGCCGTCGTCGTTGTAATAACGTCTTGTAAAACGGGCCGCCCGGTCGTCGCTTCAGAGAAGAAACTCGGCCGAATAATATAATATAATGCTATCTCTCTATTTCTCTCTCTCGCGCGCGCGCCCGTCGTAGGTTTCGGCGCGGGGCACATAACGGTGAGGCGCGGGGCCCGGAGACCCTTCGGTGCATTATGTGTTGTTATTATTATAAATCACGAGGATTTCGTGCGTGTGGGTGTGTGAGCGGTGCCGTGCCGGGTCGGTGTCTGCGCGGAACGGCGTCGATGGGATTATACGAGCCGGCCCGGTACAATGCGCGCGGTGTGCGTGCCGGCATAGAGCCCCCTCGTCCGCCCGTAATAATGTCATTATTATTGCCGTCGCAGCGACCATTGTACGGCAAACTGCGCTGCACCACGACGGACACGACGATATTGTGAAACGACCGCTCGCGTTTTATTTTGTACCGCGTCCCATGCGGGCGCATTGTCGAAAACGCAGGCAAAGAGAAAAAAAAAAAAAATAACATAATACAAAACATCCGACACCGATACAACACACAATAATAACCTATAGCAATAGCAATAATAATAATAATAATAATAATAATAACAATAATAGTAATAATAATAATAATAATAATACGTAAAACGTCAATCCGAAACGCTTAACCTTGTTTCGCACGTTTCGAGGTCAACACGCGCACACACACGGGCCATTGTTTTGCGCGCGGCCGGACGTATCTGCACTTTTGTCCGAGCACAATAATAATATGTACCTACGACGACGATGTATACCTACGCGCATTACAACCCATATAAGTCCCCCGGGAATTTCACCGCGTCGATTTATAATAATATCGTGTCGTGTGTTATTTCGGTCCGCCGCGCCGTGTGCGTCCTGTCCCCGCGCACGCGGTCCGTCTCGTCCTGCGCTTCTGTGCCGTCGTGGTCGGTTTTCGTTCCTTCCCCCCCCCCCGCGACCGGATAAGAAACCATATAATGCGTCGACCCCGCGCCACTTCGCTCCGCGTAATTTATCATTCTCTTCGCGTCCCCGTCACCAAACAGATTCCTCTACCTGCCCGGGCCACCAGCGTAGGGGTACGACGATATCCTCGTAGGTATTCTTCTCGTGCGACTGCGAAACTGTCAACACTCGAGTGGGTTCACGGAACTATATACCGTCTCGAAAAGGAAACGCGCGCGACGTGCAGTTCACTGCAATTTCGTTCGTGACAGTCGGCGATTGCCATGGGGAGGTTCACCCCGCGGAGTCGGTTCCTTAAAATGTGTTTCAAGCCACCTAGAAACGACGTCTTTCGGTTAGACGCATCTTCTTAGTATACCTAATTATATTATGTGTATATTTTTCGTTTCGTTTCGAGAAAAAATTCGGTTTTATGCAAAACCGTCTATACCATAATATTATGTTATAGCGGTTAGTGGTTACCTACTAATCATTGAATATAATGTTAAGCGTCGAACTATGTCTCGAACTCTATAATCTCATTATAACTACGAAGAGTTTACTAATAAAACAATAAATTAATATCCAAATGACTTTAACAAACTGTCGAAGCTATTTCTGAGAGACTCTAGTCTCTATAGTGTTATATTATGTCTTATTAAAAACGTTTTCACTAAAAATAAAAATTAAAAAGATGTATAATATCTGAAAGCAATAATTTTACAGTATGTCTATACTACACATTTACATCTTGAATGTGTTATAATTATTTACATTGAATATTGATAATATGTATAGTTGAATGTTTTGCATGTGTGTATTGTACAGTGTTCCTGTTAAAAATGTATTGATATTTGTTGGGGGCATATGGAGATAAAGCTCCCGCGGATCTAAAGGTTTTGCAATATTCATCGCGTCTTCGTTAATTTTAGCCAAAATCTCTGCCTATGAATTTCTTAATGACGACCAGTGCATAATAATATCGATACTTGTGTACGACTGCAGTAAAAAAAATTGCAGGGTCGCCTTTAATCATCTCTTGCGCGCCTTTGCCGCTCGCCCAGTGTGGTTTTTTTCACAAAACTGTCTTTTTCAATCCCGATTACCGCCAAAACAGTGTATTTTGAATACATTGTCATTTTCGTCTCATCGGAGTAAATATATTAATATTATTATCATAATATATGTGTACGGCTAGTATAATAATCCGACAACGCATCTATCGATTTTTGCTGTGCGGGTTCCAGCTTTTTGATATTATTTACAGCGTTGCGGCAAAAGAAATTTCACGGTATTGGTTTTTTCACGTACTCGACGCGCCGACGTATTTTTGTTCACAGACGCGCAGCTGCTGCTGCATGTAACAGGTATCCATAGTAATAATAATAACAATAATAATAACAATAACAAATATTAGTTTAAGTCACTACTATTTACTACCACTACTGGCCACCACTGCTTCCGCTGTTACTCGTTCGATTCGTCAGTAACTTGGAACACGAAAACCGACGGAAATGAGTAAAAAAAAAACAAAAAAAAAAAACAGTGTCCTTGAACAGGTTGATAGTCATTAAAGAATACGTTATTCATTTTAAACAGTCGATCACAGTGTATAATATCATACTTATGCATTAAATCCATTATAATTTAATATTATACAGTATTTTAGAATATATTATATTATGATATTAAATTCTTTTATAGACCCATTAGTCCATAAAACGTTGATTAATCGATAGTTTATGACTTTTTATGATGCAGCCGACATCAATTGTTATTGATATATATTATTACCTATTGAAATAAATAAAAAATAGAAATTTAACGTGAACTAAGTAGATTGTTTAGACTTAAATATATAAGACTGAGGTTGTAAGATTACATCGACCTATATAGGACTAAATAAAACATTGTTTTACATTTTTACATTTTACCGTTTATAAATCAATTAAATACTTTAAATACGATGTGTATTGCAAGATATTTAGCAACGTTTAGTGTGACACAAAAGACTTAACGTTAATTCTTATAAGCTTTTAAATCGTGCGGCATAGACACCGTATTACAAATAAAAAGTAATTTTATTCATACTCGATAAGGAAAACATGTTTACGTACTATCTTTACCGCATGCTTGAATACTTATGTATAAGTACGTACAATAATACTTTTAAATTGTAAATATTTCGCAAACACAGACGCGTATACGTTGATATAATATATACAAACATAAAACGGTTTAAATCAATATTAATATAGACAAATAAATAGGCAACTGGCTAACGATAAACTACATTCTTGATGACTGAATTATGAATAACATTAAGAAATAGATAGTTACCAAAATATGAATATTATGTAAATATTTAATACGTCATGATTATCACAAAAAAAAAAAAAAAAAATGTTGACGTTTTTACGTGAAGTTTTCGGTAAAACACTCTCAATCCATTAGTTCACAGATCGATTCATTTGAAATTTGTGTTAACATACTAGATAAAAACGTACTGCAGCACAAATCGAAAATCCCTCTAGTTTTTACGAAAACCAAATTAAATCCATCCCCGTGTAGGCAAATACGCATATCGTCTATATACGTATACACCGCATATATGGCATTGCGCTCCAGTAGTTGAAACAGGATATATATACAGGGTTATTTACCAAACATTCCCATCCAATTTTTCTTTAGTAACGCAATTCTTCAAAATCTAACTATAGGATTTTTTAAGCTCGTATTTTTAAATTCTTAAAATTTTATGCATTACTTTTAAGAAGTGAGGTATGACATTCTGTTCATCAAATGAGATCCCACTCCTTTCTACTGTAAATTATTTAACGGATGATTTTTTTTTTTAAATATTTATGTATTACTGTATCAGAAACAAAATTTGAACGAGTAAATTTTGAATTATTTAACTTTGGTACTAAGAATAATATAGGATGGTACAATGGGTTTGGAAGAAATGGGGGCTATGGCGATTTAAAAATGTTTTACTGATTAATCTATTAACATAATTGAATTATAAAAGTCATACAAGTATTATAAATTTTTATACAATATTATATATATTTTATACTATTGTATAACTGTTTTCAAGGACTATTTATATAATCATTAGTATAAAGTTTAATAATTGAGAAATTACTCGTTGAATTAGGCAGATCAACATTTAAAAATGAAAAATAAAAAATATCCACTTAATAATTTACAGTAAAAAAAGAAAGTGAATTTCATTTGAAAGACAGAAGAAAAACCATTGGACACTCAGCAAATAGTAGACAACAATTTAAGCATTTGAAAATATGGTTTGAGTAAATTTAAATGTTTCAAAAATCAAAATTTAAATAAATAATTCATTATTAAAGGAAAAATGTGATTAAGTGTGCTTGATAATCACTCTGTATATATACCTACCATTTCATCGGGGAAATTAAATTTGCCCGCTGCAGCAGCATTATATAATGTCCTATGCTTTGTGCACATAGTGCGAACACGATAGTCGGTATAGGTAGTTTTGTACGCAAGTGGGCGGTTTCGCCACGGTCGAAGTTTACCCACATATTTCTAGCAAACTTAATTCCCTTACATAATCGGGGCACTCACTTTTATGGGTAAATCGAATTCGCCCACATTGTGTGTGTATACATTTTGGCTGTACATAGTATATGGCGTACCGATACTGTACACTCGATAAACCAAAACCAGATACCCGGTTGTGGAGCCATAGTACTGCAGGCACTTTATTGTATTATAAATTAGGATTTTTTTTTTTTTTTTGCAATATAGTTTTAGAAATGGTATTAATCTAAGCAATATTGGTTATATGAAAAATAATTTAAAAATACACACTAATATTTTTTCTCCAAAATACTGTTTTTACATTGCAGGACAGTAAGGTATTTGAGCGAATGTTCTATACATTAAATACGTATTTACGCCGATCATTGTTGTATTTAATAGTGTTATAACGATCATTTTTTTTTTCAAAATAATATGTCTTTAGTAGGTACCTATATAATATGATTAATATAATATTTACTTTTTTCGACATTTATTTAAAATGTGATTATTATCGATATTATATATATTTCAGTCGAATAATACTAATCTACTTAAAAGGCCATTTGGGTTAATGTTAATACTTTAGAACTCAGGTATAAAATATTGAATACAATTATTTCTATTGTAAGTTTTAGTTCAAAATAAGCAGTATTATTTCCTTTATTGCTTTCAATGATAGGCATGACAGTTAATTTTAATATTTGTGAACCAATTTAATAATAATTCAATAATAATAGATACATTTATAATGTACTTTATGGTAAATTAAATATATACAATAATGTCTTTAACTATTTTATAATAATGTCTAACTTAACATATATTTTATAATTTATATAGTTTATGTCCATTATGCCCATTTAATATAGGATTGTTTATACGATAACCCTTAAAATATTTGGCAATGGAAAACGTGATACATAAATGTCAATATAAAAAAAAAAAATAAGATTATACAAAGTTTCCAAAATCCAAGGTACGCGTGTGCCACGGTTAATATATTATATATACATAAATATATATATACATATGTATAATAGATACATCTGTAAACTGTGTCTGAATGCTTAATTCAAGATGACAGATATTAAATTTAGAACTATATCCTTCAAAAATTCAAAACGTAATATCTTAATCAACAAATAAAATGTATTACCTGATTAAAACAGTGACACGATAATATGTGTGAGAAGTTTTAGGTTATAACATATTGTTAGTATTTGTAAAAATTTGTGTAAGCTTAAAAATGAATTTAACGAAAATTTACTAGGTAATTAAAGTATTGCATGTATTTTATTTAATGAGTAAAATTATAAGTTTTTATAAGAAATGGCTAGTGGTAATGTATTATTAAGGTGTATATATAAAAAAAAAAAAAAAAATGTCCAGAAATTTAAAACCATATTTATGTATACGAGCGTAATATATAATGTATTTTATTGATTATTGATAATTTTAAATATTTTTAAATACTCATAAGATATAATTTAAATATTAAAAATGGTATTAATACTATTTCTTTTTTATATTTTTTATGCTTATGTCATAAAATATTGGGTATAACAGGCACTTATATTAGATTGGCGCTTTGTCCAACATATTTTCGCGCTTTTGTCACACAACTATATTTCGTATCATAGAAGACAATTTTATTATTACACAAAATTATATCATGCGGATTTTGGGGATAAAATAATAATTCACGAATCGGGAAGGATATGTCATACGCTGCACGATTTTGTGCAACAAACGACAAGATTTAAATTTACAGTTTTAGAAGAAAACGTTATTTTTAAAATATTAATAATATATGGTACGATTTGTATTTTCAGTAAAAAATCATATATCCGTATACATGGTCGAAGACCTGTATCTTATTTATCTATATTATTTATCTATAATACTGTATAATTGTATAATTCGCTGCAGTATGGGTCGTTTGAACGTCGATAGTGTACAACACATCATACTTATTATTATATTATAATATAATATATATAGTCACAGATGTGACGGCGGTAGTGTTGCGAGCAATGAATGTATCTAAAAGGATGCGAGTGGCGTATATTATGTTATTCGATCACGATGACGACGTCTGTTTCGAAAGGGAGCTTTTTACATGATGAAATTTGTGTCCATGTGAAAAATAAGGTTTGAAAGCTTGACGGGGACGATTTTTTCTCTCGGGTTGTACTCTTCTGGTTCCGGAGTAGTGAATAACCAACCCATAAGTAAGTAATTCGGTTCTTACAACGATTTTTTTTCAAAATTGAAGTGGATTAAATCCGAAGTGTAGAGCTAGAGCTTAGCAGTTCCTGTTAAACAACGTGAAATTTTAAAACTTAATTTATCAACATTTTAAAATCAATTTTCCTCAGCGTTGATTGTTATTACTCTGCCTTTTGGCGTAGCTTTCTGTAGGGGTTAAAGTTTCACAATTTTGACGATGCTTCATATAAACGAAAATAAAATATAGATTATCAATGATTAAATAATAAATAACACCCTTAGGTCAATTTGTTTTGGTACTTATTTACAAGTAAATACACAATTTTTATTACACATATTCATATATTATTGTTATAAAATATTTTTTTCTAGTTTTTCTCTGTTCTGAAGTGTTATTTATAGATAGTTATTTACCGACCCAGCCGGTTTACATAATTTGTTGTGCAATTAATTTATATTTTATAAACCTTTGTATTGTACTATTGTATAATGAAATTTTTTAATATTCAATGTTTGTTCTTTCTGTAGGAGGTGAAACCTCACCTGGCACGTCTTAAGACTTAAATAATATAATTTTTATAGACTAAGAGAACAAAACAATTTGTTAAATACTTTAAAGTTTAAACCTTTTAACTGAGACTTGTGAGTTAAGAGATGCATTCTTTATATTTATTTTTATATATATTATGATTTATGAATAATACGTTTTAAATAAATATGTAAGTCTATTATAGTTATATTAGTCATTTACACGTAAAAATCATTTTTTTAAATACATTTTTATTAAATGTGTAGTCAAAGAGTTTTAGCCATTTGACAATAGTATTTCGTATAATTATAATCTATGACTATTATTGCTGTCATGTGTTTGATAGGTTTTCTTAATTGTTTAAAATTACAACGTTAAATCCGAAGAAAATCATTTTATACTTTATCGTATACACTAATCTGAGACGAACACACAAAAGGTTTGGTGAAAACGCAACTGAATTAAATTCGGGAATTGACGTGACAAAGGCTCAGGACAAAACTTTTGAACACAGGATATTAGAAAAAAAAAACTCAAACTCGACGAATGAAATCTATTGTCTATATGTACGTATATACAGCCCTACAATAAATTGCATTTATTTAATTTAGAAATGTTAAATCAGTGGACAACACATGTCTAAAACTCTATACTTACCAAACATTAGTTTTCGAAGATTTATTTGTACACTAACGTTTTGGCACGACGGGATTAGAAAAATAATTGCAAAAGGCATTCCAACACTGATTTTTAACTCAAAATACATTACACTTCTGTTTTACGACTGAAAACGTTCAAATATTATTTTCGTTTTAATACATGTGCAGAAGGCATGTGAATTTAATCTTTTCAATCGCCCATGACAATATATTATATTTCAATATTTGTTGATCGTAATATGTCAGCATGGTTTTTTAAAATGAAGTAAGATAACCATAAACACAATAATGCTATTTGTTATATAAAATAATTCTATATTTTCTAATTGTATACTTATGAGTTATAGCTTGCGTATTAAACCCATTTAATATTTCAAAATATCAACGAATCAACCTATAGATATTAAAAAATGTTTATTTGTTCAAAAACTTAAAGAAGAAAAACAATTTAATATTTGCGCTTAAATTTATAATGGTACTTAATATAATATTCATATTTGCGATGTGTAGGTACATTATTTTTATTGTACCTTATATTATTTAAACATTATGTTATCAATATTTTTCGAATAATGTTAATGCATCTTAGGTATATCTATTATTATTTATTATGCCGAAAAATTTGTGTTTGTTAAATATGTAGCGTTCCTATTCCGAATGAACCAATGTAAAATGTTTTTTTTTTTTTTTGAGGTATTTTTAGTTTTATAATATAATATATTGGATTTAACTCGAGTTTCTTTCCTCAAATTTGAAATGCCTTATTTGCACATCCTATTACCGTTCATTAAACCAGCAATAATTATTTAGGTTTCGATATATAGTAATAATATCACCTGTTTTACGTTAAACCACTTATACCGTAACAAAGGTCGAAGCAATAATATTAGTATATAATTTATATTGGAAATCGCACCATCCGCAGAACAATTTAAACAGGCACCAATAATACTCCTGCTATAATAATACATATAAACTATTATTCGGCGTTGAGTAAAGTTTGATTGCCGGTGATCTGCAGAAATGGGGTTAATAATTATTTACTAACTCAAATTGATTACACTCGTTATTGACAGCTACGATGCCGCCGCGTCGCTGTTCGTATATATAGGGAGGGGCGCGTAAATGCCTCAAAGCTTTTCTTTTTTTCGCTTTATATTAACGTTTCTATATCCATAGGTATACATTGATTACATTTTCTTAGTAGAAAATACTTATTATCTCGAAAAATATTTAAAACGTTCTAGAATACATTCCTTTCCATGATTTCAAGTCGTTACAAAACAAAATATATTTTTTTAAATTTTTTCTTCGTTATGCATTTTGTAATTTATACTTTTTTGAAAAATGATATAAGTTTTTAATTTCATATTTAAAAATAGAATATTTTTTTGAGTATTATGAATTATGAAATTATGATAAATAAAAGCGGATTTTCGAACGAGTACCTCGTTAATTTTTTTTATATAATTTGAAGTCATCATTAGTAATTTTACAATATAACACTTTTGATTTCATACTATCGTTGGGTTATATAAGTTTTAAGTATTTTCAATTATTTAGATGAGCAAAGTGGGCACATTTGACAAGGTATCCTTGTGTTACATCTCTATATACGCTCATCGAAGATAAAAATACTTAATATATGTTACAACTACTCAACAATATGAAATAAAAAGGTTTTTTGTGTTGACTTCAAATGATGTACAAAAAAATATTCTTTAAAACTTTGGTATTTTTCGAGATAATGATTGTTTACTGTTAAAGAATCACCCTTTATACAATATATACCTGACATCATCAACTTGAGACTAACGCGAGTCTTATACACTTTTTATATGACGTCATGGACGCCTTAGCGTTTAATTGTAATCCAATCGTGATTTTACTGTAAAGTATAAGCTATAAACTCTGTCCAGTCGTTGAGTTTGGATGTGTGTTTATATATATATACATATAAGCGTGGACGACGCGACGAACCTGTAACAGTGTAATTATATGCGATGTATAAATAAAATAGGTATATAAGCAATTCCGAGTTTTTTATCCGGACTATTTTTCTTGATGTCTATTTATTCTTTGTCGACACACAACGCAATCCTGTACCTGTTTAAAACCATAGTTGTTTTGGTATTTTTCTAATCGTTAATGACTTACCTACATGGAATAACAATTCAACGTTTGAAAACTCATCGTCCGATAAAAACACGGGAAATGTTATTCTTGTTTAAATGCAATGTCAATATATAGATAGTATGTATCTAATGGACGTGTGTATCCTAAATTATTCAACTGTACTAACATATATATGTAACAGGCAAACAAGCAATACCCACACCTGCACAACCGTCGAGGTTTTATCTTATAAAACTGACTGAGAATATAAATCTTTAATTGCGACTCTTTAAAATCTTTAAACACTGATGTAAACTTTTCTTTTGATTTTATCAATATTATTATTATTTATTATTATCTTAATTTCGCGTTAAATATTTCTTATTTTTATTACATTACATAAAATGTAAAATCAAATTATCACAATAACAGATTTGATTAAAATGTATACATTTATAATAATTAATTATTATAAGGCAATCGTATCGTCACCTATAGCACCTTGTAACTAGAATGATTTTTTTTATTTTTATTATACACTTAAATTTCACTGTTTTTATCAATACAATTTCTTTCATATTAACCAAAATATTTACAATGAAAATTTTATAAACGCCACCACAGTGTATATGGAATTGAAATAAATGCGCGTGACAACTGTGTCACGATTACAATTTTTAACTTGGAAGTTGGGGTGCTGGAAAAATTGATGTCACGTATACCTGTGGGGTGCTTCGCCCTCATACTTTCTCTGTATTATTGCAGATAATATTAAGTACATAAATCTCAACAGTGCCTACACTAAATTATTTGTTCTTTTAGAGAATAAATTATATCATAAACATTTTATATCTTATATTTTCTGTACCAAATAATTATAGTACAATAAACATAAATATAGGTACATATTTTATACTATGTAGTGAAAAATAATATATTATATTAGCTATAAAATATATAAATTGTCAATACATACATATCTAATAATATGGGGATACTTGTGTAATGATTATGATCTATTAAGAAAAATTATAATTTTTATATAATAATAATATAAAAAATATTATGAACTGAAGTCAAACAGTATTTGATTTAGGTAGGTACTATTGTTATATTTTATTTTGTAATTAATAATTGATTTTCACGAACTATTTTACTATTTATTCATTAATTATTTTATTAGACATGTTTCCTTCTTTATAAATTATCAATAAATCAGTGAACACAGCCAATTTTTTTTCTTTGCATAACAGAAAATTATTTTTCACATGTAGTAGATATTACCAGTATTATGAGTGTTATTTGTAGTAATTTAAATTTTAAATTTTATAATCTATGTTCTAGTACAAATAATTACCATATTGTACTTAATATTAAATGATGAATTAACCAACATATAAGCTATTCAAAAATACTATACATCGATTATATTTTATTAAAAAAAAAAAAAAAAAATAGTATGTAGGTATACTGTATTTGCGCTTAACATTTAATATTGAAAATTATGTATTTAGTGAAAAGGAAATAGAATCATGATATTAGTAGGTACTCTGCGAGTTATATAAAAAGCAAGCTTAGCAAATTAATTAATAAAAATTCGAACAAAAAATGTTTAATCGTTGAATATGACTTTTTTTTTTGTGGCAGGGGGTGTCTAAATCCCTGAGCACTTAACACTTTATAACACATTTTAACAATCATCCAATACTATATATATATACCTATTTATTAGATGTTTACACATTTATTATAGTTAAAGTTAGAATAATGGCTATTTTAATATACCTAATTTAATTTATCAATCTTTATGAATAGACGTTATGAATAATTTAAGCACGCCGATTTGGTTTTTGAATCAAACATTCATTATAAATATAGTGTACCTCTATACCTAATATCTATATATATGAATAGTGTATTTGGGGCTGTATACACGATCTAGCTCACATATGGAAATGGATATTAATATTATTTATTTAAAAAAAATTAAAGTCGCCGTATAATAACCACAATAACTACTGACCAGTAATTAATTGTACAAATATAAAATATGCAATACGTGCGTCCTACTGCTATACAATGATTTTTATGTTTTAATTTAAGCTATAATCCACTAACTTCTTTTCCAAAAATGTATCTATTAAAATAATAAAATCATATGATTTATATAGGTTACACTTTACATAATTTATGCGGATCGGAATCGAACTGGCCATCGTTGTTGAACCTACATCTACTACTGAGACAACCATCAGTAACGTAGATATATATAACTTACGCGCTAGGTAGCGGATCTGATAGGCCCACGTCCAATTATTACGATTATTGTTATTTTTTTTTTTTAAATTTGTACCTATTTTGTTGGTAGTATGCATTTTTGTAATTATGACCATTACGTCTTGAAATAATGTAAATGTGTTTTTCAATTATGACGTAAGACGTTATGTTATGCTCTTACGAGTTTAAACATAAAGCGGGTCCACCCATACGATTTTGTCTAGACATAAGTAGATATGCCGCTCATTTAGACGATTGAACGGTGCTGTGTGACATGCCATCACAAATTATAAATATTAAAGTAGTATGATTTAAAAAAAAAAAAAACTAAAATTCTCTACGGTATTATTATAGCTAGTGGTGTCTCACTCATAAAATATGCATGAAAGATAAATACTTGGGTATCTACCATGGGTAGATACTTCTCGACTATGTATAATACATTACTTTTTTTTTTTTTTTACAGCGATGGCGTGTTTACCTATATAATATAAGAGGGTATCTTCGGTGACTGGTGACATAACGCCCATCGAAAATCGCTTAAAAATGTGTAGCTGCCTGTGTAGTATTTGTTGCGTTTTCAAGTAGTTATAATATGTTGACGTCGGCTTTAAAATTACCCATTATTAAAAAAAAAAAAACCAAATTAACTACCAGTAGTTACTTATGAAACCCCTCTTTTATATAAAACAAAATAAATATGCACTGAAGACATACATAATTTACAATTATAATCAGTAATAATTACAATATATTTTATACCTATTTTACGAGTTCTTTGGAAGCGAGTTAATGTTTGTGCTTAATCGTAAAACACTGTCACTTTTTCATTAACAATTGTTAAACAAGATATCAAGAGGGTTGACGTACTTTTTTTCTAAATCTGTAGGTTTAATTATATGACGACGCAGTTTTACTAAGATGACATTTTATTTTCATTAAGTAATTATAAGCATTTATTGAATCGTTATAGGAAAACATATCATTATAAAACATAACTTATAACTACCTATTAAAAAGTCGTAATATTAAACATTATTTTATTGTAAATTTATTATTTAATAATAATAATTATTATATGTAATTGATAATAATTGTATACATATATGTCTTCTAAATTTCGGTCTACAATCTACATCTCCCCAACTCTCGATTACTTCTACTAAAACATGTAATTTCGACTGTAGTTAACATAATACGAACATATTTAAAATAATGTTCATTAATTTATTCAGAGTTGAACCTTCAGATTACAACTGTTCTGTCTGATAGTTAAAATTTCACAACAATCAAAATATATTTCTATGCTCCCCATAACTGTTTTTTTTTTACTAGGGATAGTTTAATTTTTTTTACTGAGGAAACTTCATCCCCTTGTTATAATTAAATTATATTTGTTAATCATAAAAACGAGTAATTTTTTTAATGATGGGTGCTTAAGTTTGAAGTATAACAATATATAGGTTATAACCTTATATAGGTATGTCATTTGAATTTATCGCAATAGATTATAAAACAAATTGTACATTTTTTCTTAAATATTCTAATCATTTAACATCATATTTTAACATTTTATCTATAAATTAAATTATTTCTTAGACATAAATGTGTCATATAATAAATCAAGCTAAATTTTATTTCAAGTATCAAGTTGATGAAACAGTTACTTTGGGAAAAAAATCACATCCCAGAAAAGTTATCAATCATCATGTGTCCAACCCGGAATCACTGCAGAATGCTGTAACTCGGTAAATTTATTTTAACGTGACGTGACAATGTGACGTGTTGTTTTAATTTGTGAATCGACCGTCTTGTAATCTTATCTGATTATATACATGATAAAGGTACTAACCTAACCGTACGCGGGTCATTTTTATTTGACAGGCGATAATTGTTTTGGTGATTTTCGCTCATATTATATTATATTGTAACATTTGTAGTAGTAATGCGAATCACAGTCATTATTTTTTGCCAAGGGTTAATAAACCGTAGTGTATACATGTATAATATGTGCATACACAAAAATCGTTAAAATATAATAATAACTATACTACGACCATCAAAGTACTATAAACTATTTTCCAATAATATAATAAATAATAATAAATTATTCAGTTTTATCACGTGCTACACGCAGCTGACTTCTATCGGTTAATAATTGTCAACAGATTACTTCCAATGACCGATAATATAAAAATAATTATATAATATGCGCCTAAAATTATCATGTTATTTTCATGGAAATATTATGTGCAATTGCAATATACTACATTATAATATGTCGTATAAAATCATTTTTTTTTTTTTTTTTAATAATTTTGTACGTACGACTGAACTCCTTGAAGACTCATCACGACCTATTTTTTTATGAATAATTTAGCGTAGTATAATATAAATTAACTAGCTAATCCCACAAAGTTGTTTTGCTTCCATTTTTGTAGATTAATTTTGTCAATCCAATTTTTTTTTATTTCTATACATATAATATTTCCACGAGGAACAATCGATAGAACGAGTTATGAACTTGTGAAATATGTTTGTACACACACACACACATATATATATACTATGTACATAAAAAGATTAATACCATCCAATAAAATACACGTATAATACAATGTAAGTAAGGAGGTGCACGAGAGAAATTTTTGAAAATTTTTGATCATATATTAGAAATGCATGCGTGTATCTATAATATATGACCATATTGCGGGATCGTTCTATGTTCTATGTATACTCTTATACGCATAAAAGTTTTGACGAGTAAAATCATGTACCTATATACTCACATTATACACTATATAGGTAATATAATACACCATCATATACTATATTACGCAAAGATAAAATAACTTACACATCAGTACGTCATTCCATGCTCTTGCAGCACCCTAAACATTCAACGTTGCGTATGTGGTCGTAATATTAAACTTAAACTATGATATATAATATGTAATATGTACCTACATAATATACACAGTTTATACTTCGAGAGAAAAAAATAGCGTTTTGGGGATGAAAATGTATATCATATAAAATTTGATTTTTGTGTTGTGTTAAAATCGTATAAGCAACTAGGTACAGCAGTGAATCGAATGCCGGGTTCCTTGGTGAAACCTACTACCAACAGAACAAAATGGTATCTTGTCCTTATTATACTGATATATCATATGTATAGCGTTAAACCCTATTAGATACATAATATATTATATATATATATAAATACATTTATTCATCTTTCCTACTCGCAACCTGCGGTATGAATAGACATTTGGAGTCTTTAGCCAAGTCGAGTGGACCCATTACGATATAAGATTATTTGATACTGTATTTTAAAACTTTAATACTAGTTCATAATATTTATATTCCATTAATAGTTCTATTTTAAAAATCGTTCCAATACTTATATATATATATATAACAATATAAATTTAAATTTTAAATAGGTACCTGTAAATTGCAAGTATCTATATGAATCATAAAATAATATACTTAAATTATTTATTTAACTAAAACAATCTTTTTAAACTTTTAAATATGTTCAGTGATTTATACTTTGGTTATTTTATTAAAAAAAAAATCTAAAAAAAGTTTCTAGTTGAAGAAAGACACGCGAAAGGTATTTATTATTCTGCGAATATTAATATACTTATTAGTCATTTACCAACGTATCACTTGTTTAATGTATATACATACAATGTATATTCAAACTGAAAGTATTGATATTATGTCATATTATTTGAATTTATTTAAAAATAAATAAATTCTATATTTAGAAATATATTTTGAATTTTGAATATTATTCTATAGATTTGGTTTTTTATTTAAATATAGTTTTAAACTCTAACCTCGTATACAAATAAACAATATTTAAATAATAAAACATTGTTGCACATATTGTGCTGGTAATTTGATAGCACAATTTATTAATTTGATTTATAATAATAAATTGTATGTATTATCGCAATGACGTTTCTAATGTTGTATACATAAAGCATAGGTATCATCTACGTTTTAAATAACAAGTATAGAAAATAATTGTTTAAAATGAATTACTTTATGTATATACCTACATGATTAGCATATTTTTTTAACCACAATCAATCATAATAAAATATACCTATAAATACGTCTATATGTATATAATATATATACGGTTATAAGTTAATAAAATATTTTATTTTTTTTTATCTATCATAACCTTTGGTATTCGATAACAATAAAATTTAGATAGATTTACATGAAGTATTATTTAAACATTAAAACACACAATACTCATAATATCTAGAATTGGATATTAAAAAAAAAAGCATATAGGTATAAAACATTCGAATATCATTTTGTTTTTACACAAAGAGGCCAGTGTTTTTTGTTTTGGTTTGATGAATTCTCTAAATGAAAAAAATCATGAACGGAATATTAGATCCAAGAAAATATGTCATATATGCAACTTTTGTAGCCATTATATAAGTTCTGACTATTTATAATTCACTTTTGAATGTATATATAATATCATAAAATCCGATGCTTTTCCCAATAATATATAAATCTCACTCCGAAAACTTATTTTACCAGATACAAATACGTTAACGTGTTAGTACTTCAAACATTTATGTATTATGTATACATAACACATTTTCATTCAAGACGAGCAACACCAGAATTTCTTATAATGTATTTGTCTTACGAATGGGCATAACATAACGCCATGAGTCATAATGTACCAAATATCCCACCTGAGTAGATATTAGATACCCATATTTATACATCAAAAATCATAATTACCGTAAAAGTTTGTATTTATTTATACAGCTGTATTGTTTGGAACAATTTTGTCTATGCATTTATGATCGAATATAATATATATAAAATGTATGAATACATAACCAAATGTATGTATATATATATGTGTGTGTTTTTTATGGATAGATGTATCAATAAGTCTTTAGACGAGAATACTTGGGCCAAAATGTAGGATTTTGAATTCTATTTTTATTTTACGTAAACTGTATTTAAATCATAATGTCATATTAAAGAAAAAATGAATACACCAAAGTATTATTGCTTATATACAGCTAGTATTTCAGATAGATATAATATATATATATCTACCATCAAATATGTATATATTAAATACATATTTGATATTTAAACAATATAAACTAGTAGATTATTTAATTTTTTATGTTCACAATATATTTGCATAAATAAGTATTTACTATAAAATTGTATTAATTAATAATTCAGTTTTGAAATACTTTAGTTCATGTTATAATTTACAATAGAAGAGGTAGCGATTTGATAAATTTTAATACCAATTGTTTTAATCAGGTAATAAGATAATGCATTTTCGGAGACATTTTTATTTCATTAACTTTTTCTAACAAATACTGATCACCAATCTAGACACCTGCAACTCACAAGTATACCTAACGTATTTTTAGTAAACTGTTTCAATTATCTTTTATTATAAAAATAAAATCGATGGATTCTAAGTCTATTTTACAACTATTACGGTTTGTACAATATTTCAAATATTTACTTGTACGCGTGAACGGACTATGTTGGTTTTAAACGTTTTGTTCTTTTATACGATGTACATATGTATCTTGAATATGTACACATATGTATATGTACGAATACATAATTATTCACTATTTGACTTCGGGAACAAATTGATTAGCGTACAATCAACGCAATTATTATACATACGGCTCGAGAGATAAATTAAAAGCACAATATTAATTATTACTTAAGATAAACTGAACTAAAAGTCGTTATTGTTGTCATGTGTATATGTATACTATATAGATAATGATATTATACAGTTGACTTAAGGTGACTCGAGAAAAAATAATCTAGCATCATTCGAACCGGTCAAGCCAAATTTATCGATATAATTTATACGAATGTGTTTCGATCCAGCTATATTTAATGGACTATGAGTTATATTTCGATTGTCGATTGCAATATATATATTTATTACAAGACGCTGCGTTCACATTTCCGGATGTGCATCTGCAGTACGGCTATATACTACGAAACGATTCGTCTATTGCGTACATTTTATGGTATATACACTAACACACTCACACACATACACACACATACACATATATATATATATATATATATAAACACGGTATTGGTATAAACCGGAACCTGGGTATCAAGTCGTATTTATATAATACCAGTCAGCTGTATACACTGCATATATATATACAACATGGACGTTGACACAATAATTGGACAGTTTCTTTTATGTTACACATATATACAAACAAAAGACCGGATACGATTGAATTTATTAAAAACCAAAAGTACAAGAGCTTTAGACCCCGACGTAACGTTGTACAGATATAACGCGTTTAACGAACCAATAATTGACAGGCTAATATTTTGAAGCCAGTGTTTCCCCCCGCACAAGTAAAAGTCGAAATCCATTTCGTTTTTTTTCGTTTTTTTTTTATTTGTCATTCAGTTTTTGGAATATTATATTTTTTTGCTTGTTCGTTTTTCGCTTTTATTAATATTTGTCGGTTTTTCCCTTGTGTCTCACGCACGCATTTCCCTACAGATTCTATAACTACTATAACTACTTCTAAACTTAGACACGCGATACACATTTCGACCGTGTTAAAAAAAAAATGTAATAATAATAATAAATAACAATTATGGCGTTGCCCGTGGTAACGTGACATACATTTTAACGTTTAAAGTTTGCGAACAATAGAATGGTATAAGTACACAATACACATACATGTTTATACATATATATATATATACGTGTGTGTGTCAATATAAGAGTATGTGCGTGTATCTTACATTCTATCAAATTATTGCCGCGTGAAAATTTGATTTAGAAACTTTGAGCTAAATTTAACGTAACAATCATTAGCGCGGATATAGCATGGTATAATATTATATTGTAAGCTTTTCAGAATGATTATGACGTACACACATTAAACTGTTTACTCAACAATAAATACTTGATTACGTCGATCTACACTGAACGTAAAAAATAATCTTACTGCTACAATAACCGTTATCCGATTTCCATAATCTCTCGAAAACACGAGCACCGTCGTTTTACAACAATTTTATTATTAAATGTTTCGACTTTCGAGTGTGTACCGCACCACCGCGAGTCCGCATAATCCACAGCGACCGGGATTATAACGATATACAGATATACATGTATAATATTATAACGTAAGTGGTATTCATTTAAAATAATATACTGGTGTATTGCAGTGTGTATTTATGAGTACCTATACTTACCCACGCACTCGTCAGTCGGCTGGATCGTTTGTATATTACACGATGTACAATTATAATGTTTGATTTATAAAACTTTACCGTCGCGTATACATAAATGCACATAATATATTATGTATATATATATTTGTGTGTGTGTGTGTGTATGTATGTGTGCGCGCGCATATACTTTACTGAAATGTACAAACTTATTCCGCACGATAAACATTTAAATCATTTACAATTCGCGTAATGTTAAACTGAGGGGTGTGTTTGCAAAATTCCAAAAAATCCGAACGTTAAGGCGTTACCATTATATATTATGTATACCGTTTTATATTCTCTCTTATATGCATAATAGTACACACACACACACACACACATATGTATAGTGTATACGATAACGATAGTAAGCGATTATTTACTTACTTCACAGTCAACTTACTGCCGGTTTATATACACTTATATATTGTTTTTGGCAACTGCATTCGCTAGTGTCGGCGAATTCCAGAATTTTATTTTTTCGTTTTTTGAAAAAAATAAATAAACATTATTCTCCGACTAGCGCAAACTGCAGCGTGTAAAAGCTGAAAACTAATAATTTTTTGCCTAGGTATATTAACTTTCGAGCCGGTTTCAAACTTTCCGCAAAACCTATCGGTGAAATCGGGCTCGGTGAGAGAAAAAAAAAGCGGAATAAAACAAAAACGAGTTTTCCACCGACATTTTCCTTTCGACCATAATAATAATAATAATAATAATACGTCATGATGATATTATATACCGCGGTAGTATTATTATACAGGTATTAAAAGTACATTACGGCAAAAGCCTCTGAACCGCGGGCGTACGTAATACAATATTTATTATAATATTATATGTATACCTATATATATATATATATATATATTATATCCTTATACGTGCGTCGTAATACTCGTAATAATAATAATAATAATAATATAATGTACGTGTGCGGCGACGGCGGCCGTGCAGTATAATATTGTACCTACCTACACACACACACACACACACACACACACACATATATATATATATATAAGTAGTATTGGATACCGCGAGGGCCTAAAATCATCGGCAGGGTACGCGCACCGTACATAAATATAATATTGTATTACGCGCTTGTGTGTATGTGCAGTATAATAATATAATATGCCTTCATGCAGGTCTGGTGTCGTGTTATAGGTGTACGCACACAATATTATGTACACACACATATATATATATATAATGTATATAGGTAATATGCCTACATTCACTGCACACACAGACGGCGCACACACGATTTGCATTTGGGTGTGTCCGCGTACAATAATAATTATATATATTTATATATATATAAATGTAAACGGGCGACGGCGAGCGCATAACATAATATAATGTAATATTATTATATTATGTTATTACTATTATTATAATGCGCGACTGATGACATTGCACGTTTTTGCGCGCCGCGTGTGCAGCTACTGCGCGCGCGCGCACGCACGCACACACTTAGACGCGCGACTTGGGCCCTGAGAAAAATGATAATTCATTCGTATACGTACTACGCTTGCGTATAAATATCATAAGTATAATATTATTATTATACACGTCGCCGTACGTACGCGCGCGCACACACACACACACACACGTCGAATATAACATACGTATAATATTATGCACGTGAGTGAGTATATGTGTACAGACGGCGTAATGCAGCGGGACGCGTGTGGCGTACTTAGATTATAATGTATATATATATATATATGCACGCGGCGTATGCATTAGTATACGACGTGCACGAGTAGGTACCTATATATATAATATTTTATATATATTTGTACACATATATTGTTATTATCATACTCCGTCCACCGTATTTATATGGGTTTGTGTGTGTGTGTGTGTGTTTATAGATATTTTTTTACCATCGCGGTAGAATTTGCGATTCGCCGCGGAGATATTATAATAAAAAAACCGCGATCGCCGAGGACGACACGCGAAGATTACTGATAAAAAAAAAATAATAATAATAATAACGATAATACTACCGGCCAGAAAACCTCGCATTATTATTATTATTATTATTATTATTATTGCTATTGCCTATTGCCTATTGCTGTGCATACACATACACACACACACACACACACAGACGTACACACATAATATTATAATATTATCGTGTAACGTGTACCGCGTGTGCGTTTTCGACGTCGGCGCTTTCGGTGTGTCGCAACTCGCAATACCGTCGACATTATAATATTATTATATTGTGTATATGCTATCGTATATGTACTCGCGCATGATGCATTCAAGCAATGAGAGGCCCGCCGCGCCAGAGGGTTCGTTTCGAGACCTAGTTATATTATACGCCGACAATATATTTTTTACTGCGTACAACAATATTCTCGTATATTTTATGTTGTATACATCATACCATATTGCATATATATATATATATATATTATAATTGTGTACACGGACGGGGAACATATTATATAGATATGCACGCGTATTATATCGATTAGCTATATTATACGTATATATTGCAAGAATGGCTTAAATCTTAATAAATAAATTATATAAATTTATGAGTGAAGTTTTAGGATTTTAAAACACTCTAAATACAGTTCCAAGACTCAGCCCTCCTAGGATCAACAATATTCCTCCCATCGTGCCAAACTTAAAATAATATGTTTACTTATATGGTTATATTATATATTATTGTATTTTATATATTATTATTATATTGATAACAAAACGATAACAATTATCTATTGGCTATTTCACGCGTGTTGGATAGTAACGAAAGGGTTATTGACAAGAGGTGGCATCTGATTTTTTTTAAGGGCGGTAAGTGCGTAATGGGTATATCGACGGATAATAATTTAATATTTAATATCAACTAATTTTTTAGTATTTATCACGATAGGTCGTTAAAAACACGACAGTATAGCAACATATGAGTGGGTAAATTGGTGGAATATTAGACTGTAAAAAATGCACGAAAAAAAAAAAATTGCCAGTACAATTTTAACACTATTTGATGCTTACTCGGCGGTTGAAGTAGTTAAAAATAAAAGGCGAGGTGGGATGACGTTAATTTAATAATTCCAAAGTTTTGCGTTTTTATAAGCTCCTGAAATATAAGAGTATAGCAGGTACAGCTGTTATCTATATAGTATTATAATTTTATGCTGCTAAGTGTTAACCACCTAAGTTAATTGTTATTTATTACTTCTTATAAGTCATTAGTGATTCATTAGTTTGATTATCTTTTATATTATTGTAAATATTATAAAGTTATAAAATTATATCATAAACAATTAAATGACATTTTGGTCATTATCAAATATCAATATTTTAGAAAACAAATAGTTTTTATAAAAAAAAAATATAGTAAATGTAGTATACAAGAGCTACAAGTTATGATAACAATATTTTTTTTCAAAACATAAGTAAGATGAATAATACTACTTGTATAAACGTTCACAAAAATGATTAATTATAAGCGTATATAATTTCATGATTATTTATATTAATATACTATAAATAAATACTGTGTGACAATTAATCGGAATCTGGATTAAATTAAAGCGTCAAATACTGATCAGTGATCAGTCATATAAAAGATATTTTACTGATTTTATCAAAATAACCCCATCGTCATCCTTAAAGTAATCCATCTATACTGTCGATCGGACGTTTATCATTTTTATTTCCATCAAAATTGATAATTGAACACTTGGTAATTATACTATTGTTATATTATTTTCAATATTTTTTAATCATCACGACGCGACGTCGTGCGTATACAATATTTATGATGGACAAATAATTACCAAAATTTTTTAAGTTGACGTGCACGCGTAACACGCGATTATAGGTACATTATTAATATTGTTGCGTGTGGTTTCGTTAACGCGTCGGATTATTCGACACATACAAATAAAATAAATAAATACACACGCTGAAAAAAGAAACTCTCGTGGCAACTGTAATCTGCTTGACTTGTTTGGAAACAATTATTACGCAAGCGAAATCGGCAAGCGTTAATGATTCTCCTCCGGAGCAGTATTGTGAACGGGAGACTGTGCTTCAATATAATGACTTTTTACAATTAACCTCCCTTCCTCGAATAAATAAGGAGCGTCTTGTGTATGTAATTCGATTATCAACGTATATAAGTATACTTATTATTATCATAAATAATTATTAGTTATTACACGTTCGCGCGGGTGTGTAAGCAACGAAGTTTCCGAAACGGGAAAATGTTAAACTTTAACAATGTAAATATTATGTAAGACGAATATCTATAATAGTAGTAACTAATAAGTCTTATTTGTTTATTTTTTTCTCCTAGAATAACCCTAAACAACGGGTACAGCTGAGTTAAAAATGTGTGCAGATTGCTTTTAAACATTTTAAAGTTTTTAAGATGAGGTAAATCACTGCAGGCATTTAATTTATCACGGGCAACGTCGCGCAGGACCAGCTAGTTAGTTATAAAATAATAACATCCAAAACTCATTCGTCTAAAGATAGCTTATTCTTTTTTTAATACATAATACAATAACGATGCGTGACGTAAATAATATATATGTAGGTATTTCGTGTACACACACGCGTGAACGCCATAGACGCATCGACGTAATTTCTTTCCTTTATATATAAACCGAACTGGGGAAATTTTCATCGTCCACTGCGTTCAGATCGAATTAGGATTGCATTTTTCCGGATTCGGGGGCGGCGGCGGTTACTCGACCGTCGACGGCGACGTCTTTTCCCTCGACGAACGGCGACCGATAATCGCGAACACACGCACACCAACGGGCGCGCGCACACACACATATCGACGCGAGAAAACGGATGTGAATTTCCATTGGGGAAGAAAATATATATAAAAACGCTCATCTTCTTCACCCGAAAAACCCCCCAGCCGAACGGCGATGATTTTCTCGACTTCCGGAGGCGGTTACGACGGGCGGTATAACGGCGTCGGTGGTGGTAGTGGTGGCGACGACGACGGCGAGATCATTATTATACAGCAACCGTATACATATATATATATACCATATATACCATATATACCATATATATTATACCATATATATATATATGGTGTATACATGTAATAATATATTTTCTGCCATTTCCTCGGCGGTGGCGGTTGCATTTACTGTGCACAATGACGGAAAACGACGTCGACCGTGTGTAAAAATATATATATAATATATTATTATATACGAGCGTCATGTGCGTGTGCGTGTGCGTGTGCGTGTGCGTGTGCAGAGAGTAATGTGTTCGTCGTGCTTGCGATACGTATATAATAATAATATAATATTATATTATATATGGGATATTAGTGAAAAAAAAAGTACAATTTTTATATATATATACACAATATATTTTGTACTTAAACGTAGGTACGCAGCGGAAAAAAAGGGGTTCGGTTTGATAATTACAACGCGAAATAACGTTATATACGTCCGTCCGGCGGTAGCGACAGAGGCGTGGGTGGTGCGAGCGGTAGCGGAGGCGGCGGCGGCGGCGGCGGTAGCGACCGTGTACGTGTATCTACACATACACACACACACACACGCTCACTGTATAGTGGATACATATACATATATATACGATGTGCACACCATGCGCATATAAGGATACTAGCATTATATATAAGGACGTGCTATGCGTGTGTGTGTATGTGTATACACATACACGGACATACCAT
>NW_020271711.1:575673-645965 GCF_002803265.2 Melanaphis sacchari | reverse complement strand
GGCGGTAGCGACCGTGTACGTGTATCTACACATACACACACACACACACGCTCACTGTATAGTGGATACATATACATATATATATATATATACGTGTGCACACCGCGGCGTATAATATAATACTATGTATTATATATATATGGACGTGTATATGCGTGTGTGTGTGTGTGTATGTGATACGCGTTTGGGGCCGATCGAAAGCGAAACGACCGGAAGCCGGCGGGCGGCAAAAACCGTTGGGACAAAACACGCGGCGTTTGTGTGTGTATGTGTACAGTGGATGCGCGTGCCCGACGAAATTGTTCGGGTATTTTATTTTGTATTTTTGTATTTTTTTTTTTTCCGTCCGTCCGTCCGTCCGTTCGTCCGTCCGCGTCCGACGGAAGTAACGACCGGAAACGCTTTTGGCCCGTGACACAATACGTATGGAAAAGTAAAAAAAAATAAAAAAAAAAAAAAAAATAACAGAACCGTCAATATTATCATTTTTGTCGATCGTCACCGGTACCGGTCGTACTATATATATACATTTTTCTTAAATTATAATAATGTACATATCATTACAATGATAACAATATAATATTTCAATATATTATTATTATTGAATTTAAATACCGCGTATACGCAGAGCACACTATATAATATAGTATATGACATAGTATTATAATAACAACAATAACGTCGCGTGTTATATTATAATAACAATAACATAGCTTCGTACAAAATAATATTATGTATATATAATATATATATATAATATATATATACATATATATCGTTACACGTCGGGTCCGACGGCGACTGCGACGCGGACGACTGCGACGACTACGGCGACAGCGACGGCGACGACCAGGACGAGCACGGTCAACAGGATTAATAATACATATAATACTGCTGTACACGGGTGTATTATATATTTTATAATATACGCCACCTACTGTGTAGGCAGACAGGTATATGGGTACGTTGTACGCGGGACATTTACAGGGGCGCGATATATAGTCGCTGTACACGACGTATACACGCGTACCTATATATGGTATATATATATATATATAATATTGTTATGTACAGTCGCTCGCACAATGGTATCGGTCCGGCGTGTGTGCGTGCGTCACCGTAGTAATATAACAATAATAACAATAATAATAATAATAATAATAATAATAATAATGCGATATAATGGTAGGTACTATAATAATATAATGGTAAAGCGTACGACGACGACGACGACGATGAGTAACTCACACGAGCGGTATAAATAACACGGTAATAATAATAAACGATAACAATATAATTGAATGACAAAAAAAAAAAAATCGGTCGAATCCTCTTCTTCTATATAGAATCCGGACGGGCGGACGACACACCGCTGCATACCCGAGCCGGTGCAACGTCGTCGGAGGACCTGCCGAGGACGTTTTGACAACCTGCAGCGTGCACGACGAGCCGGTGGTATTATTATATTATACCTATACGGCCGATAATGAATGACATTTTGCCCGGACCGTGATTTCGGGGCGTCGGTCGTCGTCGCGATCGCTACACGATAATAATAATATAACAATACCGACGTGCGTTTCGACAAGGTTCACCTCTCGCCGTATATCATACGTATTATACCTGGGTCGTGGCTGTATTATTATTACGGCCCAACAATACATGTGTGTGCGGTTGCCAGTAGTACACATATTATTATTAGTATTATACGCTCTCGCCGCCGCCGCACGCACAATAAATAATAATAATAATAATAATAATAAAAATATTATATTATTATATTATCATTATCGTCAGCATCCGACGGCCCCTATGATACGTCGTGTATTATACGGGAGCGATTTTTTATCATTTCATTTTTCTCACACGACGCGGTGCGCGCATCGTCATCCGATCGTAAGGACTGCGGACGGACAAGCGAGCTACCGTCTCGCAATTCGACGACAATAATAATTGACTTTTCGGTTTTCATCGCATAACGCTCTATCGCGTTTCCGCATAATATTATAATAATAATTGCATATCATCGCGTACGGGACGGCGATTCGTTTAACGAAAGACACTCATTATTCGAGAAATATACACATATATATTATGCATTCAAGACTGAAGACATAATAATTATTCGAAACAGTATTTTTTACATATGTGTTTTTTTAGTTTCTAATACTTTTCAATCACTGCATACGTCATTATTAATTTAATGTTTCTAACGAAATACGAAATATTATTAGATGTGTTTGGGTCTATTATATGAAATCGAATTTTGGACAGGCAATCATAACATTCATGACCCATTATAAGTGTAGACGGAGTAATGAATAAACATTTTACGGGTTATCAATCCCAGAGCGGAATGCTCGTCTAAACTTTAAACACTATAATAACTCGCATAAACTAGGTACTCGTCTGAACTTCGATATTTTGCTTCGGCATGAGGAATTAATAATGTATGTTATCGCTAAAATATAAAAACCGATATCGATAAAAAATAGTTAATAGTTTTTATAAAAAAAATATTGTTTTTTAACCACTTAAAAGTATATAAAACAAATGCCTTCATAAAACTTAATAGTTTTTGTGATGAGTAGCTGACATTCAATGAATCGACTTGCAGGTATAATAGAATATCGGTGTATAAACCCATGTCCCGTGCTTTCGTTTAGTGGGACGGTTACACCGCGCAGCGCAGTGCGCAACGTTTATTATTTACTCGATTTTTTTTTTGACATCTCATCCGTGGTACACGTGTACCTGCTGAGTGCTTTGTAGTAATACTATGCACGTGCATTGTTACATACACTATGTAATAGTGTATTCGGATCGGTAACCGCAATTTTGTATATGATATACATATCCGTTCAGGTTTTTGTACCCGTTTTCTACGAAAAAACCATATTGAGTTTTACGCATTTTTACATTTTTTTTTCTCCACTCAAATCGATTTTCATTCAACGGACAACTCGCGAATGTCGCACAATGGTTTTGTTTTTTTACAAACCGTTATGATATTTTAATTAACGTTTCTGAATAAATAGTGTAATTTAGTAATATTTTTAATATTGTTTTTATAACATAATAATTTATTCTCATCTTTACTTTGAAGTTTTGGCATTTTATTTTATCAATTGTTCACGATCATTTACTCTAAATTTTTTTGAATTAAAAGAAAAGAATTATATTTTATTGAAACACTATTGAATAATTAATAATAGTAATAATAATAATAATGATACTTTCTTGCGTTTACTTGTCCTCAAAGAAAATACTTACGTGAATATTAAATTCGGCAAAATCCCAGTTTATTGAATAAAAAACACACAAGTTTCTGTAGATTAATCTTTTTAAATAATAAAAAAAACTAATAATTATTTATATTTAGAAATGTTATTCATTCAGGTATAAACATGAATATTTATTTGATTAAATAATGTCTATTATAATTATTCAATGATTAAAAATGAAATTAAACGTAATTTAAAATTTTCTTTAAAATTTTTAACTTGAGTTATTTTGTGTAAATTATTTTAATAATAATATAACATATGCATAAATAATACGCTTAAAATAAGTATTCAAAATTCGTATTGGAATGTTTACACAATCTATATTATAAATACTGCACAGACACACAGTATTTAGTTTGAGCGTGATTTAATAACTGTTTGTCTGAATTGGTTTATATTCTGTATTAATAAACGATACAAATCCGCTTGAAATGCCATCAAATTGTTTTTAATTTTTTTTTTTTTTATTATATACTCGTATAATTATATTGTAAGTATTAATACTGCACTATATTATATACAATTGTGGACTTAACGAATTTTAAATAACTACAGTAATACCCTCAAATTTTATTTTACAATAAAGTACTGTAACTTATAAGTACTATATAGTAATGAGTTTAGGAAACTTTTTAAATATTGTCGTACAATTTGTATTTTTGTCAAAATGATTAAGATCAATAGTAATTAAGTCATAACCATTTGTAATTTTCGTCAATAGCTTATAATACGATCTATTTATCTACTCGAGTTTGTAAAAACAATATTTCTATCTACGAACAACCGATGTAATTAATTAAAAACTAATACACAATAAGTACGAGTATAACATACGAGTACATAGGTAGTATACTTATTAGATATATGTTATTAACATTTAACATTGAAACACAGAAAGTCTGAGTCGTTTCGATAATAACACACGTTAGACATATAAATCATATATGAAAATTCGACTGACATAAATAAATCAATAAAGAAGATCAATGATTAATGGTTGGAATTGAAAAATGAGTTCGACATAACTATATATGCAAAAAAAAAAAAATCGAGGTACCAAAGAGATAGTGAAGTAATAAAATAATATAATGGTATAGCTGTTTACAACCGAATATAACGGAAATGGTTTTGTATACACTTTTTTGAAATATCTTTCTTCGGCTATTGTACGTACATACGCATTATATGTTTAAGTCAATGAACACCCCGCAGTTAACAAAAAATAAATGCACTCGTATTATATCCTTTAAAATATCAAGTACCCCACAAAATATGTCTTTGTATTATTTTTGAAAACAAAATTTATAATGGCATATACAATAGTGTTATTATGCGACAAAATCTCGATAATCTTAATCCCAAATCCGAACACTTTAGCACAGGTTTTTTTCATTTCCTGCAGTTTATTATATTGATCGATATACGTGTTGATCACATTAGCTTGATACTTGATTTCTAATCGAATGTGCGCAGTTTATTTCTATTATACGTATACATTGTATTTACAATATAATATATTATATGCATACCGACGATCATATGTATACTGTATAGTGTATACACAATATAATACAAATCGACCATATAGCAACCATATGACCACACACATTATAATATTATATAGACGTATAGTACCTATAATGCGCTATACATAGGTACCTATATATAGTTGGGGTTCATAATATGGGCACATAACATAATAATATATATCGATCGTTATCGGCCATTTTCATCCGTCATTATAAATATACGATGCACAATAAAATTCCGTCCAAATCGGCGATGGCGAAAAATGAAAAATACACGTCTCTTATACATAATGTATAAAAAATATACATGTATATAATATAGAGACAGATTTCCGTTTTATTCAATAGGTGTGGACCTATTATAATATATAGAAATAAATTTTTTCACTGTCACCTCTATATTATATCCTTCTTCTGTGGCATTGCTAACCGCATCAAATACTCCAATAGGATCTCCGTATTCCTATTCACTAAGCACGCTTTCTCTGCACAGGAATGGAGAACGTATATTATACGCATACGCACACATACGTCATACACATATACAGTGGTGGACTGAACTTAAATTTAAACGAAGCAATTTCATATTTAAGTATTTACTATTACCGTTCGCCACCCCCTAATATCAGACCTTATAAATTTGCGGGGTTATGCTCCACTTTTCACCCCCCATGGTTTCCAAATTTGCTCGTATAATGATAAAAATTACTTTTTACTTTTTACATACTAAATAGTAAATAGGTATCTTTTAAGGTATTTATTTGGCATTTTTTTTAAGCAACCAATAAGTGTCTGAATTTTAATCTAAAATTATTGTGTACACACAATACATCTATATACACACAATATTATTCTCAACGAAAAGTCTCCAAAAAAAGTTGACGCAGATGCGTCAAAATTTAGCCATTCGACTCGCCACTGCAAATATACGAGTATATAATATATATAGTATATTCACCTAAATATAATATTTAAACGTCGTCGGCCCGGATGTGCAAAAACATCGGCATAAGTTTGTATATATGATATAGGCATGGGTATACACATATGCGCATAAACTGCATAAGAGTGTGTGTAATGACAAGAATATATAATGTATAGATAAAATACTACAAACGAACTCGAAACTTGTTTCGGTGCTACTGAAACATTATTATCTACGTAAAGCCATCGAGATCGTATTATATTTTCAAGCGCTTAAGATACCTTTCGTATGATTTGCACCAGAGACTCGACCGCCGCCGAAGGGTGTGTTTTTGCATGGATTTTGCGGACCGAGCTATACATAGCTATAGTGTTCGCATATATGTATAAACTCCGTTTCATATATCCTTGTGGATAGGTTATGTATAGGACGTAGGTAAGTACACACTGTCTAGTATATATACCTACACCTAAACGACCGTCAATACATAATGTATCTTATAATCGGGATTCTAAATGTAAGCATAAATATATAATAACGTGCGTATACGTAGGTATTATACCATCCGAGCTTTCTGCAGCGGGTGTAGCCGCGGCCGTCTAACGTCCGGAGATATAACGTAGCAGGTAGGTATACGTACACACGAGGGATCGATTTTTTTCCAAGACGGAGAGCAATTTGGATAGCGTGCCGAGGGCGTATGGGCTCCCCCTTCCAAAAAAGGGTGACCCATATATTATTATTATGCGTGCATCTCCATTACCGTTTCTAGCGTGCTCGCGTTCATCCGCAGCTAGATTGGAATAATATGGTACTTTTTGTCTGCAAACTGCAATGCACGCACGATAGGTACGGCACACACACACACACACACACACACACGCACGCAATATTGCGTTATTGTACAAATGTACGATAACGAAATATATTATATTATTATCGAGTATAAATACGTCGCTGTATAGTATTGTAGTATAATATACCCAGATGCTCTTTCTCACACAAACAAACACACACATACACACATATTATATTATACATAGCCAGTTTTAATTATCGGAGTTAAATCCGTACAGGCACCTTTTTAGTACCATATTTAATAAAATATTTACACACACACACACACACTCAAAAGTGTAGGTATAAGCATAATATAAAATACACCCACGTTTGTGACACGTCGAGACGAATCAATTAATCATCGATCAGCATCGTCATTCGTCGACGTACACCGTCCGAACACTATAAACAAGTATTTAACGGGCATTATGATGTAACACAATAACAAATTATACGATACAAATTACGTGCGTCATTTTTCAAAAACATTTACCATGTTGTGTACACGATGGTGGTCGGCCTTATGTGTTTTATTTCAAAATATATAACAGACTTTCGCGATTCCGTGTGTTTATTAAACTAAACTCATTATTACAAACTGCACCGCGCGTGTTGACCTCACGTCTAATTTCCTAAACGTTACGGAACAGAAACGCATTATTGTATTAAAGTTTATTATCATTATTGTTATCGTGTCTTAATTAGATAACTAATACTTCCGCAGTAATGCAGTAGTGCATAATAACTAATAAGCATCCGTAGAATATTATTTAGGAGCCATAAAGTCACAATCTTTACAAGTCGGTACAATAATACGTAATACATTATATTTTATGTAAAGTCTCAACATCCATAACGCTATTATTTTGATATGTATATTTGTATTGTACATTGTGTGTACGTCACATTTTAAAATATGTCTTACGATGGTTTTTGTAAGTCATAGCTTTGTAATAATAACAATATAACATTATCGTTGCTAAACGGTCGATTTTTGGGCAGGTGGGATGAATTGTATTTGTATGTGAAACACTATATGTTATTATACATTATATTCAAACGTACTACAAGAGCATAACTTAATATTGTAGAACCTTTACGTTAGGATGATGTAAAATGTATAATACATATTATATTATTATATTGTTATAAGTCTAAACAACTTTTTATGACCTCATATAATAACTTTGTTTGTACTGGGGTAAAAATGTTATCGTCACTACCTATATAATAATAATAATAATGTGTATTGTTGTCGTACCTGCGTATGGTGTATCGATACAATTTAGGTCCGATGACCGATATTAAAAATATTTTATCACCCGTGTTTGTGCGTATACCTATAACAATTTAATACATTGATATACCGTGACGCCTGTCGTCGTCTTCGTCGTCGCCGTCGCGGTCGTCGCGAAAGTGTTCTCACATATCAAAATATTTATACATACAAAACATAACAAACTAACGTAAACATTTTTTTTTTTAATCACTTTTTTTTTTTTAAAAAAAAACAAGTCCTTTTCGGGTTTTTCCTTCCGTTTAGTTTATTAATATGTTTTTTTTCGTGTTGTGTTTTGTTTCTTTTGTGCGCGGATATTTAGCGACCACATTCTATTGTATATCGGCATTCCCCCATTTAATATATACATATATTTTATATTATTATGATATTACGTTGTTCGGACGTGGTGTGTGTATGCATATATAAATATGTATTTAAGTTACACGATTTATTGAAATGGATTTCGTTTACAGCCTGATTGTATGAGTATGCGAAAAGGATGACGGGACTGAAAAGTTGTTTCGGAATAATCTACACGGCGTTTAATAAAACATCGCTACACGTGTCTCGTGTACACGTATTATACATATACATACATGCCTATGTATGGATCGTTTCCGACTATAATGAATATTTCGATCGGAAACTAGGGTCTAGCTTAGATAGCCGACATAGATAGTGTATTATACGGTATAATATTTGATTTTTAAATCGTTGTACAAATAACTATAATGTAGGCTATGCCATTGTGTTGTGTCGTCTTTTATTTATTTAATATATTTTTTTTTCAGACGTTATCTACTAATAACGGTGCAAGGATGTTAAGGCGTTATTACATTACAAGTCCACAGGATTATTTTTTCTTTATTTTGCGGGATCAGTCTCCCCGCATATCTGCTACAACAGTGATTGGCTTTTGTATTGCAGACATTTCTGAAACTTTTCATATAGTATTATCAATATCATGATTTTGGGACGGGTTGACAGATGTTTTGAGTAGAAGGGGAAATGTGCTGATAAAACAATAATGAACACACCACATCACATGATATGAATTTGAAACGCAGTTGTAAAAGTTTAGTTTATATACATGTATTATAAAATATTTATTCTTACGATATATATAATATTATTATATATATATACACTGGTATAGGATCGAAAAGTTTAGAATTTTTAGATGATAAACAAGAATATATTATAAGCTCGAATCCAATTTCTGAACTATCGATATATTGTTATGTATTATTATGAAATACGAATGAATGAATGAGTGATTATTATGGTAATATATTTTGTACATGATGAATTATTATATACCTAATATATTTTAGTATTTTTTTTGTCTTCCAAGTTCTATAAGTATTGATGAAATTACCAATTATTACCAAAAATGAATAATAACTATCAACGCGTGCCAATTCAGATGCAATAGTTACATGGCATTATGGAAATATAGTATAAATATCTACAAAATGTAATGGAATGACTTAAGTATAGGAAAAATTATCATCATCGTTAATTAAATAATTATGAACACAATCCTTTTTATACGTATGTAAAATTTTATAACTACGTTCATATTAATTTCAAGAAACAATATATAATATATATATTAAATAAACTATATAGTATATAGATATATTTCTTCGTATAGGTAACACTTTTCAGTCGTGAGCTCATGATTATGATAATTGATAATATAATATAGGTTTCAGCATAAACATTTCTTTGATTTTCACAAATTTCATCCTTGTCTACTTCGTTTGACTGTTAAACCGATCAACTTTCATACCGAAACGAAAATCATGAAATAATATCATGTATATTGACTACTCATAGAAAAGTCAAATCTCATCGATTCATCGTGTTATATAGTGTCTATAATGTCTATACTCTATAGGGTATTCGTGTCGATTCCGACTATCATAACGTGTCTTTTGGAATACATCGTATACGTAATTATTTTATCTTTTGATTTTTAGACCAAACTTCAGTATTGTGAAAACATTTTTCGTAATTCTTGATTTACAATATTAATTTTAAATGTGTGTATAGTTAATTCCTGAATTGAAAACAAAGTATGATTTCATGTGATGAGTTTTAAATCAAAGTTAATTTTTCAATGAAACTTACAAATGTTTTGTTTTAAGATAAACATAACTAAAAAAGCATTAAACACCAATTTTTTTTCTATAGAACTTAGTGAAAAAGTCTGCGATAATAGTTTTTTTTTTTTAAACTAATATCAGATAATTGGAAGCAGTTAAAAACCCCATATAGATATTAGATAATAAAAACAGTTTGGAGTATGTTTGTTGCAGTTAGGCTGTCGTATAAGAATATTCCAAACGGATAAATAATAATGGCTGTTGTTGTAAAATATAAAAATTAATTTTATTATGTTTAATTATTGTGTAGGTCAGGTGTCTGAGTAACAAAAAAAAATATTAATATAACCATGACTGTATTTTATACTTAAGGCCATTGCCAATAATAAAATAAAATATAATATATTATGTATATACATTATGTTTGTAGCCGATTGCTGGTATCGCGGTATTAATCCCTATAATAAAACGGGACTTAACAATCGATTCTAAGAACTGAGTGATTACGGCTTACACATATACTAACATTTTATGTTTATTTACTTCTCCCACGTACCAAGTGATCAGATAACATTTATATTCCATATAAAATGAATAAAATGAATTGCCTATAGACTACCCCTTACAAAAGGTTGCCGTCCAATAGTTATAAATTATAATTTATAAGATATTTTCGAAACAGCAAACGAACAGTATGAAATTAATGAAATGATAATAATTGTTCAAACTTCAAACACTGTATGTAAACTGCATAGTAACTCAAATATAATTTATATATATATATATGTATATAAGTCGAGATGACGAGATGTAATCTGGTTGAGACGTTTATTATTTTTCTAATACCGACGTGACAAAGGTTTAAAAAATAAGACATAAAAACTGTAAAGTTATTAACGTTTAAGTGTATAATATAACCCTCGGTCCACAACAATGTTATCTCCTTGTCCAATTTATATATAAACATATTATTACATTATATTCTCAGAAGATATATACCTGATATAATATATTAAGTATACGATCTTTCTCGGCGCTACTATTCAACACCACAATTACGTATATAAAAATGCGAGAAATCATTTTCTGGTTCGTAAAGTGGATTAGGTGTTATTATTAAATTAAATTTTATCTTTATGTATAAATAAAGTGGTTGCAAAATTGTGATTTAACGTTTTTATTGCGATGTGATAATATTATTGTAAACAACAATGCGATTTGGCTAATAGTCATCGGATATAATATGATACCCGTGGAATAAAATATAAGAAAAACGGTGTTGATGTTATTTTTTGCGAACACGAAGAATGGCGGCGGACGGATACGGATTCACGTCCGCGAGTTCTTATATAGACATAATATATTATTACTTCGGACACAGATATAACGTTGACGGTCGGAACTCAATTTCGAAATAATCAATCAAACAATTCCTGATAATTAAATCACACTTTCTTCGTATATATCTATTCACTCACAACACCTTTTACCCTCTTCCCCAAAAGTACGTGTACGTATATATTACCCATGTGTATATATGTACCTATTTATAAAACGTGTAATTTATTTTGATTTCTCACTCGTGCCATCTCCCAGACTCAATCTTCAGAACGTAATATAATAATATAACTCTATAGGATTTAATTTTCAAAAGTTTAATATCTATTTTTACCTAACGCGTGTGACAAAAACACGACCAGACGCATAAACTATGTATGTATATATATATATATATATATACCTATATGTACATATGCAGAAAACGGAGGCGAAAAAAATATTTTAAACAAATGAACGAAAAAAAACACGAAAAACGTTAACGTGGACAATTGGTTTCGGTGTCCAGTTTTTAATATTCCCTTCGGGAGACGGCGGCGTGAAAGGAGAAAGAGGATATTATTATTATTATATCGTTATAATAATATATAAAATATATTATAATCGAAAACGCGATGGAACTGAAAAAAAAATGTATAATAATAATAATAATTGACCGGGGCGAAGCGACCGAGTTTTTTATATTTTCCGTCGGACCTGCATCCGAGGAGACCGACAGAGAAGGAGCGACGGAAGAGGGACGGCGCGGTGAAGGCGAGAGAGAACGCGTCGCTGCTGCCGGACGGTCGGTCGGTCGGTGTTCGCTGTTGCCTGCCATACCGCCGCGGCGGCTGCGGCAGCTGTCCCGCGACGTGCGCGGTCGGAGGGCGGTTCGGGGCAACTGATCCGCCAAAACGTCGGCGGCACTACAACGTGCGCGTGTATGCGTGCATGCCCGTTTGCGCGCGCGCGTTCGTGTGTGTGCGTACGTATGTGTGTGTGTGCGTACGTATGTGTGTGTGTGTGTGTGTGTGCGGTGTGCGGTCCGCGACCGGGACTAAGGGGCGTGCGTGGTCGAGGGGGAAACGGACGTGTGATACGTGTAATTTACGTGCGTCGTTATCCTCCATACCATATATATATATATATATATATATATTATACACATTATATATTTTATATACGTATATATATATACACGCACGTCCGTACTTATATATAATATAACATACGAGTGTGTGCGCGCATATATATATATATATATATCAACGCGCGTTTTCCCCGCACCACACCTCCTGTCGACCGCAGTCGCTGACGACGACGGCGACGGCTTTTTTTTTTTTCTCTACTGCCGCACACACATATATACTGACACTGGCGTAGTGGCGTCCTCGTCGTCTGCAGATCGGTGCCGTGTGACAGGGTGAGGGGGTTACGCGCTAGCAGTGTGACGGAGACCGAACGATAGATAAATGCGCGCACGTACGTCGTCGTCGTTAGAGGCGGAGGAAGTGAACTACGACGACGACGACGACTTATATATATATATATATGTGTGTGTGAGCATATACAGTGCGGTGACGACGACGTACGTGAGAGATAGACCGAGGGATGACGGTGCGAGAGGTGTTGTGTGTATATGTATATGTGTGTGATAGCCGCGGAAGGAGGGGTGAGCGAGAGAGATGAAAAGATAAAAACCAATTCCGGCGGAACGCGACGTCGACGTAAAAGGTGTGTGTGCGCGACGCGGCGGGGAATGCGCGCGCGGACGAGGGGGATCGTCGACGGCGGTGCGGTGCTGCTCGCACCGCGTGACATTTAATTGCGCGTCGCGCCCGGCCCGCGGCGACGGCAACGGCGGCGGGTAAAATCCATCCAGCCGTCGGTGGGACACATGTCGATAAAACGTCGTCCACCGCCGACGCTGCCGCCGCCGCCGCCGCCGTCGTAGTCGTCGTGGCTGTTACCGCTGCCGTCGCCGTCGCTGCGTGGGCAACGCCCACCGAGAGCCCAAATGGCTTTGGGTCGTAAAACGCATTGTGCGCGATTTTTTCCCTCGTTTTTTCGTTTCTCTTTCTCTCTCTCTCTCTTTTTTTTTTTTTTTTATACTCGTTGAGTTTTCCCTCTTTGCGAGCGCCGCGGCGTGTGTGCCGGCGGCGGTAGCGGCCGGTGCGGCGTCGTGCAGGAGGTGACGGGTTTCGCGCGGGGTTGATGCGAAGGCGGTGCGGCAACGGTGGCGACGGAAGATAATAACGCGGCGGCGGTGGCGGTGGCGGTGGCGAGAAGGCCCCGCGAGGATTTTAGTCGCCTCAGCTGAAAATCCTCGGCGTTCGGGTTTTTGGCTTCTTTTCCTTCGGGTTTTTTCCCCTTCGTCTCTTCTCACGGGACTTGCACCGGCCGACCGTGCGGTCGACAGCAGTGAGCGCGACCGAAAAAATAACGATTTGACCGGATACCGATGTGAATCTTTCTTCCTCTTCTTCCACGCTCTTGGTGGAAATTCGGATCTTCGGTGAAATAAAATATAATAATATTATGATATTATATCGGCTCGCCGGTCTCCAGACCAAATCTAACCGCAAGTGGTCGTCGGCGTTCGTATCTATCGAAATTGCCGAGGACGCATAACTTATATGATATACTCAGCCGTGTGTACGCTCCTGTGAGCCCGGTCGAATATATACGGTGTATATATTATAATAGTTGAACGCTACGAATTTGGGTTATCGTCAATATTGACACAGCTCGCAATCTCCCGATCCTTTACATACCTATATAATGTCTTGTAACGCTACGTTTTCGATTACAAAGTTTACGCGTTCGTCCACTTTGAAAACAAGCGAACGAAAAACTTATTGAAAATTGCTCCGCGGACAACATTGGTGTTTTAAATTTATTGTAAATTCTCCTATTTTCATTGCTCGTCAAAACAACACGGTGTATTTTCAGAACTCGATACGATAGACGAGAGTTATTACCATCTTCTATTCGGTAAAATATAAGTCATAAGTCTAAATATTTCGTGAAAAACGCCGTAATACGTTCATGGTTTAACCGCTGTTTGAGTCTTAGAGATTTTCGATGACGAGGAGCCCGTTCGAAATGAATAATTATTGTTATACGTAGTAAGTAATATTATAATCGAATAATATTCCGAATGCGTTTCCACGATATTTGATTTTCTTGTAAATTGTTAACACGATCACGTTAATATAATTTGCTGATTCGAAAATTCGTTATTTAAAAAAAAATAAATCAACACTTTATTAAAAAACAACTACTACCACTACTAATAAGTAATAATAATAAAAACAACAACTATTTATTTACGCAACGATTTCGTCTCGGTTCGCTCTGTGAGAAAAAAAAAACAAAATACTATAACTATAAAAGTGACGAGCATGTGCGTGTATGATATATATACGTAGTCGTATACGTACTCATTTATACATGTCTTTTTTAATGAAACTTAGCAAAAAGATGCGACCGCGTGTCACCGTTACTGGAAGTAATCGACGAGGATCGTTTTTCGATTTTATGGTATCCGATTGCAATATTTCTTCCCTTTCTCGTAACTGCAGACAAAAACCGTATTGGCTGGCGTAGTATTTTAATAAAGACGGATAAGCTAATCAATATTGTCAGCAAGTACCTACGTAAATAATACTCGCGAAAAAAAAAAACGAAAATATATCGACAGGAGAAACGTGTGTGTGTCATACTCATATTTCTATGTAGGCAGAGAAGTGTGAAAAACATACTTAATAACGTATAACTGCAATAAGTAGCTATACAAAATAAAATATACAAACTTGCGTTTTCATTTTACTGTAGCAAAGGGTTTTTATTTTTGACACGAATATTGTTCGTTATTATAATAATATCATTATTTTTTCTTTAGTTACTGCGTTAAATTGACTTTTATCAAAAACTTTAATAAAAGTTTAATATTAATAAAACACAAGACGCATGACGTTTATTTTGATTATTAATGACAGGTATAAAGTTCATAAAATAGGTACCAATTATCTATAAAAAAAAAAAAAAAACTAAATAAAACTATTTATTATTTGACATATTTTTTAACCTGAGTGTTCACCCCTTATTCACCTTCACAAAATTATTTTAAAATCATAATATGTACTTATTAAAACATAATGGAAGTACGATAAGTATACTAGATTATTTGTTTTCGTTTCATATATTATTTTATACAACAGTTATGAAATATGAATACATCTCTGTCATTATGCGAGAATTATATCATGCTATACGTAATTGATCAATAACACGTTGGTCGTTGACACATTGAAATATTATTATATTTTTCTATCAAGATCAACCGCATATATAAATAATATTGATAATAATATGTCTATATACTCTATAAACTAATACATTTACGCCAACTGGAAATTCCAGTCGTGTATGGTGTAATGGTATATTGATTTACAAGTTTTTCATTAAGGTAATTAAATTATATTTTGCATAGTATAAAAGTATCAAATTTGTTATGAGCCAATATGGTTAGAAACTGTTATTTTATAGTTACTATAAAAAACTAGCATAATGGTTGTCAACTTTTTACTATATTTATATGTATATTATTATAAATATATCATTAAGTAAAATAAAATTAAGAAATTGTTTTAAAAGTTTAAGAAATATTATTGGCAAGTAAAACTTGTAGTTTTCTAAGATTTTAAAAGTTGTTCACTATTTTAAAACTTCAAAAATAATTTATAATCACTTTATTTTTGATTATTATATAATAATGATTAATGAATAAAAACCAAAATTAAATTTACTATTTATCCGTTAACACCGTATCACTACAAACACGTTCGTTTCATTTGATTTTTACACGGTGTTCATTTAAAAAAATATAGTTGAATTAAATTTTTGAAATTATTTTAGTACTACACTACGACTATGTATGATCCAATAAATCATTTGCCGAAGTGACGACGATAATACATGTTACTATATCTATAATATTTAAAAATTTATTTATTCATTTCAGATTCTGAACGATAAGTGTGTTGGTTTTATAATAATGTTTTTATTTTTGTTATCTAATATACTTATTGAGTTTCATAATTCAAAATGCTTTTATTTTTTTTAAAGATTGAAAAAAAATGATAATATTAAATTACGGAAAACGACAATATTATCGCAACAGAAATTTTACAATATCAATTTGGTTATTTTTTTATAATTTAAACTTTAAAGATAAATAACCATAAAAACTTGAAATTTTCACTAAATATTTATACTAAAATTTTCTAGATATAATATAATTTTCAAATTACTTTGGTTCATTTTGAATTATTTATAAATAATAAAACATTTTGTATAATTAAATTAATTATTGATAGAAATGTTTATGCTTGATCAATAATATACTTGAAAATTTAATTTATAATTCCTCATAAGTTATTCCTATGGCAACTTAAAAATTTCATAAAAATAAAGACACACAATAGTTCGAATTTTAAAATAATCGGATATTTTAACAAAAAAAACTTCAAACTTTTAGCTTCTTCATTGATCATTTATTATATGTAATATACACAATACAACTTTAAAAACGTTTAGCTTTTTTTTAAAGTTATTAATCGTTTTACCACGAATCCTATAGATTCGTTCTAGCGCGGTACGTCGATTAGGTTAAATTTACTTAAGTTATTGAATTCATCAAAGTTAAATACTAATATCAATAATGTATTAAATTATAATTAAATATCATGATAACTAATAATGAAATAATAAATTAATTGTTTTTGAAAAATTAGTTCAACCTATCATATTTCTAGTAGAAACATAAATTACCGTTAGTAATATAAATAAATTATTAAATAACCTAAGAAATACACTTAGTCTCCTCTCAGTTTTTTTCGTGTATAGAGTATGTATTATGTTATATTTTTTATTATTAAATTGAAGTTGAAATATTATAATATTTTACATATATGTATATATTACAAATCTACACTACTCAATAACGAATTATACTCAAAATCAAAAACAGAGTTGTTTCTCGATTTTTTGGTACTGAAATTTAAGTTTTGTGTAGATAAGACTACTAATTCTCGTAAGCCGCAGTTATAAACTAAGCGTAATAAAAAAATAATTTTATCAAAAACTCTTAAATAAAAAAATAGGTTTGGTACTTTGTTGATATATTATCAGAAAGTTAAAGTTAATAATACACGGCAAAAAGAAAACTAGAATTAGTTTAATAATTGTTTATTTCTATTTACCCTTATAACTTGGATCAGAAATCTGATTTAGGGTATGATGTGCGTTTACAAATGTCGTAAATATTACTCTTACATAAATTCATATGCAATTAATTTTACAATGTTCATTTTATTTTATCGTTCCGTCAAGTTTGTACATTATGCTAGAGCTACCTATGTAACTGGTATCAATAATTTATTAGATTTCTGATTTTGTCAAGGATATTTTTGATTTTGATAGGACCTTTGTCGTCTCTGGAGGGTGTTTCAAATTTGGCATTTGTGCCACCATATTTTCAATTCTGCCCGCACTTTTACATTGTCCGTCCGGCCTGTACTTATGACCGTCCAGCTTATTACACATTAAAAATCATAATTAGATTCTCGAAACAAATTGAATTTAAACCCATGTAATTGTATTGTTATCGACGTGTCCATATTAAACAACGCTGCTCGAGTTTAATAGACATATGCAGTATGTGTAATATTTACCACGAATGTTGCTCTCGCAGAATCCTTATCGACAGTTTTAAACGAGTGATGTATACATCTAATATACAACGAGCAAATATGCATGCACTCGCATTGTGTAAAAATCTGTCCTATTGAATAGTCCTGTCGACGTGGAGTATATTATGTTCACTGTCACTTTCAACTTGTTATCTCGAATCGACATTATCGTTTATCGTCTGTGTCGGATTAACTGAAACTCACAATTCTATGGGTATATAATGTAATAGCGCATATTTGAGTATTTTTTAGTGCTATAAAATTCGAAATATGATCATCATAATTCTTTCAAAAGTACTTATACCAGTCACCCCACTACGGTTACTTACCTAAGCTATTTGGCTATGCGTTTACCTCAGTAAAAAATATTCACTTAGAATCTGTATTTACGCGATGATATTACTACTGTGGTTTTTTTATTAATTTATATAAGTATAAATTATGAATTTGATGTTGAGCGTCGTGACACGTAGTTTGGCACGGAATTTGATTCATTATTATTTTTCATGTTGTTATTTTTTATTATAAAGAATTCAAAATTATTTTTAAGAGGTGTTTTAGGAGATAGGACATTGTCAAGGGATATATATTCTCGTTTATACTAACTTGTTAAACGCAACCATTTTATTAATAATTTGTCTTCCCGCGTTTTGACTCATTATACACGTTGTCAAGAGGAAGACAAATTGGTTTTCATTCATTCATTTTCCTCTCGGTATAAACATTACCCCATCACGGTATTTAATGCTTTTTAATGTAATTCCACGCTTTTGGGTACAATATAATTTAAGTATATTTTAAATTTCATCATTTTTACGTTTTCACTTAATTGTTTGACGATAAACTTATAGTTAACTTGTTTCCACGAGAAACGTTTAATAGTAGTTATTTATTTTTAAACTAGGAAATTTAATATCGTACTTATATAAATATTTTTTTTTAAGATATTAAATTTTTGAGTACGTATAAATTTAACATGTTAATATATTCATACTATACAATATAATAATATGTACATAAGCGTATTATTCATTATTGTTTTTATCATAGGAATAAAAATTTAAATTTTATTGGGCGTTCAATTATTAAAGGCATTATTTTTTTTTTGAAAAAAAATTAGTTTTGGAGGTTGTTTTAATGGGAGTATAATTCGAATAGTAGAAAATATTGACATTACTTTGCCGTAATTCTTTTCATAAAATTTTGAAATTTCTACTCAAATTTGCTCAGAATAGTTAAGTTTTATTTAAAATAGTGATAAATGATCATTGATGATAACTAATTATAAAAATTGTTGACCTTTTATTTTTAATCCTTTTAAAAAGTAACGGCCGTGTAGAAAGTTCACTAGGCATAAGTCACGGGCGGTAGTAATATCAAACTGCAGTATATTAATTGTAATAATTTAGGTACTACGTATACATAATATAACTTATAAGTACACCGGGAGTTTGTGTTTAAAAATCATGTATATACAATATACACTTTAGATACATGCGTATAGAATCGCGATTGAAAATTTACGTAGTATTATATAGTTGTTTTAGACAAAAATAATGAAATCAAAGATCACAATATAACCGTGCAAGCCTCCCCTGATTTCATGTATTCTCATTGCGTTTCCTTACATTTACGTATTACGTATATATATATTATATTCGTTCGCATAAAATATCAACATCGTCGTCGTCGCGTGCGTTTGATAAAAACCTCTCATTGTTCGCGGGAAAACACACATCCATGCATGTACGAACGTTGCGGTGTTTGTACGAAAACGAGGAGAAAGGAAAAAAGCTCCATTACGACAAGAGTATGAAAGAGCTCGGTGGCGGAATGAAAAAGCTGGACGAATGGAACAGATTTGGGGTTGGTGAGGGTTAGGAGGGTGCAGGGCGCGCGAGAGCTGGGCATGACGTGAAGAGATTATATATATATATATATACGTGTAGTTACTAATTAGAAGGGCATTGTTCGCCGCCGTTTATAATAAAACACGGCGGTCTTCGCTCCTACAATGTATAATAATAATATTATTATTACGCTGCACGCCGCGGGACTGCGACTAGGTCGGACACGCACACATAGTAGCATATAATATATTTTCGTATTAATATATCGTGCTACGGGTATAATAATAAGGTGTATGCGCGCGATCGCTGAGCGGAAAAAAAAAATTACCGAAAATCCTTCAGGCGGGGAAATAAAAAAATAATAATTAAGTCACCGTGTGCGAGACTCGTATAGGTAATAATATGATTGTCGGGGCCAGACGATACGACCTCGCGGGATCCGCCGACGTCGATTGCATACGTATATTATTATTATCTATCTATATAATATAAAATCGTCGTGCGCGGGTGACCTTATAAAACCGATGCTGCACCAGTGGCACAATCGAACGCCAAGCGCTTTGCCCCGACGGAAATGGGTTAATCGTCTTTCGAGTGTTTTCTTTCCCCCCCCCCCCCCGCGCCGTTTTATGACAACAATGAAACCTGCTCTCGGCGGCTGCGCATTTCGCGCGGTCCATTCAGCGAGATGGTTTTCATCATATATTATTTTTCGTCGTCGTTATTATTATGATTACTCGTCCTGAGATATTACGAGTATTATGGAGTTATTATTATTACTATTATTATTATTATCCATTATTATAACACTGCACTATATGTTATTTTTATTATCATTGTTATTATTATTATTATTATTATTATAAACGAGTATAGCTCGATCATCGCGAGATGATTGATCGCGAGTGTAGGTCAGTGCGTACTGTATATATAGGTATTATTGTTATATTGTATAATATTATATATAGATAAGTGCGAACATGCCGTCAACGCGTTTTAAATGTGGTGTGCCGCGTTATTGCGAACGGTGGTTGAAGGATTTGGTGAAGGGGAGGTGGTATATTTTGGCACCCCCGTGGTATTTCCGAACCCATATATATACATACATTAAACATATATGGTATTTTCCGTACATGCCAGATCGGCCGGTACCAATATGTTTTGTTGTGCCAATATTTATATTAATAATAACGTATGTATTATAATATATTGTTACCATCGTGTCGATAAAATGAACAAAAAACGGCTGTCGCGATTATTTGTACGGCACACACACATATATATATATATATATAAATATAGAGTTAAACGATTAACTCGTTACTGTCTGTAAAAGTATGTATAAACATTTTTTAGAGGTTTTGGGTTAGGGGTTTATTAATAATATCTTAATTTTAAAGTTGACCGAATTTTGTTTTGGTAACTGAGTGTAACAATTCGAACGTACAAATTGATATTGACTATACAATTAAAAAAATATGCAGAGATTTGTCGATTAAAATTTAAAACCGACGGTGTTCGAGTAAATATTTTAATAAATGTAATAAAGTCAATTACATTTGAATCGATGTAAAACAATTAAAAACTGTTTTTTTTTTTAGTGCTTTTATTTGAAACATTACAGCACAATAAAAACTGTTAGTATTACAATTTTGTATTGATATTAAATGTTGTTTTACGTTATGCTTTTGTTTCTAAATAGGATTGTAAATTTCGCGACATCGCGCGATTGGAAATTATACAATTTGTGATCCAATTGGATTCTACAACCTCCGTACAATGTAATTGGGAATTTAAAACCATTTAAATTATAAATTGAAATTAATGATTTTGTTACATAATGTAACACAATCGGACATGAATGAATGGAAGCTATAATACCTACGTTATGCAAAAAGTGTGTAATGAAATTGTAGAATATATTATTACTAAACTTTTTAAAATCGTATAAAATATTAATTCCTTTTTTTTATATTATAAGATTAAATCTAAAAAATTCAAAACCATATTAATACAAATAAATAAGGGTCACTGTTTCGTAAATTCGAAAGCAATGGCGATCGGTAAATGATTCTGAGCGAAACTATACACGTAGGTATGAGAAAACGTGTTTAAATGAGGACGTTTTTAAAAAAAATAAAAAAAAAATGTTCACAGTGATTATACACGTAACATACGCCACGCCAAGTTTTATCGGTTGTTGTGCGAAGAACAAAGTATTACGCTCGCTCGCTAACATCATATGTCATAGGTCGAATCGAGGGTGTATGTATGTATATATATAAAAAAAAAGAGAGAATAATAATTTAGAATTAAAAACCAATGCGATCGGACCGCATTAAGTAACCACACAAAATAATACGTGGTATGTATGACATCGGTTCGTGTCGTAATTATTCCGGTGTCTGCTCTCTTTGTAATAAATTGCATTCGACACAGCGTTCGCAAACAAACAGCATCATAGAGCATAGTATTACATACTCGTCCGTCCGTCCGTCCGCCCACGCCGCGGAATTCCATAAACAATTATCGGACACTTAAACAATCTAATTATTCCGTTCCACTAAACGTCTCGTTCGACTAAATTACTTTAATTTAATACGTCTCGTTAACACCTATTATTATTCGGTGTCGTTTAATGAAGACCACCACCGCGGAAGACTCGTCCGAATGCCGTTTCCTCCTCCGTTTTTGTACTCTACACGCCGAACGACACGTGTTTAAACTGACGTGTACGTCTGCCGTCGTTTAAATTAATCGTTTCCATTTCAATGGGCCTTATGCCCGTCGCCGCCGCCGCCGCCGCCACCTCTGTTCTGTTGTGTGCGCGCGATCGTTTTTTCTTCTTTCTCTTCACTCCTATATAATACGACTACGATTGTTCGACGATTATATTATTGTACCTACATATACGTATTATTATTATTATAATACACCGTTTTATCGAGACGAATGACGACCAGCGCGTCTGTGTGCGTGTGGCGACGAAGAGGATGTCAAACCCGCATATTCTGTTGTCATAGTCTATTACAAACGTACAGTGTTATACTGTATACAGTGCACACGTATTATGGAAAATTTGTTTTCAGTCGTAGGACCAATTTTGTGTTGCTAGCCTTAACATTATCGCGTGAATATAATAACCTATACTGTTATTAAACTTAAGGTAAGTCAATTATTTGTGTTTGCAACGTCGAATTTTGTATGATTATTTTATTTTTATTATTTTGACATTTTTTAATTCGTAAAATTCGTATAAGTACGTATACTTATTCTTAATTCGACTAAAATTTAAAATATCGCAAAAATCTACGTAAAATAAACACAGATGATGTTCGCATCTATATGATTTTGAATACAGGCCAACACTCGATTCATCTCTAAAATCAAATAAGCTAATACAAAATTGGTTCTATTAAGTACAATTTTTCCGTGTTTGTAAGACAAAGACAACTTGTATGAGTTCCGCCGTAGGTATCATATTTAGCGCGGGGGTACAAGGGGTAACTGCAATGCAACGGTGCTTTAAATCTGAAGTGGTTTTATGGTTTTCATATTGATGGCCTAGATCTTATAATTTTGTAAAGTTATAAATTATTATAAGAATATTGAATAATGGTAAAAAAAAAAAATGTATTTTAAGAAATTACCTGTATACCCGTTTATTCTAGACTGTTATGGACTCGGTTTTATCTCAACGTGTGTCTCGATTTAATAAGGAATACACGAGCCATAATGAGGTACCTAAATAATTGAAATGTTTTTTTTTTTTTTTATATCCATCTTTGTTTTTATCAGACATCAAAAAAATACAAAATTAACGTAGGTATCATTAAAATGTGGTTTATAAATACCTAGTAATTTTTTACTTAAATCCGGCACTGCGGGCGTCTTCTCTTATATAATAGACATATTAAATACTAGAATACTAGCGAGAATTTGTGATATGTTTAATATTAATATATGCATGCGTGTATTGCAGCATTACGCGTGGAAATATAACGTACAATCGATATTTAAGTGCAATCATATAAACGGCCGTCGGTGTGACTGCCGAGAGGAGGACATCCATTATTATACGGTGGCGTTGTCGTGGCTGCTGCAAGGACATATTATAGGAATCCTATATTCGAAACCCTAATTGCACCAACGTGCTTCTCGGTGAAGTCTCATTATCCCGTCTCGCCCGATTACGTTTGTGAACCTTACTATACGTGTACGTCTATAATTAAAATAAAAAAAATTATTATTATATAGCATATACCTACTCTATTCGGAACCATATTATATATTATATTATATAAAAATACTGCAGATATGTGATACGATGCGTGTATAATATACTAGTTCTTTATCGTATCGATTCTGTACGTAAATATTTTGATATAAAAAGCTAATTACATGGTCGTTATATAGTGCGTTAAACCATTTTTGTATATTAAAAAAAAAAAAAAATAATAATAATATTATGCCCTTATGGATATTGATTTGGGATCTTATATTCCATGTAATTTTTCCCAGATTTATCAGGTTTATACGACGTGTATGGATATTCGACGTGTCATTTCAAGTTCAATACATCATCTCTCCCCTCCCCACACAAAAATAACTTTCGATGACGTTTTAAAACTGAAAAGTACTATGAAGTCTTTTAAAGTCCAAAGATTCATAATCTTTTTAATCGGCCACTTGCAATAGATATCAAACTGCACGAAAAAATACTTACATTTAGCTTATAAATTATTCGTAAAATTGTAAGAATATGCAATTAGTTTTTTGATGGTTATTGATGTAATATATCTAGAAATATAATTCTATGAATAAAAAGTTATATTTATGGTATTTATAGGGCTTGATAATTGATCTAATACTTTTGAATAACAAAAATATGTCCATCTGAGATAATAAAAATATGTAGATAGTACATACGGAAATTCTTTTTATGTATTTTATTTATGTAAACCGAGGCACTGCAAGTGAAAACAATAACGATTCGCTTCGATTGGCTTAAATTTTTTTCAGTTTTTTGGAGAGTTTTTAAAAATTGATTACAAATTTACTATTTTAATTCTTGACAATTTTGATATTGTTTTTAACATGATTTAATATGCAATTGCCAATGAGTCAGGATAATGTAAAAATTGTCAACATTTCATATGAAATCATAAATCGTGCGTCCGTGCTGTAGTTTAATCCACTGTTATTCAATTATTATCAAATTACCTATAAAAACAGAAAAGGAAAAAGTGTGCGTGCACCTTTAAACCTATTGTCACCGCTGGCATTCTCAATATAAATAAAATATACAATATCATAATTTTGTAAAATATGATTCAAGTATTTAAAAAAAAAAAAGTTTTCACACTCAAAGTTGTAAAATTTATAATTTAATATTATAACATACTTATAAATACGTGGAAAGTAGAAATTTTATGAAATTTTTTTTATACTTATTTTGATAGAATCCATGTAATATTATAAGTTCCGAAACTTTTCATTTTCAATTTTATCGTAAAGCTGCTAATAATGGAAAAATAAAACCAGTAAACATTTTTATTCTATTGTTCCTTTATATTTTTTAAACTATTTTATAAATAAACTTTACTTAATCGTATAATGTGATGTGAATTGTGCAATTTTTTTTTTTTTTTAAAAAGTAGTACTCTATAAGTTTTGAAGAAATTAAGTACTCAACATGGCTCCTACGAATTTTACCAACTTGTAATAAAAAAAATTGTATAATTGAATTACTAAATGAACTATAATATTTACTTGTGATTTTTCATTAATTTTATTATCAGGCAATATAATATATATATAGATATAAATATATAAATATGAGTAAACGGGCTTACTGAGTATTTGCGTTCTTCTGACCACCGGCTTAGTTCAGTCCTCACACATAAGCCGATAGAGCTCACTATATTTGGTGTGTAGGCGTACAGCTCTAAAACACTTCAAATTATTGACAGCGTGATTGTTGAACTTTGAAGGAAGTGGTGACATTAAATGATCCATGATGTGACGTAGTTTTGTGTCCGTTGTTAACCAAATAAATCCTAAAATTAAATTTAAAAATTATTGCGTCTTTAACTTTTATCGTAATTATACTGCAGTATACTGTCTGTATACTAAAACTGAGCTAAGAGAAATAGCGAATAGATAAACAATTGTTTGTTATTGATTTCCTATTTTTATGTGAAATTAGTTATCTACTGAGAAAACTGTTCTTTAATAATATTAAAACATAGTAAACATGCATTTATAAATATCTATTATTTTTCATAATTAAATTAAAGATGTTGTTGAATGTAAATATACAAAAATAAATAAAATTTTATTAACATTGTGTTAATTTATTAATTTTTTTAAAAAAGCGTAATTTATATAAATATAACACTCTATACATGAATGATAAAAATGTTGTTTTCTATCATCTGTAATTATATAGTAAGCCTTTATATAAAATACATACATAAATATATATACATGTATGTATATATATTATATATAGATTATTATGTAATAGATATACAATCTATGCAGTATAATATTAAAAACACGAATTAAAATATATTTAAATATTATGTTTTTAATTTTTAAACTTTATTCCTTAGAAATAATACATTAAATAAGTAACGGCTTTATTTTTTCCGGGTATCTAAAATGAAATATTATAATTTAGTACTTTGAAACTCTCACTGTGCATATTAATTACAGAAGAAAAACAACCGCTGCTCATATGAAAAATAGAAAAAGAGAGTTATGCAGTCAATTGTAAGAGCTTTATGTGATTAATATTTAATGCTTCAGACCTGCACTTTCAAATGTCACATCGACATTATAACTTCAAATTTGCTGAGTCGTTTTAAGTAAAAATACTTACGTAATGGTTGAAAAAGTTATATAATTATTAACTGCGTTATTTTCATTCTCATTCGCAAATAAAATATTTTCGTCTCCGTATTAACCAACATATTTTGTGTCGTCAAAAACTTGAGTAAATCCATTAGCGTAGTAGTGGTAAGTACATAACTCAGGAATTGATAATTTTCGAGCGCGATGTACATTTTTCCGAGTTAAAGTTAAACCTTGAGTTGATAAAGTTTATGAACATCTTCAGATAGTTCGTAATAAATAAGTTTTAATGGTTTATCGTTATTATTCGGAAAGTGTGAAGGAGGTGAACAACTGCATCTTTATGCGCTGGTTACTGATTTTAATTTTTTGCTCATTTTTTGTCCATGTATTATTCATCGTATACGTAGTGATTTGTTATTATAACAATTAGTAATGGAATTCCGTTCTTATTGTTTAATCTTATTTAAAACTTATGTGCAGGGATTTACTTGAGCTTTCATAATTGTTTGTAAATTACCTTGAAACGTGGCTTATTAGTCAAGTATTCGTTTTGTAATATACTAAAATATGCTAATATAATTATGCAAAAAAGAAATTTAGAATTTTGTGATTTTCAATTTGTGAAGATGTTTAAAATTGATCTTTTATGAATTGATAATATTTAATTTTTAATTTTCTATTATCTGTGTTAATTTTAATCATTGTTTATCTTTATCAACTTTACTCATTAAGTGGGATTTACGTGCTTAATTTAACTTAAAGAAGGTACTTATATACTTCACATCGTAACGCGTTTTTAGACAATATTTTACTGGATTTTTACCTATATAATTCGTCACAATATATATTTTTAATCATTGGAATAGACGAATTTATTCCCAATATTATTTTTAATATACCTAAATTTTAATAAACGCTGAGACACATGAGTCGACCGTTTTTATTTAAATAGTGTAATTTTTATCGTGCATTTTATGACATTTTGATGTTGTATAATTTGTCAAATATTCAAAATATTTTTAAATACTATAACATCGTATATTAAGATACTTATAAAAGCCTAAATTTATTTTTATATTTTATTAATACCTACGTTATCATTGTTAAATATTTTTTAATTTTCGAGAAACTAAAAGATGATCTTTTTTTTTTTGTTACATCATAGTAAATTTAAATTTATATATATTTTTTAAAATATAACTTTTAAGATATTTAAAACTAAAATACAATTATTTTTAAAAGTTAATGTTTACTTTCTAAAAGTAGAAAATGTAAAAATAATAACTTACTATAATTCTATTTAAATTCAATTTTCAATCTATAATAGTTGTATATTGTTTATAACTATACAAATTAAAAAAAAAAAAAAAAATAAGTTCACTTCATTTTTTTTAAATAACGTTGTTTTTTTATACATATAAAGATTAGAAATTAAATTTATTGATAAAAATTGTTTTTAAACTTTAACTATTATTACAATTTTAAATTTAATAATTATAATTGATTATTTGCTTTTAAAATATTTCATATTTATTAATACGAATAAAATGTAATATAGATAAAATAAAACAACGCCCTTACTTTTTAGATTTTTAGAGGTACAAAAAATTTACTGGTGTTATAGCATGTCTTTTTATTATTCAAACATTTTTTAAATTTAATATAGCTACTGTAAGTACTAAATAGTATTACCTTGAAAAATTCCATTGTGCACTTAAATTGTTTTTTTTTTTTTTTAATAGCTTTTTACGATATTACTGAGTAAAAAAAATCATAGGATACCTAGCAGTGGGACTTAGTTTTCCTTAATACAATTAATACTTTTGTATCCCATAGTTCTAAAGAAATGAGGGGATCGGTAGTTCCTAACCTTTCGTTAGTGTTGCGGGACTCGCGATCTTGGCCCAGGCACCTATAAAATTTAATCGGTTCTCGACGTTGCTTTATTTTGCAGTACATTACGCCTACTCAAATCTTGCCAATCTCATCCACTTTGATGATAGCGTGTGTTGGGATCAGTGCCAGATCTACCTATATCTCACGATTGGTCTTTCTAAGGTTATATTGATGCTTTGAGTTTGTTCCCTAGAGTTCCTTGGAAATTATTCCAGCTAACTTCTCTTGGTTATAAGAATATCACCTTTGTCACTAATTTAGATTTTTCTCTTTTATTCTATGTTTTCGTCGGTCAATTGACTGTTTCGCTTTGCACCACTTGTACAGTTTCCTAACCATCACGTATACCTACGCTCTTTCGTTTATCGCATACCTAACTCATGATTGTTATCTTATTTCCGATAGCTTTCTAGTCTGTTAAGGGTATAAAAATGGTTTTATCAACTCGGAGGTCTTCGAGTTCTAGTCATCAACCTAGAAGCGAGCAAGTGAGCTCAGTCAAAGGAACTTTTCAAGGTTTTTCTTCCTTTGTTAACTGCTTCCTGTCGTATTGTTGTTTGAGTAGTACACGTTTTCTCTGGTCGGCTTTTTCTAATTTTTCATCCCACCAAATCTATCTATGTTCATTCTTCGACCCTAGTTTGTCGTATCTTTTATTTTAAAGGTTCCATCGTTTCATTTGTATCTCACCAGCAGTATATGGAAGGAAGTTTCAACGTTATTTCCTGTGTTTATACTCGTGTTATATCTGTCTTCTGGATTTTTATTCTATCCGCTATGTGTATGCCTTCTTTTACACGTTATTTATTTTCAGCAAGATCCTTTGCAATTACTGTGATATTTTTTGTCTAGTTCTCTTCACAGTTACATTGTAGTTAAATCTTTTAAGAATATTTTCCATTGCTTATTTTATTTTTACATAGTCATAATTATATAATATGTTATATGTTATGTGAAACGATGATAAGATAAACTTCTATCTTATCACATGCGTTACATTTGACTTTTTATGAACCTTTTAAGCACTCTTTCTTTCGACATCGATGTCACACGTAAACCTCAAGTGCTAGTAATTTTTTTTTAATATTATTAATTATTGCGATTTTTTTTTGTTAATGTCGTTGCCTTCGCCATAACTGCAGTTATCATAAAAGTCATTACCATTATTAAAAACACCACCTATCACCGCCGAGTTAATTAAATTGTATACAATGAATAATAATTATGTAAATTCATTAAAAACCAGACAGTTGATTTTTGACGTTATTTTTATACATACAATCTTTAATAGAGTACACCGATTATTAATGAGAAAAAAATTTTTTAATTCCAAGTATAAGTCACTCTTTACTTTACTTCAGTTAAAAATTATTTATATTTTAGTTCAGGTACCGTCTATCTAGTGTGCTCAGTCATCATTTCTATTTTATTTTATTTTTGTATTTAAATGTATTTTTATACTTTACAAAAATGTAATACTACTTTTTTGTTTACTCACCAAGTATACTTTTTCTTTTAGGGTATTGTAATTTATTTATTTATTAAATAAATAAATAAATATTATTTTTTTTTTTAAGAACTACCTTTCGAATACCGAATATTTTGGTTTTTCAGCTTTACTCAGTGGCCACGTTTCAGAATCATACATATAAATCGACTGTATTAATGCCATATGATTTTTATTTGTCGTTTTTAGGTTTTTAGAAAAGATTTTTAATTTCTGAAATTTTTCTTATTTATAGTAATTTTTATTAACTGGTAATATTATATCGCCGGTGTATCTTATTATTCTGAGTGATAATCGATTTGGAAACCTCTAAAATAATAAAATGTTTGTATAGTAACGCGTATATTATGCCCATGAGTCGCGAATATTGTCAACGTAATATATTAATAGTATACCCTAATATTATTAAACGTACGGCGATTGTTTTTATAATATGAATTGTATCGTGTTTCGTTTAACATAATAACAGAAATCCGTGAAGGTGTGTCGATATTTTTCAGTACATATAGCTACTGTATACCTATAGTCTATAGTCTATAGTCTATACTATATATTGCTGTATCTGCAGTGCAATGTTATACGTACATGGTAATTAAAAGGGGGAAAATCGCCTGAAGAATAGCGATACGAGTGGAATATTATGTATGGCCGACTTGTGTTTATCGAGAAATCAAAAATCGATCGCACAATCGGCGTCTAGTTTTTTATTAAGTATTAGTACGTTTCATGAATGCTTGAATTTGGTCGACAATTCAGGACGCGATTCATTTTTATTTCACTCTAAATAGATAGATATGAGGTTTAGGCAAAACGGTGCTGAAATATTGAAATTGCGATTCCACTGGAATATAATACGAAATGCGTAAATTATTTATCACTTTCACACGGATTTGCCCAAATCGCTTAAAAATACTCGTAATATTGTGTCTTTTTATGTTATTACCCTGCAGACTAGACTACGCTAAATCAAATCCAAGCGCTTTTGTTATAGTTTATTTAATCGTTAGTCATACACATATTATATACTGAATAAACGATGCCACGCAACGAGTCCAACGTGGTTTTGAAACGCAATATAATAATAATATATTTTTAAACCGAGTTATTTTATCAGTGAATAATTGTCTTTATTTTGGATTTCTTTAGAACTTAAAAGATTGCTAGAATTTAATTCAATTAACAAATTAACTATTTTTACTTCTCAGACTTTTAAAATAACTGAAAATTTACATTTCTTTTTCGATTTTAGGTCAAATATTTATTATTTAAATTGATTATTATCCAACGTCTTATCAAAAAATAAAATAAAATATTGATTTGAGGAAAAAAGGCGATTATGACGATGGCGATCCCCAACGTATATTCTGTATAGAGTAGTTTAGGTTGTGGAAGTATATATAATAATGATATTGTACGCTAGCCACTTTTGCTATTCTCAGGGGTTTTCTTCGTATTATAGACTATGCATTCGCATATAAATAACCATGTGGCATATATCATATAGGTTATGCCTCACAGCTTATTCAAAATTTGTAAGTCTGCACAGAGGAAATATTATACAAATATCTATGTAAAAAATATAATGTATAATATTGTACATATATATATATATATAATAAATAGATATTGGCATAGCAGGTAATAGGTATACATGTATATAATATGTTCGATCGTTGGATGTTTCATATTATATAAAGTGAGATTCAAAATGGAATTACTGACAAAATATCGCGAAACCAGTACAACGCAAACGAGTATATCGCCTCTAAATTATCATCACATATATTGAAAATATCGCCAGATTACAATGAAGCAGTAATATTTTATTGTCTTATCCCAATTCATAGATTTTTCTTTTTTTTTTATTTTTGGAGTCATAGATTATTATTTGTTCGAGTACTCTGAGCTATTTTAACTTCAGTTAAATGTTTTTGATGTCTCAAATAATTTATAAATTTTAGAATTCCAAGATTTCCGGAAAAAAAGTAAATAAGCGAATCCATAAACCATTGTTCAAATTCTTTACAGCTGTTGTTAGTTTTATCCCTGACACTTTTTATGTATTACATTTTATAGAAATATAGGAAATAACAGAGGATATCGTCGTTTTTGTTTTTTAGTCCCCGCGTATGTTACGAAGGATGAAAGAATCTGTTTATTGTAAACAAAAAACTTATTTTAATATTTCTTCATGAACGTCACTAACAGAGGTATAAAATTCAGAGAGGCAAAATAATGAACTTTTGAAAAGAAATAGAGATTTTATTTGTAAGATTCTTCCATTTTTGGAATTGTTTGTATTTTTTTCCAAATAGTGTTTATTAGATCAAAATATAGGTACTCGTCGTTGTTAAATTTTTAGATTTTCTAGAAGTCATTTGAAAATCTGTTTTGATAGATCTTCTGGTTCAAACTTTCCAAGTTTATCTGCAAAAATATTAAATAAAATATCGTAAATTTATTCTGTTCTATAAGTTTTATTAAGTTTTATTCAACTGCAGTAGGTATACTATTAAAATATAGACCTAGCACTGATAGAAAACTTTTTTGTGAATGTATGTTTATCAATATTTGGGTAAAGTCTTTGACACGACTATTAGGTCATAGATCTAAAAAATGCTTAAACATTCACTAAATTGCTTTCTTCGGAGATTAATCTTTTGAAATATGAGATACGAATTCACTAGACGTTTCTTTTAGAGATTAAGCTAATATTGACGCTTAAATTTTAGTAAAAGTTACTGCATTTTATTTTGTATTTATAATAAATTGATTGTTTTTAATTTATAAGCACCAGAAGTCGAATCTATACAAGAGTGTTTCACTTATCAAAATTTCGTATGTCACTGAACATTTTTACTAACACATTGTCTGTACTTTCAAATAATCTAAAATATATAAATGTCGATGTTCTATTACTATTATTATTAAACTAATTAAAATTTTATTTAAAAATTGGTAAAATATTCGTTTTTACAGAATTAAAAAATAATAAATAATATTAAAATTATTTTTAAACATACATGTGGAATAATATAAAAACATATGTTACGAATAAAAAATATAGGTAAATGTTAATATATAATATACAGGAAATAGGTATACTTACTATTTTATTCAAATATTTAAATTATTAAATTATGATGGAAATTGTCAATATGAGTTGATGTTGTCTAGTGAATAGGGAGGATTTGTCATACACGTATCTATATAGTATAATATACTTATAATCAGAAGCGTGTAAGTCAGAAGTAAAAGCAATATAAATGAAATAAAAAACTCTTAATGGAGTGAATAATATGCGTACCAATTCATAACCGATATTAGTCAAATAAATTCTTTAGGTCGTTAACGAAAAAAACAAAATAATCAATAATTAAAATATTAACTACTGTAAAATATTTTTTTGGATCAAATAAATTATAGAAATGCAAAATAAATTAGTGAATAGTAGTATAATCATAATTTATAAAACAATTAACTAGATAATATCTATAAATCATTAAATTAAAATCTTGTAAAAGTTTATTACATCGAGCGAAATTGATGATAAAGATATCCTATAAGGATTAAGGCAGCATTGTGATATATTTTAGTTTCACGATGTTTCAGTGTCCATATTTTAATTATGCGATATTTTGTAGGCAAACCTTCGAAATGTTCCTTCCCTTTTATTTGTTTTTAGCGGGTTTCTAAACAAAACTCGCAAAACAATAGTTAGGGGTTTTAAACATTATTTTTGCAGTCTAAATAAAATGAATAACGTAAACAAAATCGTCTGCTTTTAATAAATGCTTTATTTTCCAATTCGTTTTTTTTTTGGCACGTGTTTCGGCTGAAATATAAATTATGATATTTGCATAATAACATACGTATTAATAATATTATATTATTGTGGTAACAGTCAATTTACAATTAAAACCTATTAACGGCTAATTGTTAAACTTAAAATATCATGATTTACTAGATTTTGTGTAATGTTTAAAGAAAACTAACAAGTGTTTCACCGAATAATAATCTGTAAGTAAAATTGGCTCTGTTATTAGGTGATATTAAAAAAAAACATATATAATCGTATAACAATTATTCTGTTCTCGAGTTTCGTTTAAATATTACATTTTCAAAACGGTTTTATAGGTACCACCTTTATTTTTATAAACACTCGTTAAGCGAACTCGCTATGTCTTAAAAGCTACGTTCACACAAACAAATAAAAATACAATCTCGTAAAATTTGGCTGTAAAACCGTATACTTAAATAGTGATACAAATTACGCTCGTTTACAAAGTATTTGACAAACACTCACGGGTTAAGATAAATTAGTTAAAAGGATAAAATAAATTACACGGAATAATATTATTGTACTCGGACACACGAAGAAAAATAAACCATAACAATTAGAGGGAAAACACAAATGACATAGGAATAGAAAAACGTTGTTTCTTGCAGTAATTTGAAATAATATCATGTACTTTTCTGTCTATTTATAGTTTAATCTACAGAACTATAGTAATGATGCAATATATTATTATGTGACAATTGTGTATTACAATATTAATTATGCGTGTTCTTAAAGTCTGTAAAAAATAGGAAAATTAATAATTGTGATTAACTATTTATATATTTATATTACTGTCAAAGAAAAATATCGAATAATTTTTCTAAGTACAAAACTCATTGTGTGTATTACGCGTTTACGATAATTTCATTTGATATTTATCTTATTGTTTCAAGTTTTCTGAATGATATTGCATAATTTATAATTTAAAACTCTGTCCAGACACTTAATTAGATCGATAATGTCGCCTGTTCGTGATAATTCCTTTATCATCTTGTTGTATATCATAATTTATAGTAATATGATATAATTACACCCTGTAGTCTTAAACCGGACTCGAACAATTATTCAAAATGAAGCGACATAATGTTCATGGTTTTGGTAACTTGTACCGTTTAGGATTGTGCGTGACGGGCCCCAAACTTATATAAAAAGCCTGATGTAACCATCCGTCAGTGATTGACACGAAGACATCATTTTTGATTTTATAAGTCTATTTATCGATTGTTTATTGTAGGCATTATTTTGAAGTTCGTATTTGCTTCAGACTGCGCAAATTGCCTTCCCACCATACAACCTCATTATTTTTATAATAGTGTTAGAAAAGATTTGCAAATTTTGAAACCAATTTGCAAATATTTACAAAATAAGTACATAATTTTCAAATAAATTGGTCGTGGTAAATTTCACGCACGTACAAAATCGTGGTGTTCATGTGCTGAATATTGGCACAGGAATAAATTTTTATGTAAACGTACTTATGTTTGACGGGGCTGTAGAAACGTTTCTCTACCCCTCCCCCCACTAAAACTATTTGTTTTTCTGCAAAATCTAAAAACATGCAAAATTATATTTTAAAATAGTCATGCAAATTCATGCTAATTTCTAGCTAATTATTTATATAAATTTTTTTTATATTTTGAAAGTGGAGTGACAGGGAAATTTACGTATATTATGCATCAATTTATTATTTCTTACATAGCGACTTCTGCGTATTAGCCACTGGCTCATGACGACAATCTTGTAAAATACTGCGCATGTGTATATTATGCGGCGTTTTCGTGCAAGTTTTATTCAATAATATTATATCGGTATATTAAAATATAGTTAATTATTTACAATCATTTATATTCGAAATTTTAGTATTAACATGTAAAAAAAGGATAAAACATGTATGACATTTTTTTTATAGATGATATACATGAACAAAAAAAATTATATTCTATAATAAATGTGAATTGATGTAAAAATAGGTTGGAGTTTGAGGATCATAGAATGAAAGGACAATTTTACTTTACTTATGTTTAATCAAGAAAAGTATATAAGAAGACATAAAAACACAAAGATAAAAATAACAGCAAGAGATTTTTTTTTTTTTAGTTACATAATGCATGCAATTAAATTCAGTCATTTTTTTATCGATAAATTAATAACGATAAAGTTGCGATTAACTAGTAACATGTTATGCTATCAGCACAGTTATAAGTTCTACAGAGGCGTATTTATTTTCTTCTGAGGGGGAAGTGACTCAATTTTTCTCTCTATCACTTTCCAAAGATCGTCAAAATTATACATTTTTCTAAATATTTTACTATAATACTATTTAAGCCATATTTTTATATTTCATAAAATTTCCGATCTATTTAAATTTTAAAATTTAATTCATGAATTCATGATATGATAAACGGATAAACCACAGTTTTCAAAATTAAATAATGTAACACATTATTATCAATATTATAAAATATATTAAAATAACACATGCAGTTTGTATTACCTCGCGATATGAAGTCCTTTATCACATCGAAAATATATCATTGTGGTTTTAAAATACCATCACTTTTAAATATTGAAAATTGAATTTAAATATTTTCAAATAATTAGAACCATATTTTTAAAAAAAATATCAAATTTTACAACAATAATTACTAATTTTGTTTTTATCTTATTAATAGTTTTTTGGACAAAAGGAGTGTTTTAATAAACTAATATTATTTTTGATTGAAGCTGTTTATTTTTTCGGAAACTTTTTAAATTTAAACGCAATTTGTATTTTATATTAATAAATTGGCTGTATATTTCGATTTTTTTCCGGGAAAAAAATGTACAAGTATAAAATAAGGCTATTTTATAGGTATATCTCGTTTTTAGTGGACCTCATAGCTTTGAGAACTAATTTGACCGAGATGGGCAATCCGCCTGTGGTGGATTATATATAACTATGTTATCAAATGTACTCGTAGCTCAAATTACTTTATAAACTTTTTTGATATCTTTAAGAACTGTCACTGAAACTTTTGTAAATTGGTGAGTATTTTTCAAGTCTATAAGGTAAGCTCGCTGCTCATTGCATTTCGTTGTATATTTGAATAACAAACAATAAATTAAATATTATTACCTATTTTCATTTTTTTTTTTTTTTTTTTTTTTAAAGGACAAATAGTCAATGTCGATCTTTTTTTTATAAATTGTATTTCTGTAACCAATAGCAACCCAAAATATATAAAGAAAATTGTATTCGGTTTTCATGATTTAAAACGAAATTCATGTGTGAATCACCCTATTATAACTTATAGATATTGAGCTTGAGAGAGTAATAGCTTAAAATATCTTCCAAATTTATTGACATAATTTTGATTGAAATTCAATGATTTGATTTTTTGAGATTAGCCGTCAAACTTAAAACAAAAACTCTCTTAACTTTTCTATAGCCTCATAATATTACTATTAGTATAGACATATTATTACTTACGTAAAATGCAATTAATATCATTATTTTTTTTATGTATAAAAACTAAAAAGATACAAAAAAGAATATTGTATAAAAAAATAAAAATGTTTGGAACCGTTTAACACTGGTCGTTCTAATTCGCAAAATCCTCAGAAACTTAATCCTTAATTTACATTTTTAAAAATAGGAACCAGAACCTTTTTAATAAGACCAACTGGAACCAGAATTGGAGACGAAAAAAAAAGATACCTTCAATCCCTGCAATTCCTGTAGTCAGCACTGAAAAGGTAAATGTATAAGTATAGTATATTTAGTATACTAAATGTATAAGTATAGTATATTTAGTGTGCATAATAATCATTTGCCAAAATTGTATTCGCACCATATTGCAGCACTACGTTTATATAATCATTATTTATACGATTTTACGAATTCTACGGTCCAAGGTTCAATAAGATTTTTTAAACTTAGTCCTATGATGTATTATTATTATCATTACTATATATATTCCATTGCACATGCGCTGCCCGTGTGTGCACTACAGAGACCTCGCCACTGCAGTACAGTCACGAATCACGATTGCTAATTAATTTAACGATGGCATATAGTACTGTGTAGGAATTATACGAATAATTGGCGTTTTGGTATCGTACAGCAGCTTATAGCGGACTAGCGAGTGAGAGAGATCGAAACAATATTACGCGTCAATTTCCAAGTGGTGCGAATTCGCAATCAGTAAATTACAGATCGGCGGCGGGCACTGCATAATATATAATGCATATATATATAATTATTATATATATGTATATATTATATAGTTGTATATACTTATACGGGTTACGCGTATATATACATACATACATATTATATATTATATACTTATATAAACTTATTATATATCATATTATTATATGTATATAGTTTAATTAGCGTTTGACTTTATCGGTTGCGGACGAAGAGTGATACCGTTTGCTACCGTGAAATCACGTAAAATTATACGCACACACCTTTCACGCGTACTTAAGCTCGACTTTTAAACGTCGGTCACGTATACGAATTTAAAATGGAAATTACGATGATTTTACGGCCGCAACACGCCGCAGCAGTTTTCTTCCGTCGACGGTTCCGAACGTCTACATAACGATATTATTATATAACATAATGGGGTAGGGTGTTTTATATATATATAAAACGACGACAACGACTAGAACATAATAATATCGTCGAATGCGATACGTTTAATATATATATATATGTGTATGTGTGTATATATGTATATATTAATATTTATGTTGGAATAAGTGTATACGGCGGTATACGACGATGCCGCGCAAACGCGTACGCAATATTATTATATTATTATTATTATCGTTTGGCGACGATTATTATTATTATTGTCGTTGGCGTCGTCGTCGGAGCGGCGACGACGAACGCGATTCGAATAATGTATAATAATAATAATAATAATAATATAATACTTGCACCGCTCGAGTGACACGTCTCGGAAATTCTCGTTTTATTTACTTTTTTCTTCCACCTCCCCTCCCACGAAAATAAACGAATTCAATAGATTTTTCTATATCTTTGATTCGAAATCAGTTTCGATAAATATTACGCCGCAATCGCGTGACGCTATTTAATTTGTTCGGATCCGCTTTGTGTCCCACCGCGGCGGCGGCGGCTGCTGCTGCGGTACCAGCGATATTGGTTTTCCACGGTGCTCGAGAAAATATTATCATACAGCGGTGTGCTGCGGCGTCCTCGGACTTTGATAAAACCCACTCGTGAACGTTATACATATATATACATATACATAGATGTAGTATACGTTCACTGAGGCTGTCAGTGGCGTATTTAGAGAAAAGCGTGTTGGGACGGACGGCGGTGGGGTGTTTCGGGCATTAAAACGCCCTTCTGACCAAACAAAAAGATCACTTTAATGCCGTATATCGATTAGCGCACAACTTAGATGCCTATATGATATACGATGAGACCTGCTGCGTAATAAATAATGATATGTAATATATTTATATAACTTTTTCACACCAATAAATCGTTAAAAATAAATTGTTAGTTTATACGTAACTATATACATATAGGTCCAATACCTGCCGATACAACGAAATGTGTATACGGGTTATCGATAAGAACGAAAAAATTCTTATGTATAATCGACGACGAGTAAAATCATATTTTTCTGTATTTTTACATTTAATTTTTTTCTTACAATAGGTATTTAATACATTTCACAGGTATTCAAACACAAAATTCGTTGTCGGGTATTTGTGTACGATTTAACGGTTATATTGGAAAATAATAATAATTTAATTTTGTGCATAGTTTTTTGCACATTTAAATGTATACATATTTATATTTCATATATATTTATATCGTGGTATTTCTATATTTTTTTAATTTTTTTTTTTTTTATAGATATTTCCGTTTCGACATCAAATGTTTTTAAATTTTTAATACAATTTGTCAATATTACATTTTTTTTTCAATTTATTTTAATTGCAATTTATATTTTTACAATTTTTTTTATGGATTTATGAGTAAATTAACATGTTGTTTATCTCACAGAGCAGTCAGAATAATCTTTATCAAAAATTTATATAATTTAATGTTGCAGTTTTTCACCGACTGATAAAAAAGATGACAACGCGTGTTTATATAAATATTATATTAAGTACTTATGAAATTATAATATCTTTTTCAACAACACTGACCAGTTTTCAATAACATATTTTATATAACTTATGCATAAACCGCTAATTTAAATTTTAAAATCAACATTTTATCGTATGTTTGTGTTATATCATTTTTTTAACAATTAAATTTAATACTTGATTTTTTTTTATACATACATACATTTTTAATGTCTATAATAATCTTATCCCTATATTAATATGTAATAATCTAAATAACGTATATGTACGCAATTGATTGAACTATTTAATATTGTTACAATCATACAGGTCATTAAAATACCTATATATTGTAATGACTTTAGCGTTTATGTGCATAATATTATATCCGATTACAAATTTGAAATTACAGACCTACAACAATAACAATTTCACAAAATATATTATGACTTATCGTGAGTTGTACAAGACACTTTAAAAAATATCTGGAAAATATGTATACAAATAAATAACTAATTATTCTTGATTCGGTTTTTCAATTTAATTTCTAAAGACAGAAAATATAAACATATTGGAAATTCGTACTAATTAATAATTATAAATTGACCACTTTTTGAAATAAAATTTTTTTTTTATGTACACCTACAATATATCCACAGTATCTTTGTATCGTATATTTCATTATATTTCGGCCTATTATGTCGCAATAGGTGTAAAAAAACTATGACGTTGGGTTTTTTAAAAAAAATGTCAGACTTTCATTCGTGCAAAATTGCATACATTTCGTGTGTGTGCGTGTAAAGTTTGGAATCTATTTCGGGTTGGTTAATAGGTTGCAATGCATCGGGCGTGCAGGCTCTTGCGTACCGACAATATTTTATCGTAACCATCAATGATTTGAACGAATATTTATATATTATTACATCCTCGTCATGTATAGTGCCTACAATTAGTAAAATACCACTTGGCGAAACATCCCCTCAAAACGCGAATAACAGATTGACTCAGACATGATAATACTATACTGTATAATAGTGCGATTTATCGACGGCGTGTTCGAATGCGGTGGCAGCGTATAGTTATATATAGGTAATACAAAAGAGCGACTTTCAACGGTACAATTTACGTCTCCGACTCTTCTACACTATATAAAACATGCATTGTAAGTGTATCGCGACAGCGTTCGATTGTAGGATATGCACACGTCGAAAACTGTCGAGAACGACATAAATTCAGTCGAGTGGGCTTATAATGCCGTCGTTTAACACGATGATATTATTCTTTACGATTGTGCCGCGGCGTCTGTGATGCAGTGTACCTATCTAAGGTACCATCGCACGTGTACTCTATTTGTCGTGCTTCCTAGTGTCGGCACACAATAATATATATATATATATATATATATATATAAACACACGTCCAAACGAAAATGATGATGATGATGATGATGATGACGATGCTGATGATAATAATACGTATATGTATTATGACGTATCGAAAAATTATTCGTATAATAGTCGTAGCGCGCTACGGCGAGCGAGTTTCCCGATAACGGTGACAACGTTCTGGTTTATTTTTCCTATATACCTATACCTACCCGTAAATGTAAGTTTATATATAATATCATTACATTGTACAATCTACTGCGAGCCGTCTCGTCGGCCCCGATACGATAGTAATAATAATACGTTATTATTAGTTTATTATACTGATGACGAGTGACAAGAGAACAAAACGCGATCCAATGTATTTTATACTTTTTGAATTTCGATTTTGTTTCACGACGACGACGACAAACTCGATAATGTAATATACGCAATACCTACGTCAGTACCACGTTATACTACACACTCCTGCAAGTCTACTACGTCGCCGCCACTCTTTATATACATATGTATTATATATATATATAATATTATCATGATTATTACGCCTCTATATTGTATATATGTATATACATTTATACATGTTCCGTACTCACGACCCATACAGTCATATTATCATACAGCTATAGCAACTATATAATGCTGCAGTGGAGCGTAGATATACGCAATTGGGAGGGCTGCAACTCAGTTGACTACAAAAAATGTAATCAAACGATAGGAATCCAAAAAATACCTAATATGACAATATTGAACATAAAAATACGCGCACCGTTGCCGTGCTTATCAATTTATACACGTGGAAATCATTTTAAGTTCAAAGGAAAATTTTTAAGAAAAAAATAATTTTTCGTACATTTCAATATATTATTGTTGATTTTTCTATATTGCATATAATTGAAAATATCACAAAAAAAATGAAAATTATAATATATATTTGCAGATGAAAAATAATAATCGGATAAGTATGACACGCGTAAATATAATTCGTAATCGTTAACTCAAAAACTAAGATATTGTTAGATATAGTTATAACGCCTTAGGCAGTTCTATGCTCATAATGTACAAGTGTTTAATGTAGCCGAGGAGGTGGATGAAAACTGATCGTCAAAATTTGACAATGTTGAATGAAACGAGAACGTTTTTTTGTGCACAATATTGGGTTGATGAAAAAAAATAAATAAATAACCCATGCTCAAGGGGGGTATTACCGGTTTTGCGTGTATAAATATAAAATTCATCGTTCATTTTTTTTCAATTTTTTTTTCTGTATTCATGGAGTGTTAACGTTTCGGCACTTCTGCGATTATTTTAATCGTTTTATATAATATATTCACGATTGTCATCGCGATTACGAGTATATTATTACATTATTATACCGCTATTATTATTATTATTATTATTGTTCCATGTCAAGTATGTCGATTATCGGTGACTAGAACGCGTCTATATTACAAGTCTGTGAACTTCCGTATTATATAATATAGGAATTCAAGAAAATCAATTATTATATTATTCATTATCATGGTTTAACGCGCCGCGACATATTTAATGCATTTTATGTTTTGTTTGATTATGAAAGTGGTATAGTTTTTGAATAAATTAGGTAAAAATCGATCTTTTTTCTGCTTTTTGTCTGTGTGATTATAATTTAATATTCATGTAAACGTTAAAATATTAATTGCTATACGCATAAGTACAATCTTAGAGTTAGACTAATTTTGCGTTGGCGTTATATGTTTTGTAATTATATTCTGTAGCTTGTAACAGCGTGACGGGTTTAATATTTCTAAGATAATTTTATTGACATTTACTGTGTATATACAATATATATATATATTTATTCATCAACCGGTCGTTTAAATTAACTAAACTCTGCAAAGTGCAGATACTAAAAGAGTCCGCCAACAAAAAACTGTACGAGGAAAACTGTTCCAGAAATAACAGAATAAGTCAGTAAATCGGCAACCCGAAGTCTGTCGATCTATATATATTTACTTATTTTATTATACTTACCGTAGCGCTCAGGATTTCACAAGCTAAACGACCAGTGCAGAGTTGGCGTTTCACGACCGTCGATCCAGTAATCGATCGCGACGCTTAAGTTTTACTGCCTTGTATACTCACGACTTATAATAGTATTTAATATTTATTGCGTAAGATTTTCGTTCTATATTATTATATCATGTACGACGAAGGGGGTGTTACGCTCTGAGTTTCCTCTGTCAAAAACAGTATAAATACATTATATATATTGTGCAGTATAGATCGCGCGCGCCATAAAATCTAATCGTAAAGTGTTTTTCACTTGTCGTTTTATAGCGAGTACAAAAATAAAGATAAAAATAACGAATCACAAATTTTCTCGAAACCCGATTGTCGTACCAATGGGAAAATTTTTAAGCGCAAGACTGCAGTATTTAAAACTTGATGGGATCTGTACGGGCATGTATATATAGAAGTGTTAAGTACAGCGAACAATTTTAGCACGATTATCAGTGTGTATTAATGCACTAATCGAGGTTATTAGAAAATTTAATAATATTATCTAACACATTCCGAAAAAATTACCTAATATTTAATAAATCAGTCATTTGTTTCAATGCTTAGAATTGTCGGCGTTAACCGGCTCTATACAGGAGATACACACCCCACATACAAGTTTATAACACATACCTACTATAGGTATAGACGAATACAACGACAAATCTTTTGATAGTGATTTTGGATTTGATATTTTATTATTATTCCACTACGTTCTGGCGGATATATCAACGTCACTTTAATATTATAAAAAAAAACGATTATTATACATCCGACCGTTTTTGACGTTATAATATACGTACACTGTACAGTAGGTATACATGGGTCATTATTATTTTTATTCTTATGTATAGGTATATACCGGAGTCTCTTACCGGCGCCGTCACTGGTTGAGTGAAATGCATTGAACCGAATTTGTTCACCATTATTTCTGGCAATCGTATATTTGTACTCATCGTCGGAAATTGTTGTCGTGATAATAAAATCCAAACATACAAAATCAATATAACAGTTTGGACGCAATGAGCGTGTTGGCGGAATTATAAGCCGCAAATACGTATAAAACTTTACCTATAAGGACGCTGTAGCCGTGCTAAACTTTTAATTTTATGTTTTATTGAATTCGTACGATACACAGTCGCAAGCTCGCAAAGAAAATTGCAATCAAAATCCGAATTATTATAAATAAGGTTAAAATACGATATGGGCGTCTCGTTATTATTTTATTATTTGTATAATTCCATAACGCGGTCTCATAATAAACATAATGATATACCGATCATCTGATGACACGTCGGCGAGTCGTATCAATAACCTTAACGTCCTCGATTGTCCGTAGAGATGTACCATTTATTTAAAGTCCATTCAATTTATAACAAAAATCATTAACGGTCGACTTGTATATAATGTTTTGTAAAATATTTAAAAATAAATAAAAAAGTATAAATATTTTTAATATTTTTTATTACGTTTATGGTGCATAATTAAAATGGTTATTAGTGAGTGAAACAACCTCTTTGCGTCCCATGTTTCTGGCGGTGTACATTTTTATCGATTAGTTATCGATAATATGACGTATCAATCAAATTATTAGTGTTAACCCTAAACGTAATATAGACTCATACAATTTTTTTTTTTTTAATAGTGCATATAAAAAAAAAAAAAATTACAATCATTGTAAAAGATAAAATGACTCATACAGTATACACATTGATACCTAATACTATATTATAATTTATAATATTTATATGTATGTATCCTAATCAAATATCTGAAAACATGGATAAAAAAATAAAACATATATTGAAATATTTGGTCTAATAGCATCTCGATTCACAAATATATAGTCGTATGCCTTATGCCCCTATGTGATCTCGATTCACAACTGCTAATTATATGACACTAAATAAAAAATCAACATCAAGTTTTAGAATGTATATTTTGGAAAGCGCGAGTTATTGTAAGTTGATACAGGGTTATTCTTTATGCTCAACATTTACCCTTTAATAAGGCATTTGTTCAAATTTTGGTTTAATTTACATTTTTAAATTTGCTTAAACGCCGTATTTTTAAATAATTCGATTTATTACCATTTACGTAGTGGATATTGGGAATTTTTTGTTCATGAAAACCTGATGAAAATATTGACTATAGGTAGATGATTTAAAAAAAATAGTTTTACATAGTCTATGTTATGATTATTTTTATTACACATCTAAATTAATATTAAAATAATTAGCTATAGTTTCTAAGTTATTGAATTCCTCATGCTATGAATAATAATCCTCAATAGTTTTACATAAAATATAAAATGTAAAGGTTAAATAAAATATATATTATAGGTACTTAGTCAGCTAGTATTTATATTTTATTGTACTAGAACATTTTTTTTATATTATAAATTGTATTATTACATGAACTAATTGTTCATGGACTATATTAACTTATTAGTGTTCATGGGCGCCCATTGGGGAGGGGGGTCAAGACAGGGCACTTGCCCCCCCTGGAAAAAATATTACCACAATATTACCTTATTACCGAGGCAAATTATTTGTTGAAATCACTTTTAAGATATGAAATAAATATAAAAATATACTCATTGTTATCGTATATTAACATCATAGATAGGTCGTATTCTGTAGTTCATATAACCTATACGTAAAATTATTTATCACAGATAATTTGTGGTAAATCTATAAAGATCACAATATAGGTACTACAAATATTTTAACCTAACGCAAACAAGGATACTTTCATTCAGGATGTCATTAATATGTTTGGAATAAAACGAAGAAATTTACAGTTCTTATTTACTGATACCGAATAATATACTTAATTATATTATTTAATTTCTATTTTTTTATATACTTATTAAAACTATTATATATTTATTTATTTATTCGTATGGCAATTATTATTAATACACTATATATATATATATACAAATAAAAATATAACATGCATGTATAGTGTATACATTTATATGTGAAAAATAACATTAAATCTTTATTATCTTACATTCGAAAATTTTTTTATTTTGACCCCCCCTAAAATATTACCTATGGGCGCCCATGTTAGTGTTTATAGTTTAATAATTCGTAAACTATAAACTAATTAAAAATACCTACAAGGCTATATTGGTTCTGATGTGTAAAAAAGTGATTTGTATTGTTAGTGAAAGATACTTATTAAACTACATAAAAATCTAAGTAGTTATTTAAAAATATGGTGTACTAAAAAATTTTGAAAGATCTGAATTTTAATAAATTCATTATTTTACATGAAAAGTTGGGATTAGCATACTTGGTGTAATTGGTGAAAAGCCTCTCATGATGGTTTTTTCCGTTTTCTATAATTGAACTTTTAAACGGGAAATCAACAAAATCATAACATGCTGATGAGACTTATAATAAATCATTATATTATTTTATATGATAATATCGTTATTTATATCTACGATGAAAAAATGTATATTTAATCTCATTTTATAAAAAAAAAAAATAGCACATAATTATTCATTTTTATTACACAGTTTTATTAAGGTGTTTTTAAACTACTTGTTAAGTGAATTAAACCAATTAAACTTTTTAAACGTTGAATATATAAAATAAATAAGTAACGTCGTGAGGTATACAATTACATCTAAAATCTATATTTTCATCAATCTTTAAGCTTTATAAATAGTTAAAATACTATCTGAAAAAAAGTACTTATAGATCCTCGTTAAAAAAAAGAGAGTGATAATCACAATAATACAATTCTTGAAACTTTGTGAAAATTGTTTGCTTTTTGAATAAGTTCCAGGAATAAAATTTATCGTTAATTCTAGCTTTAAATTTTATAAAACAAAAATGTAATTATTTTTATCAATAAACTCAACTTTGTGTAATTTATTATTGAATGATTGAAAAAAAATGTATAGTATTAATTGTTGGATATTTAATGGCGTGTAGAATAACATAGACATTTCTATTAGTTTAAAATTCTTAAAAATATTGCAAAAGTTGAATTCAACACGTTTAACAAACATTTGATAAATATTTTGCAAGGCTATTTATAGAATTTCTTTTATTTGATTTACGATAAAACGATTAAAGCGGCTATTATGCCGTGAATTTTCTCGTTTTTTTTCTCAATATTCGTGTAGTTTTTCCCGCTCAAAACATATTAATAAACATTATACACAAATGCGGCCAATCGCCATGGGAAATATTGATAAATTTACAAATATTTTTTTTATTTTTTTAAAAAATGCAATAAAAATAAATGTACATAATACCCTATGCATTAATATTTAAATTTTCAACGGGACGTGCGATATACCAGATTTGTTTTCTCCGATTATTTTACGCGTTACAATATATTATTATAATAGCATAAATCGCCGTTCCGCTCTCTAGTTCACGGGTTCGGTTACATCGCAGACGCATCACATAATTGTGATATATATACATCTAGGTATTATTGCGTGTACAAAAAATCACAGAATAATATGCGCTCTGTATTCTGTGATTTTTATCGAGTGGTTAAAAATGTGAGGTGTAGACATAGAGGATTTAAAAGCAATGCGTGTGTGAGTGCATAATATCATCAGAATGCATTATACATCGTCGAGAATTCGAGATGGAGTAATATACGCATAATCTCAAGACCGAAGTGTACACTAATAAATAAATATTAAATATTCGTGTCTATATATATCGTACGATTATATGAAAAACAGATGACAATAATTTAACGGGTCCAATGGTCCATAAATTACGTAATATAAATGCATAGCGTGCACATTCAAAGTCCGCGAATAGTTTATACATTATATACACTCACGACTTACCTAATGCACTACGGCTGACATCCGATAAGTATACGGAATTGTAATATATACAAGTTTCAGCTGTTGAGGATCAAACTTATACGTAGCGCGAGTATATTAGTGCATATATCATTTTGACGCCTGACGGTATTTATACTCTCATCTGTACTCAAGTGCAATCCCAATGTACCATTATTATTATTATTGTTATAATGCGTAAACGCGGTCAATACGAGGTGGCCCATTGATATTTCCGATTGTTTTTCTTGTTTGAGCTAACGCAAGAGAACGGAAAGTCGGAAAACCACGGTGAGCCATGCCATAATGTATATATGGTGAAGGGGGTGGGAGAGAGAGTCCGGGTTATATATAACATAGCCCCTCGGCCCCGTACTAAAAAAAAAAAAAACTTTTAGATTTTAAGCGAAGCAAAAAATGTGTTAATATTATAATGATGTGTTTATTTTATTACTTTTATTTTTTTTATAACAAGTAACAGAGTTCCTTCGACCGCTAGACACATGATGATTTTTTCTGATTTTTACCATCCAGAACTATAAGTCGTAAATATGCTATGTATAATAACAATAATAATGGTTATATAAATTACTAATTAATGTGATGAAGCAATAAGGAAATAACTTATCAAGATCGCGATGTACATAATAGTACCTAATAATGTAACCTAACCTAACCGACGGCTATCTTAACGCGTGTCAGGTGGTGGCAAATTCGTTCTCGAGCGAGCCGTTGTGAATTTATTATCGAATTGTTTAGAGTACACCTATAACACTATGCGATTTAAATTGCGGTACTATATCCAATAATAGTGCAAATAGTGCTATATACATTTTAAATTAAAACAAACGCACGTAAAGTATAAAAATATGTACACAGAGCGATTCACCGACTAATGGACATTCTCACTACTCTTTTATTCTTTAATAATACATTAATAATTTACATTGAAAAATAGCTGCAGATCTCATTTGTAAAAAAATACATTTTTTTTAAATAAGTCTGTCTAAATAATTTAAACTACATAAAACATCTATAACTATAAGTATTTGATTATATTGCAGTACCTATTCATAAAAAAGCGTGCATACTTAGAAATCTCAGATTTTTTAATAAACGCCTGTGGTCAAACGAAAAAAAGGAGAGGAGCGTGTTTGGGGAATCACCCGATATGACTGTATGGTGTTATGTGTGTTCGGGCGTGTAAAAATATTAAGTACATATATTTATATATATACACACACAGACTTTTACTCATATATATGTCAATACCCTTTCCTAGATTCATCTATTTTTATGTATCCGGATAAATGATGTATTGTTGTACAATTATATATATATATTTGTCTCTCATACGGACGTAAAGAAAAAAAATACCATTGTTTCGTTGCACTTACAGTAATGTCGTCGTCGAAAAACATAATCACATCATAACGTACTCGTAGATGATGGATATACCTATATACTCTGCAGTAGGAATATACACTACAGCAGGTTGTATTTTCGACGTTTCTTTTGCTTATTATAGTGTTTTTATTCGTTGAATTATTTTCTACGCGACCTTAATCGCGACAGTTTATAATATGTACTTACTCGTCACCGTCGTATTTAGCTGTTTTACGGCCTCAGGACTTTTGTGACACATACAATAACATATTTACTGCGTAGGTATACCGCATAGCTGGGCTATATTTCGCAAACAATCATTTAATGTACAAAATATATACGTACTTATCGTTTTCCATCATATCAAATTTAAAAAAAATAAATAAAACGATCAAGACGTGACACGATTTTGATGCGCGTATTTTCTTGTATTTTCCATATAATATAAACGAATGAAAATTGTTTTGTGCGCATTTATCGAAAACACTCAAACAGACTGTGCTATTACTATTATGTGTACGGTATTCATTTCTTACTGGCTACAATTGTGTCGCATACGACGAAACATGTACACGTAAAAAATGTCACTGATTTACATAAGAAATAAAACGTACAAAACACTTATATATATATATTATATATATTTGGTCACGGACATTACAATAATATGTTTTTCATTTGTGTTTAATATCTTAAGTGTTTTCAAACAAACGTTTATAAATCGAGAATATAAATTTAGTTATAATTCAGTAGTAGCTGTACGTACCTATTATATTTAATATACGTTGTCGTTAACCTTATGTTTACGCTTGTCCTTCTGTTGATAATTTAATAAAAAAAATGTGTAACTGTAAAAAATCTTTTATTATAGTGATGAAATTTAGTAAGGGTATTTATATATAAAAAAAAAAAAAAACATAATAATGTGCTTAATAATCTGTTTTTATACTTGTAAACAAATATTACGAATTCCAAGGTTTTTATGTTTATATATAAATATAAAATAGCTATACAGTCGGTTGAAAAGTTTTATGTAAAATTACGTTTAAACTTTCAAAATAGGGTCGGTGTGAATGGGGAAACATTCTTCTTCCTTATTGTTTATTTTTTTTCAACCCATCTCACCCTAATCTTTTTCGACTTTAAATTTCGTTTAACTTAAAACATGAAAACAAAGTGGTTTTTTAACACCCCTGCCTTTAGTCGTCATTATAATGATACTAATTTAAACGGTTAAATTAGTTACACTAATTTTGAAAGACTATAAATGATAGTGATTTATTGCTTAAAAATTTATATGCAGAAATAATGTTTTTGATAACGGCCATAAAAAATTACCGAATTGACACATTTTCTAAAAGTCCTTATTTACTAATTACCTATTTTAGGTAGAATTAGAATTATTAAAATCCCAACAATTCATAATTAATAGAAACTAAAAAATATAGAATTTAATAATGTTATTCGTTGTCGATAAATGTGCACCTCATTTTATTTTTATTTTTTAAAAGTATATACTAATCGACGCGTATAATTTTTAATGTGTTTTAAAATTTTAATTTTACTTAAATATTGTATTAGAGTCATTAATCCTTGATTAAAATTATTTCATATAAAAAATTATCAAAAGAATTATCAAATAGAAATAATAAGAAAAAAATCTACTAATTTATATACCTTGCATACATCGATTGTAGGTACACCCAACTAAGAAATAGGTATTATAATGTATAGTTTAACACGAATATAAATTTCTCTCTGTATTTACTGTACATAATGTATTATGTATATATATATATATATATATATATATATATATATATATATATATAGGTGTTTCGCTTAAACGATATGATTGTCGGGTAAGGGTGATTAACGGTAGTGCCGATCGTAATCTAAATAATAATAAACGTGATAACGATAAGGGTGCCGCGACAACTGCTTAAAATATATTATGTTTACACGATTATTTATAGCTAACCAACGACAACCAATTTCACCAGTTTGTCATTCGCCGATGTTTAAATTGCGTTAGTGCGTAGTGTGAGTCGTGACGGCCGAAAAATTTAACCAGTCAGTTAAATTAAAATGTATGACTCTTCTCTTCTTGCATGGAATAAAAATAACATTACTGTACGCAATTTCGTTATAAAACTTCAACTCCACGGTGTCCAATCACTCCAACACACCCTATTTAGGTAGGTACATATACTATCAAGCAACCCTAGCAGTTGTGAAACGGAATAGCAAAACATTTATGTAGGCAAAACTGATAGACGCGTACAAGGTGATTCATCAAGCATACTCACCTCCATTTATCCCTTTAAATTTCAACCACGAATAGATTCGAAAAATTCTAACTTGGAATTTTTAAGAAGATCTACTTTGAGGACCATCAATTATTTTGATTTTCATCATTTACGCAGTGTTCTTGATTTAATAATATACAAGTAGGTACCTAAATACTTATTAATGCGGAATGTTTCAAGTTTTGACAATTCATTGTTTTTGAATTCCTACAAAATGTCTAAAACCGTTAAATAATTGTCGTTATACATTACGTCTAGGTATCCCATTTAGTCCAAAAATAAACTTCAAACAATTATAAAAAAAATGTGACCAAGAATTTTCGACATTTTTTAACTATTTTAAGAACAATTTATATGAATAGTTGAGTTAAATTTTTTTTGTGTTTTTTGATGTGTCTGAAAATTCTATAACATTAAAATAGTTTTTGACAACAATTTACGTTATGTAAATGTTCCATTTTCCAGTATTTTTTTATGTCAGTTTTCATTAATTATTAATTAAAGTATAGAGAATTTTCTACTTTCGACTTTCAAAGTACCATCTAGATCTAATTTTTTACCCAAAACCACATTCCATTGTTGAAAGTTGATGGGGATTTTTTACGCCAAAAAGTATTTTTGAGTACATAAAACAAAAAAAAATACATTATTGTTAAACCAATGCATCCATTCCGAATCAAAAATATGAAAAATATTAAAATATATTTTAAGTCTTATTACACGGAAGGCGTAAAAAGTTTTCATGTGCTTACACTGGAGGTTCTAAAATAAGTTAATCAATTATTTATATTCACATACATATATAACTATGAGAGAATGAAAAACATGAAAAGCACTTAACGAAATAAGTAAATAATACAAAATCACTTTTATATTATATACATCAATAAATGAGTTAATGAGATTACCGCTGTAGTCTTAGAAAGTTAATCAACTCAATATACTATAAAGCTTCTGGACGCAATAATACTTTATGTAATTTCTCCAAAGGATAGTGTCATTCGCTGCAGTCCTAGCGTTGGTCAAGAAAAAATATTACGTTTTAATAGAAAACGTTCATTTAAACATTTCTTTTTTTTTTTTTTTTATCTTTTAGTGTTCTATATTATTATGTCTGATGAAATTTAGCATGTACATTTATATAATAATTTAACTATACTCCACTTGATGTTTGAATATAATTATGTACTTACTAAGTTAGTAAACAACTAAATAATTATTGGCTACCTAATCTATTCGAAAATGCAGATGTATGTTTAATATGCGGTTTACCTTTATGTATAAAATATGTGTTCCAAAATATTTGAAAAATTTGTAATGTAAACATTTTTATTTTTATTTATTTGCTGTAGTTGTAATAGCTGATAGCTTTGATCAATGCAAGACAATTTTTTATAATCTTTTTATCTTCCTAGCAATCTATTCCACCAAATCCAGTAAATCACTTCCTGCTAACCCTCGATATACATTAGATTTTAATCAGAGTTTCTTTAATATTATAATTAAACCCACCATTTACCTAATGTTTATGGATGTCAAAATACAATTAAAATGTTGTAATATTGTATATGTACTCGTATTACATTACTGCAGCATATTTCTATACGTAGTACTTATTATCATAATTTTAATTTGTTGTAATCTTTAAACATTATTTTCTTTCTAATATTCTTATGTTTGTGGACTATGAATAGTGACATAAAAATAATAAATAGTTTAAAATGTTTGAATACAAAAAAATCATCCTTGAATAATGAGGCTTGCACGATACAATTATAATTAAAACGCTGCTTTAAACTGTGGACAAATTTATTTTGAAGTACGCTTATCTGGCTTTCCTGAATACATAGGTACATATACAAAATATTTCCAGTTGCACTTTAAAATAAGGCTTGGTTTGTGCTTCATGCTTTTATGCTTTTCAGTATTTATATCAATCCACTCTGCAAAAGTACAACTGTACAGAATGATATGCACCTCCATTAGAATAATGCACATAATGCAAATCATACAACATAATATATGATATATTATTATGAACTATACACCAGTAATAATTTCCATCTTCTGACTAACCGTATTATTAATAACGATCTATCATAATTGTATCTTTGTAATATTTTAAATATAAATCCCAGATAATTTTATACTACTTTAAAAAAAAAAATCAAAATGATATTATAATATATAAATACAAAACACACACAAAAAAAAAAAAAAAAAATACATTTGATAAATTTAAAAATATTGTTACATTTTTTTAAAATACCTGAATATTTATTTTATTCCAAATCGATTTCAATTCTTACATTTATAAAAATCGAAAATAGAGTTTTGATATTTTTCATTTTGTTTTTTAAAATATCGATCTGCAATGTGATGAACTGATGTATCAATTTTAATGAAAATAATTTCTTAAAAAATGGATGTAACCTATAAAGCAAAATATTATAATATGATAAATAAATAAATTGTATGAAAAATAACGCTATATGAATAATTGTATATTTAAATTAAAAATAATATAGTAAAAAAATTGTCACCTGAAAGTTTAAATTTAATTACAGTATTTATCGACGTGTTTTGAAAATCGTTTTAATCATTTATCATGAATATAATGTCACCAATTTTAATATTTGAAAGTTTAAGTTATGTGTCCAAAATATTTTAACATAATCATAATAATTTTCATAATTATTACTATCATTATTTGTGATCATAGTAACAAAAATTATGTTAACTGCTGTCCACTTTGAACGAACCATGCTCACATTACTTAGGCTTCAAAGGTCAAATGCATATATTTATATTCAAAAATAAAAATGTTTACACAAATCTAAATGGTAGTTTAGTTTTTTTGATATATGCACATGGTTTCTCAATTTTCATATAAAATGATCAAAGTATACGCAAAATATTTTACGTACATTTACGTATTGACTATTATTACAGTTTGTTTGATATTCATAAGGTAATTAATTTTAAAAAAAAATTTACAATTATGGACGGTACAACGCTCCCGCGGGGATTTAGGTCTCGCACCAATATGAATATTTCGGCCGTTACCGACAAGTTAGCACACAAAGCGTGGTCCATTTTCGTATTTTCATTTATACCATAATAATACTGTATTATATTATTGTATACCTATTATAATGTCCGGCAAACGTTTTGGCGCACGTACCACTACACCACTTGGGTATAAGGTTCACTAATGTTACGATTTTATGCGTCATATACTTTTTAGTCGACCTTTTATTCTCTTATCCGATGCCGCAGCAAAGACACTTTTACAATCGAAAACACATGTGGTCCTAGTCACACTTGAATAAAACGAAATCAATTTTCTTCGCTTTAAAAAAGATGAAATAATATGCAGGGGAGTAGCAAAGCGGGTCACTGATTCTGTTATACGTATTACTTTCTCTCGAATTCGACACAAACCTATTATTTCTTAATGTTATATGAATATTGATTGTAAACTTTTTTATAAGTTATATATGGTTTAATAATAAAGAATTGCATTAATCACGTTAAACTTGTGAGAGCGATGTTCATACAATTATACTTAATTACGTTTTGAAGTAAACAGTGAAAAAACTTATATCCATCAATTTATTTCCATCCCTCTTTTTTGACACACAACTACGTATGAATCACTGTTATTTCTAAGATCGTACAACTTTATCAATTTTATATGATTATAAATCTTTGGAAAAGAAATGTCCATTAAATGCTGTTGCCTATGAAATCCTTATACTTTAGCAATTGATTGCACCCGAGTAATTCTGAGGATTGATAAGTTTTGCTTTTAAGGCCATATTTCATATTAAATACGTATAGGATACATAATAAAATCTTTCAAAAGACTCGTCTTCATACTTGATATTATTTTCAAATATCACGTACTTACTTTTTAATTATATTTTCTTGCACGATAATAATAGGGGTTGTATTTTTATCGAAAAATAAAATTTGTTACAACATAATATGAAAAACGTATATAAGTACTCGATTGTTATTTAATAAAATCTAAGGTAAATGGAGATTCAATTAAAATCGTTTTTTTTTTTTTTTTAATGCAAAGTTTTATCATTTAAAATAATAGCAGAACTACAAGTTGAATAAAGTGAGGCGAGTGTCATACCTATATATAACTATTGCAGCAATATACTTTTTATATACTTTTTTCATGAAAATATTTTACAATTTTAGCTGATCATTATTAAAATTTTTTCATACAAATAAAACATATAAAAAAATTGAAATTATCGAAATATATTTTTTTAAATATTCGAACAACTTTGCAGCAAAATTGTAGGTAATTTGAATTATTTTTACTTTGTTTCGTTGTTAAAGGCTGGATTTTTCTTGAAAAATTATTATGTTATGATTCATAACTTATGAATATATTTTTACGTCTATTTTGTATCCATTAAATTTTTATAAAAATTTAATAACGAAATATTTCTGTTTGTTTCTATATGTATTAGCAATCAAATAAACGTGAAAATAGTTTATGTAATAAAGTATAAATATAACATCAGAAAAAACTAGGAACGTCGAAAAAACTAAAAAACAATATAATAAAAACGAGTATAACATTATATAATATTGAAAAAATGTCGTAAATTCATGTTTTTATTTAAAAAAAAAAAATGAATAATAATAACGAAAATGTTGGAAACATGATCATTTATAATAGGTGAAAAATATGCAATTTTATAGAAAAAAAAAAAAATGAGAATTATTTCAAATAAATAATTTGTTTATGTTGTACCAAAAGGATGCTATAAAAGTATGCGTTTTAACATTTTAATATTTAAACAATTCTTAATGAACACATAACAAATTAATACACATTTTTAAACTGTAGTATTACTAATACTATATTATTATGCATGATAGATATATTTTGATTACAATTTAAAATTTAAGTTATTAGTTTTTTCTAGGATAATTAAGATTTTAGAATATAGTCGTTAAAATTTAAAATATTGTGATTAATATTAAAAAGTTACTATAGTCTTTAAGAATATAAAATCTATTGTTAAGTAAATTAAAGAACTTTGTAGAATAGATGCTTTGCGAAAAATGTTATTGACATTTTGAAATTTTATTAAAAATTAGTCATTAAAATACTAGGAAAAAATTGAAATAAATGATAACACTGGAAATTATTTTTTTAAAGTCTAAAAACCAATTAGCAAAATATTGATATAATTTTAAAATATGGTGTGGAGGACATCTCGATATCAAAAATCCTTTTTATAAAATTTAAAATGTTTCAACAAGTGTTGTGCCTTTGAAAATCTAAACAAAGTGTTGGAGTATAAATATAAAATAACATATATATATATATATATTTAATATATAAGTATGAAATTGATCACACAAGTTAACGTATTAACTTATCATTACATTTATTGATTACTATACTCAATTAATATTATTTATTAAAATCATAGCTAAAAAGATAATTAATTAATAGATAGTATTACCTACCTAATTATTATATATGTCCAAGTATTTTGAAATAAAGAATTCCTAGTATGAAAATTAATCAAATAGCCAGCAATACATATTTATAAAAATGGTTAAAACATGAATACCAAAAACGGATATCGTCAAATGCTGACAAACAATTTGGTCACTTAAAACTTCATAAGACATAGAGTAATATTTATCAGATCAGTGGTAACAACAAATGCAATATGAGATATTGAGATGTCTCCAGTCACTAATATAAAATATACTAAGAATATTTTAAGTTATAAAATTATGCGTAATTTTAATTATGTTTTTAGTAATTGTTAAAAACATGTAGGTAATAATAATTATAAAACTATGTAAAACCATTGTTAAGAAAATATGAATTTTTAAAAAAATTATGCAATATTTTAAATATTAAAATTATACGCAATAATATGGCAATCGAACATTAAATAATTTTGAGTAGATTGCTTAAAATAAAAACAGTTTACCAGTATAACACTTAAAACCAGCAAATAAAATATACCGAACCCCCGTGAAAACATCTCGCCCAATATATTTAAATAATATATAATATATAAATTGTACAACTTTAGATCAAATATTTCTTCAGTGAGGTCACATTAAAGTGTATATAATATTGTAAGCAATATGTATTTTCGTTTCCATTATTATCAATTTTAACAAGTGATTTGTTCATAGAGGGGAAAATTAATGAACGTAATAGACGTATAATACCCATATATAAGCTAAAATAACTATTTATGGCTGAGGTGTTCATCAACCACCGCGATGGAATACAGCTGTTGTTTATAAGATAAGTACATAATAAATAATATCGGAGGAGGCAAAAAAATGTTATTAAAAGAGAAACAAAAAAAAAAAAAATAACAATAAAAAAGTGTGACTATAAATAAATTAACAGACATCATTAAACATAAAAAAGCAACTGAAAATATGACAAAAATTCATCTCATAAAATATTTGGGTTTTCTTTGCGTTATTGACATTTTTTATCGCCTTCGTACATAATATAAATTAATTTCATCGTATTATTACCATTCTAGTATATACATAATATATCATAATTATAATTGTAAAATTCGGTTAGCGCCAAACACTTGACGACGGTTAAAGAGTTTCATGTTGGTTTGCCAGAAAATCTTCATCGAATACAACGCAGTGTCAAATTAATTTTATTATTTTACACAGAATTAAAACATAAACATTGTGAAGGCACTTAAGATTAATTGTGTATTATCTTTTAAACACGAAATACGTTCGCGGATGTTATTTTAATTTTAGTAGAAATATTACAATAATACATATACCTAAATGATTTGAAATTAAATTCATTACACGTTCTACATTTAGCAAAAATAGCTAGAAATATTGAAAAATCCCAAAAATCAATTATTAAGCCAACTACTTATTATATATTTTTTTTAATAATAAATAATTAAAAATAAAGTTTAAAACTTGTAATAAAAAAACGACTAAATAGTTCGTGAAAATGTCAGTACCTATCTGAGTATGATGACGTAAGGAAGCATTAGTTCATCTTGATGTTAGGTTTTATTTTTTAAATACATTTTTATATGATATATAATCATACCCCTAAGATGGATAATAAGACAGTTTGCTGTACAAAGATTATCTTTGTTAAATTCGTCATATCACATGTTTTCCAAAGTGTTATTGAGCGAGTCAATATCATACGTAGAAATGTTCTTATAAGAAAACATAGAGAAGAAGTGGAAAATAAATCACTATAGAAGTTTTGAGAGCTGTAAAAAAAAATCTTGAATCTCTAGGAGTAAAATAATGAAACGAGAAGAATTTAATTGTTCGAAATCAGTAGAGACGGAGGATTATAGTGATGGTGACAAACATTTTAATAGAGTTATAAATTCCAAGAATGACAACAATAATTATTTATGTAAAATAACTTAAATTATTTAATTAAAATATATTGATGTTAAAACAGCTTTAATACGATATGCTGTGTGTAAAAATGTACACCTTACACTTTCAATGTGTAATATGTGTACATACTTGGTTACGGTAAATATTTAATTATTTAAAATATTTACTTCATTTTATGATGTATGGGGAAAATATTAACAACAGCTTAAGCCATTTTTTAAAATAAAAACCCTTGTTGCTATTTTATAAAAACGTTTTTTATTAAATAAATGATAACTCTAGTATAATATTTTTATGAATATCTATATAATTGTCCCCACAATCAAATACACCATTTATTCTATTAAATACCAGAATACTGTTAAAGCTCATATTAGTTAATCTATATGTAGCGATGTTTATTATTTTAAGTTAAAACGTGTTAACAATTCATTAATTAAATTAATAACTGGAGTATGTTAATATCCGTGTAGTGTTTATCACAGGGCTTTTACCACAGAACGCATTCTCATATTCTGTCGTCATAATTTAGAATAATAGTTATTTAGTGATCAGTGACACAGTGTTGTAGCTACATTTTATGTACAAATTATTAATTGAATACATAACATACAATTTATGCTTCTTACAGAATTTCTTACAAATTAACTTAAACATACTGTTGAAAATAAACTTTTAATGATTTTGCTTAATTTATAGACTAATTTTTATTCAGGCTTGGATACAATACTGCTCTATTTATTGTTACAATAAAATAGTTTTTTAGTTATTAATGTTATTATTTAAACTTAAAAACAATAAATGTTTATTATTTGTTAATATGAATTTCAATATATTTAAATTGTTTTTATTCTCAGGGATTTTCGGGAGTTAAAATATATAGACACTGGGATTAAAATTATAGTAGATAATATACGAATGGAAACAAAACACTACTGTTTACCGTTAATATCAATTTTTAGCGAGAAAAAATATTAATGAGTTTATATAAGTCTGTTATATTATGCTTTTGTAATTTTTAATGTGGTATGAAAGCGTTTAACAATTGAGCTAAGTTAAAACGAACAAAAATACGATAAAGTAAATAATATGTCAATTGATGCAGTTAGGTTTTTGAAGATACAATATTATGATACGATTTTTAATTTTTAATGATCAATTTGTTTAGTCTGTTTAATAAATGAGTTGTACATATTATCCATACATAATATAATAAATATACACAAACAGTACGACAAAAAATATAACTTTAATTTATAATATTTATACACGACGAATAGGCATTGATTGGTCATTGATTGTTACATATTGTTGAACATTCGAGAAATTATACATCATTGATTAAACATTTACGGGGATTTAAATTTATTAGGTTAACATTATATATAATGTCAGTAAAATATCTATTTAATATTATATAAAATGATTATTTAAAAGGTAAATACTAGTTTACTCAAAAAGTATTAACATTTTCCTTTGAATATCAATTTATAAAAATCGAATGTTGAACAAGAAGTTAAATAAAAATAATTAAAAGCTTAGATAAACGGAGTAGTTGATAACAAACATTTTGTGGTTTACTCGCGTACTTTTATGCCATTTCGATTATCTATAAACTGTTTGAGTTAATATATTGAATTAACTATTTTCGTTTGAAATTCGATTACTATAAATTATTTATTATTCATTAAATTATAAAAATATATTGCAATATACTCGTTTTATAAAATTAAAAATGTATATAGGTACTTAATGTCTACTATCATTCAAATATTAAAAACTTAAAAATTATAAAAATAGTAAAAATTGAATTGTTTATTAAAAATGTGTTATGGAATCATTTATGTCAGACAAATATTTCCAAAAACGATAATAATTTACAAAAAAATAAATTATTATTTAGAGTTTTACTTAGTTTGAAAACTGTATACTGTATTTTTAAATACCTCTATCTTTCTATACTAGCAATGATATTTAACTGACACAAATCACGAAAATATTTATAGTACAATCATAAAAGTGAGAGTTATTAATTTGCATGGAACTTGATCCAAAATTATTGTAACGCTAATCCACGAAAATATGTATAAGGGTAAAATTTTACTAACTTTTATCATTTGTAATTGATACTTATTAATATTATAATATGTACTTTGTATAAATTATTATTTTAGTAATATTAAAATTTTGCTACTAAAACTTTCTAAAACCTTTGCATCAATACTATTTTAAAAGATTTGCTCATTTCAAAACAGTGTTTAGAAAAGTGTAGATGTCTTGTTAGTTATTCTAAAAAAAAGGCAAGTTTAGTAAAGGTTTTTGAATAAGAATCGTTTTTATGAAAATGATTTTCAATCTAATATATTCTAGTATTGGCTTACTGGACTGGAAACGAAGTTAGGAATTCCCTGCAGATCAGTCGATTTTCAACCCTCCGGTGAAGTTAATAAAACTAAATTTTGTAACATTTAACGAAATCATATATACATAATACGTATATCCATTCTATTTATATTATATCAATTTTGGGCGAGCTCGAACCAATAAAACTTTAACAAATATTTTATAGTAGTTGTTATCACCAAAAATTATTATGCATTCATTGAATTTTCAATTAAATTAATTTAAAGTTTAAAGGACTATGCATTTTTAAATATTCGTACCAACAATGCGCGCGTATTATCTATAATACGACTGATACTCGGCGTTCACTAGTTTATTGTTTTTTGATTAGTTTATACCGTATACTTATATAGTATTACTGTTTGTAATTAATATCTCGTTTTAACATTATTATGATAATTGGTGAAATATTTATAAAATTTATTGAATCGATTGTGATTTTTTCAAGTATATATAGCATATCATATTAAACTAGCAGGTATAAAATGTCAAAATTCCAAAAAAACAGATTTAATAGTGGCAGTACATTTTATATCGTAAGTGCTTTATTACGGCTGAACAAATAAATCGTTCTAGGATAACTAAAAAAAAAAAAAATAAAAAATAGAAAACGATCAATCTGCCACGTGCACATAATTTCAATGAAATCCGGCGTAACTACTTAACACCGACTAACACGGGGACCCGTTTGTATACAATAATAATATATGCATCGTCGAATTGACCCACTGTTTTACGATTTTACTGCAGCAGTACCACAGACATACCGTAGGCGGAGGTTTCGATTGTTTCGATGGTCGAGCAAAAATTATCTTGTATAATATATAACTTTTGTCTGTAAGGTATATTTGATTGTATGTTTTATGCGTGAGTAGTAAAGAATTGGATCTAAGGTTAAATTACCGGTGACCGATAAATTATAAAATGATCATTGTTTTAGTCATTAAAAAGTTAACCAGTGAGATAAGTGAATTTGTTTAATATATCGCACGTATAACGGTATGCATTGAAAATGGCAATAATAATGTAAAAACCAAACAAATTATTGTCAAAATGTATATTATACTTTTTTAAATTTAGCGACTTATGTTGTAGAGTATTCCCAATTTCGCTATTGTATTATCATTATATCGCCATTATTATAACATTGTATACTGCAGCAATACTGCGTTATAACAATTTAACCGCTTTTCTTTTTATGTTTGTTGTTCCTTGAACAACAATGACCATTGCTTTTTCTATGACCGTAAAAAATAAACTTGAATAATCATTACCAATTTTATTTCTATATTGGTAATTCGGTGTTTGAATACAACGTACATAATATTAACATATCGTTCAATTAATTCACAGTTGTGAATACGCGTATAACTGTATTAAATATCAACGATTATATCAATAATTTAATTATTTGTCAATGACAGGCAGCTGAAAAATATTAAGGGAAGAAAATATAAGAATACCGGCTGATTTGGGGGGCGGCAACCCGCACATTATCCTTGCGAGCCGCTCGGACTGCAATATAGTTGTTTCTACACACATATACCTCCCGGATCGTCACCACGCACGTAATATTATAATATGCGGTTTAATCGAATCGTTATTTTTGGATATCGTTAGCCGCTATGTACTCGTTAACGGTGTATTATATAGCGTACTACATATACGTACAAGTGCTCGTATGGCACGCGTATATAAATATACACCGCATGTCTGGGTACCCCGGGCGCGCGTCCCGAATTTTACTCCGGGGGAGGCTGCAGATAAAAATAATGAATGTGGAATACACATCACGAATAAACCTTCGGGCCTAGATCGCTTTAAAGCACAGCCGAACAACACGTTTTGCGCGTATAATATATACAACTAGGGCAAGCCAGATGCGTATATTCGGAAAGCGGTTTTCGCGCACCGGTCGTACTCGACACAATATATTATTATTCACATAAATTGTTTTATGATCGCGTCGTGGGGTACAATGCCGTAAAAATCATGTCTCGACGTTCTTCGATCAGACATGTTTTTTTTGAAACGATTTTCGGAGAAACTTCTACTATTTATAAAAATATTATAATCATACGTTTAAAAATACAATACGCGAACACGGCCGCGCGCAAAGCCTGACTACTGTTTAATTACAAGCTTACACACACACACACACACACACACACTATACTATACTATTATGGAGCGGTGGTAATTATTTTGAAAATAATATCACTAATCCAATCTTTAGCGTCGTGCGCCATCGAATTAATTATGATTTCATGACGGCGCGAAAAAAAAACGTAAGCGATTCGTGAGTAATTTTCCAAATCGACGATATATAGGCGCACTTTTCCAAAACCCCCGGGGCGGACGAATGATATATAATGTTTCGGGGCAATACCGTGGATAATACATAAACAAACATAAGACGTAAACAAGGACCAAGGACGTACCGGGATATTATATTATTATGTTTACGAAACTCGTCGGTGACCGATCCGGCCGCGATCGTGATCGCAATAAATAAAATATTATAAACGAGGGGGGGGAGAGTGTATATTATGTAATGCGGCTAAACGTCGACGTCGTAACGCTGAACAGCGAATTTATTACACGACGATGAAATCGCCGCATCGGTCATTCGTCATGATTACTAATCAGCCAGTGAGCACCACGGCAATCACACCGATGATCAGTAGTCGTGCGCTAATTTTTATTACTCGTCCAACGCGGAGGCGGCGGGGGCGGTCGTGTCCGCAGACCGAAGGATAAATCTTTTTTTTTCCTGGTCGTATCGTCTCGTCACGACGTCATATTATTATTATAATAATATTGAAGTTATCGTTTGTATGCTTTGGCGTTATCGTCGCGATCGCCGTTCACCACACTACGTCCCGCGCGTGCATAATATTACCTACACATAATATAATATAGTCGCGGGCGCACATGGCGACGAGCCGCCTCCGCCACCGCCGCCGTTTGCGGAGTGGTTTTCATTTACCTATAATAATAATAATAATAATAATAATATTATATAATAATACATTAATACGCAGCCTACGGTGCGAGGCTGCGGTGTGTACCAGCTACAGGTGTACAACAATGTGTATACGAGTATAGAAAATAAAACTTGGAATATTATAACGTTCTCTCACCGAATTCATATATTATATTATTATTATTATTATTATTATGTCCGACGACCGAAACGCGGCGTGTAGGGTACATACGCCGCCGCACGTAATATTATTGTATACGTATACGTCATTACGGCAACGACGAGAGTCGTCGACCGGCGCGGCGCGGCGGCGGTTATCGGCTTCTCCATCGTATTCGGTCGCCTAAACTTTACCCGCGCTGCAGGTGCAGCGCACGTAAATAAGTCGTATAGGTATAATGCCCACATAGTCATATGTAAGTGTGTGTGTAATATATAAATATATTATTATAATGGATATATGCACATAATATTATTATATGGGTACGATGTTTTCCGAGCGTATACATCCACTCGGGTCGTAACCGGTTTCGGTCATAATTTATAACACACTCGCCGTACGATAATATTATGTACGCACCGAAACTTCCACGAATAACTGAATAAAATCGGACATCGATCTTCAACGATTTTTTCCTTACTCCCGTTTACGAATCGTAAACGTGCCCGTTTATTGTTTATTGTTATTATTATTATTATTATTATTATTATAATCATCATCATTATTATTTTCTCCCGTCCTCCCAATTATCGTCAATCGACGTGATGCGGTTCGACGGACGGTATTTTCGTTCACGCCAATCCGATAAATGCTACCGAAAAAAAAATATTAACATCAATAATAGTTACTCCTCGTGAAATGATATATTATTATAATGGTATGATACAAGTCTGTGTTCACAGTATTATAAATCGCTTGGCGGCCGCTGACGCACTACTAACAAATATATTATATCGGGGGAAAAAAATGACCGTTTTAACGATATGAAAATCGACGATTAGTGGTTGCCGTTTCGTATTGAGTTCAGGTTTATTGACGACGACGATAGTATTCGTTTCACTCGCCAACAGTAATGCGTCGTTTTGTGATCGTCTGTAATATTATTACCATAATCGCGGTAGAATAATAAATAATACTGATATTGTACTCGGTAGGTAACAATAAATGATGTAACACGCGTGCACTTATCGAGTCCGTCGCATTTTTCGCCGACGACACTCAACAGTATAAAATATCGTTGCGAGACTTTTTTTTTTTACTGCACACGGTTCCCGGTCCCTCCGATATAATGTTATAGAATATTATGTGCTCGCGTTGTAAGTTTTCGATATAATATTGCGTAATTAACTTTGAGCGCGCACACAATATACGTCCGATGTAACGTCCTGCGTGCACATCGGTATACATAATATACCTGCCGTACCTATATAATACATTATTATTATATGGTTACACGTACTATTATTATTACTATATACGTGGAAGTGTGTGCTCGTGTACATGCGCCGTTTCCATTATAATATTGTGTTATCGGCGACAGTGTACAGCTTACATTATTATTATTATTATTATTATTAACACGGTGTGTACGTTATATCCGTATGCAAGGCGGTGGTGTACGACGCGACGGAGGGCGACGATTTTCGTCTTCGTGCGCGTATGATATCATTACTATTATATTACATTATTATATATTACGCCCGCGTACACGGTGCCCAAACCGAAACTCAACGAGGGACATCAGACACACGGCCGGAAATATCATTTTTATGATACAGTATATTATTATTATAATATAGTGTGCGGGGCGCTGCTCCGCCGTCTTCGTCGTCGTCGTCGTCGTCGCGCCAATCAAACGCAAAGCGATTTCCGTCGTCGGCGCGTACACCGAGAATACATTATCATATTGAATAAGTCTACACGGACGGCGGGACACGACCGACGCGACCACCGACGAACGGAATCGTTACCGACACGATGAAAACGCAGCCGCGCGATATATAACACTATTTATTATACAGATATATATATATATATATATCGTAAACAACACCGGCGAGAAATAATAATAATAACAACAACAATAGTAATAATAATAATAATAATAATAATAATAATAATAATAATGCCCACAGTATGCAGATATTATTATGATACGCGGATTGCGTGAGCGCATGCGCGTATCTCGTCGGATAATCAAAAACAATAACAATGCAACAAGTGGCTGTACCCTGCGGCGTATCGTCGATGTTAATAGTAGGAATATAATAATAATAATAACAATAATATATACAACTCGTATATTATGACGTACAAGATAATCGCAGGGACTGAGCGGCGGCAAGTGACGGACGGTTAAAAAAAAACTAATATCGCGCGGGCTATAGGCGCTCGCAGTTCGCATGCATTAATGAGGATAACGATAATAATAATAATAATATTACAAGAACAATATTGGGATTACGATGATCGCCCGTCGTCGTCGTCGTCGTCGTCGCGCCCCGCCGCGTCACTGCGTTCGTCAGGTGTGTGCGCCTCGTAAATCCGATGACGACGCCCGGCAAACGAACCTCGGAATATTATATTTTTATTTTTGTAAAAAGCATTCTTCATACATTATTATTATTATTATTATTATATTTTTTCCCTCGTCGCGCACACAATTTCTGTCCCGCGGCCTGCGACGAATAACAAAAACTACGAAACAAACGCGCCGCTTTCTCTTCACCACCCCGCCGACCAACACACCGGGCACACACACACACACACATACATACATACACGCGGGCGCGCGCACGGACCGCCGCCCGACGACGAGAGCGCACACACATTATATTATATTATACCCGCGCGCGCAGACACTCACGCAGCCCTCCCACTTTCCACCCGTCCGCCGGTCCGTTTGAATATCCGCCGACACCGAGAAAATTACGCGTCGACGGGTTGTGCTGTGTGTGCATATATATATATATATATATATACACACATTTTTTTTTATCTCCATACGTATTCCATTTTATTTCTCTCTCTGTCGCCGTCGCCGCCGTCGTCCTTTCTATTTTTTATACACACACACACACACACACATATATATATATATATATGCGTGTACACGTATTCCACGGCGACGCTCCTCCGTATATAATATAATATTATTATTATTATTATTATTATTATTATTACCATTACTATTATACGTACGACGATCCGCCGTCGTACCCCGCGATCTTTCTCGCTCGCAAACACCCTCTCTCGCTTACTACACACCGCGTCGACGTCGACGATTACGCCGACGAAGACGTCGTCGTCGCAGACGCGCTTCTCTCGTTATATTATATATTATTTTTTTTTCACATTATTACATAACGTATAGGCTATAATATTATAACGTATAACTGGCAGAGGAACGCGATCTGTCTCGGCGGCGAGCACCACCACCTCGGTACACCGGCTGCCGCCCGCCGCTCGTATTACCGCTGCGAGCAGTAGTGCAATATAATATTATTATAATAATAAGTATTATGCATATTTTATGGTGCGCGCCGTGTACTTCTATGACGACCGTCTGCCGTCGTTCGAGTGCCGGTTAGTGGTTATCTGACAGGTGGTAGCACGGAATATACGCACGTATACGTGCCTATGGCCAAACGAAAACCGAAAAAATGTCAATTCGAAGACAAGAAGCGATATGACTCACTTAAAATTCTCGCCGGGCAAACTGATATTCCGGGCTACTTAATATAGTACTTTTCGTTTTTACCCTGGTCGACGTCAATATGTACTAGATACCTACCTTTATTATTATATGATTTATAATTGTTTAAATTTATGATTGGAATACACTATCGTTCAATATTTGTGTTACAATAAAAACTAACTCATAAGATTAAAGGTGTTATTATTTTATAATGGATTATAATATAAGGTATCTTGAAGAAATCTTAAGTTTTGTCAATTTGTTTCCAAATAATTATAAAGTTAATGTTTATTTTATTGTTTTTTATGCTCGATTGAGGTAAATAAGTCCAAATTTTAATTGACAAAAAAAAAAAAAAAAAACAACAACATAATTATAAGTTATAGCAATAAATATAAATCTATTAGTAACAATAAACCTTAAATATACAATAGTTGTTCATAAAGGAACAAGTTCTAGATTTGAATAAAATTTACATATTTTAATAAACTACGTATCCATTACCCATATTAAAACTTAAATTAAGTGATTGAAGATAGTTTTTGAGTTCACACTATTGCATTTATTATTAATATGAAGTTTTTAGAATGGTAACCAAAAAATATTTCATTTTTGAATAAATTAATGACACTTTTTATTGTTTTTTATTATATTACAAGTGCATTATATTAAAATATTTTTGGTTTCAACTAAGCACCTAATGAATCACCGTAAAAAATTGCGAAATATCTGCAATTAACTACGTAATCCGTTCTTTATTTAAGCAATATCCCGGTTGCCCGGTGGGTCATTCCATCACTGGTAAAGTCTCGCAATTTTACTATTTAATCGTGTTTGTAGTTTAATCTAAGTCTGATTTCAAGTCATAAAACAATAACTATTTTAATGAATACGTTATACATTATACATTTATTATTATATATACATTATACATAATATTATTAATATTATAGTGGGTACCGCACAATTGCTGTCAATTCAGTCTTAACAAAGTTAAATATTATTTATAAGCAGACGATGATTATAATATAATAATAATATACAGTATATTATATGTGCATTATACGCATATTACACAAAATCGTCCGCGATAAAATTAACCAGATGTCGTATACATCGGCAAGGACGGTTAGAGATTTAAAAATGTATTAAAATCCGTTTCGACCGATCTCGAGGCCTGACCTCGAGGAGTGGCTCCTGTAGGGTACCCTCGTTACAGTCGCACTGGTAGCGACGGACGACGCCTCTGGCAGTATTCGAGAGCCTTGAAAGTTGCGCCGCGTACAATAAAATAAATGTATACTTCACAATATATGCGTAGCAAAATATATATAACTAGAAGATCCCTTGGTCCCGATTCCGACGACGGTCACCGCGACTATCCTCGTCCCCCTGCCATGCGCTCTTTATCTCCTATTTTTTTTTCCTCTCTCGTTTCGCTGCCGCCTCAGGGACCTTTCGACCCGCTCTACCGCTCACGTCGCCCAGCAACCTACCGATACCCCGTCCGTCCGTCCGTCGTCCGTGTCGCACCTTATTACTGTACGCTCGCCGACACTCGAAAAAAACTCCACACACGCACACGTGACTACGTCATCGTCGTAAAACGACCGTATACGTGGACGGACCCCGCCTTTTTCGCAAAAACGCACACGCACACGTACGCGGGTGCGCGCGCGCGCGCTCGACAGCCGCTAAACAATGCAACGCGCGACGATATCGAACGCGGCGGCCGCCG
>NW_020271711.1:476756-569256 GCF_002803265.2 Melanaphis sacchari | reverse complement strand
ATTATATTATTGAATCGTCCGCTTCCCCTCCGCGTCCACGACGTCGCCCGCTGCCTTCTGGCTAGCTCTACTTTTCCATTAATTAACACTGTCCGCGAACGTGTCGCGCGAACCGACGGCGACGCTCTACCCAATAGCATCGTTTCGTTTTCGAAATAATTGTATTTTTATAATCGCGTTTCACAAGACCCTCGCGCGCACACACACACACACACACACACACACACACACACACACACACACGATAATAATAATAATATAACGAGATAAAAATAATTTTACGACGTCCACGACGCTAAATACGAATTGACTTTATTGCGCCGAAATAAAATATAAAAACGTTGGGGGCTCATCGACTCAACACTGCGGTGTAATAAATATCAAATATTATATGAAACATTAACCGTTATTCCGCGTCCGTGCGATGCACGTGCACGGGTACAGGACCGTCGCTCAAAGTCAACAGTAAAATACGACTGTTATTGGCCGCCCGTACGTATTTGCGCAGCGCGTTTAATAGCCCGAAGTTTGGACGGAGATGGCTTGGCCGAGTTTCGGAACAACGTTTTCGAAACGATCGTTTCGCGCGCGTTTCACGGGATATACATTCTTCATCTCGCATAACCCAATCAACCGTGACATTCCCTACGTCCGATCCGAAGACGTTACACAAAGAATTTATACTATTTTTCTTATGGTCAAAAATAAAAACCACGGACCGTAAGTGGGAAACGATGGGGGAAAAAATGTTTTCACTTTGAAGTTAAAAAAGAGTAAAGATAAAAACCATTATATTAAGCTATGCAAAATTTAATTTCTACGATATGATATTATTTTAAACGCGACAGGTCGTTTGACTAATGATTACGTATTTACCACGCGGTGACCTTTATTTCATTTGAACTAATTTTGAAAAAAAAAAAAAAAGTATTTAATTATGTATTAATATACTACATTATTAAAAATCCGTTCTCGTAAAATAAAATAGCGTCTATAAATTTCGAAAATCGAGGGATGTATAGCTTATAAATATTTTATAAATCTAAATCGCTATAATAAATATTACTATGCACGACCGTATGGTGAAAACCGAGTATTTATTTTGAACATATTTGATGTGCACAATCGTACGAACAAAGTTTCTCAAAAATAAAGGGAATATGGGCAAAGGACGAACATTTAGAATCAATAAATAATAATATCATAATATACTATATTTATATTCTAAATTTTCAATTAACATTTGATTACAAACATGTACATAGCATAATTCGATACATAAATATGGGTTTAACTTTATTAAATGGGTTGTTTGAGGTTTTGTCTCAATCAACAGCCATTGAAGTATTCCCGTTTATTGACGTTTTACGTCCGACTGTTGTTTGTTAAATTTATATCTCATCATCGAGTGGATTTTGTTATTTTATTATTTAAGGAGTAAAATGTAGGCAACTCGATCGACGTTTTAGAACATTTGTTTATTATATTTTCGTACTAATTTGTTTGTGATATCACGGAGAAAACTTTTCCAAATCAAATTCAATTTCGAATACTTTATTTTTTTCTATACGACATTATGTTACTGAAAGTAACTAAATATATTTGGTTCAACAATATTTCAAGTGTTTCAAGATTGGTACTTACCAATATTACATTTTATAATATTTAGGTCTAAATTTAGTACTCGGGTATACTATATTTATTTGAGATATGAGTATATACTCGTACAACGTACTATTACAAGAGTTATGTTTTTATAGAAAAACAATAATTTACCTGCGGATCACTCTTTTATTTTTTAACATGTAATCGTAATCGTAATTTTTTTTTTTTTTTTTGAATTATTACTTGTAACCATTGGTAGAATGTATATACTAAAACTAACGCTACAAATTATAGTGCACAATATATGTAAGTATTATAAATGATCAATGTTAAGTGTAAGTGTTTAACTTTAAATACGTATTGATAATTTATTAAAGATAACATATTAACATTTTATAATCGACTGATTACAGTATGATTATTAACAAGGTTCACAATTTCAAGTATGTAATTAAAATACTACAATTTATTTCGTAAAACTTAATGTTTGTTTATCATAAACTTTTATTTATTGTTTCAATTTAAGGAATTGTAGGAAAAATGTGTTTATACTTAAGTTAGATAATTTGACACAAAAAATAAAATATTTTATAAATATTTAAAATATGCATTAACTTTTGATTTAAGCTTTCAATTATCATACTGATGAGATTATGAATATGCTAATTTACTTACTAAAAATATATAATAATAAAACATTTTAAGGTTATAATATGTTTTAATTATATAATATATCTTTAAATTATAATTTTAGTATTTTGATAATCGACAGATATCTTTACGTATATCCAAAAATGTTTAAGATTTTGGTTACTTACATTTTCAACTTTTATTCGATAGTTTTCAAGATTTACTTTAAAAACTATGGAATGAGAGATTAATAATGCTAAATTACAATATGTGTTCATTTTTCAATCCGTAGAAAAGTAATACAAGAAACTTTTGAACCTTTTTTTTTATTTCATCATAAAAACATATTATTTAATCATTGTACACATGTCATAACTTTTTCTCTTTTTATATTTTAAAAAGGAACGTTTTTTAAGTGAACAATATCACAGAAAAATGTTAGTTATATATCTACTGACGATATGACTATCTTTTATAAAAAATATATATTTATAATTGTACAGAAATGTGTATAATAAATGTGACTAAAAAATGTGTGTTTATAAAATCGTAAAAACGGAGAAATTTATAACTTAAATGAAACGATTAAAATTTTATAATGCAATAAGAGGATTATTATGATGATTGAATCAATTAATTTATGTACACAAATATTATGAAAATGTATTTGAAAATCGTGTGATATACAGTTAAGTCTTAAAGGTCATTAAAAACCAACTAATAAAAAAAAAGTCGGCTGTATACTGTACACGTTCTTATTTATTATTTTATTTGCTTTATTTTATTATATATTATGTAAATATGTCTAGGAATATAATATCTTAAAGGTATTATATGCATAGTAGTATTTTTTTTACTAATAAAAATAGGCTATAATATGTCATAAGCACTCGACTATATGTATTATGGTTTTATTATTATAAAGGATTTTCATTGAAAAAGTTTCAGTTTGCAAAAAAAAAAAAAAAATGAACATCTATCATATGACTTATCTTACTATAGATGTCGAGGACAACGCGTAAAGTATGATGCCTGGGTTGACTTTTATGATGTCTCTTTGATCGCAATTTTTCGACACACATTTTGTCACTAACTATTATATCTTTACTTAGGCATATGACCAGCTAGTGAAGTCCTATTATTTATATCTTATTAATGAAGATGAGAATATTAATCAAATACTGTACTTACCTAAGTATGTATAATACACTTAGATTAAAGTTATTAACTATTATAAGTAGTAAAGTATAGTTTTTAAAACTTTTAAAATATTTGTCTTATTTTTGTAACAAAAAAATATTTACTACTATTTTGTATATGGAATGGAAATATACGTATTATTATTTATTGGTATTTTAATGATAGTCTTATTGATGTTTGACTATTTGGTTCAGAATATATTACACGACACAAGCTTAATGGATTTTAAGTTTTTAATATAAAAAAAAATAATAAAAAAATTAATAAATGTATGAAAAATGTAATATAATATAAAAAATAAGAATATAGACACAAAGATATAGCTTTTTTGAAAAAAAATTCGATGAATATATCAATAAAATTAAAATTCCACTCACTATAAGCAGGAAATACAAAAAGTAGGTACACTTAAAGATATACTTTAAATACATGAGGTAAACTAAATAATGAAAAACAATTTATGATGGTGACTGGTGAGTATTATATATTTCGTTATTATACTATTTCGTTATTAATTATAATTTATATTAAATAAAAATCAAACGGATTTTTTTCTCGTAACTTACTAAAATACTGATTAAATCTTGTCAGTATACATTTATTTAAACTTATTAGTACAATTAAAATTTAAATAATTTTACTAAAAATGAGTGGAATTTGATGACGATATTATACTTTAATGTGTATCTATAGAATAATATGGAAATAATATATATCGTTTCAGACATAGAATGGAATGGCTAGATGGGTAGATACGGTTGACCGGCCAACAATACTATAATGAAATAACCGATAATTCTAAACGTAATTTGTGGACTCGGAAAGGTTTTGACGATGGGATTTGAGAGAACATCGTTGTATGGCTGCAGGTGAGATTGGCGTTGAAACGAACAACATCGATCCAAAAACACTGCATTGAAGATGGCAGATGAAAGGCCCTTAAAATGTTAATGATCAAGGTTTCCGGAGTGTTTACCGCAAACCCTATAAATAGTGATAGTATCCTACGTATATTTTAACGAGTCTAAAAAAAAAAAAAAATTACCCATCTATCTGTAAGAGTGTTGGTTACTGCAGAAAATAACAGTTACCTATAACTAAATATACAAATTGGGATGTTTAACAATAAAGCTAATAAAATATTCAATATCAAATATTCAACATTTACCTCGTTGGCAATGGATGAAGTGAGGTGTAAATCGTAATAGAATCAGGACGATTATTACTCAAACTATATGAATAAAAACAAAATATTATGTTATTCTGACATGCGACGACCTGTGTAGACTAAAATAAGCTCTCATGTTCAAAATATTATTTTAAAACATATATTTTTATTTTATCAATTATTATTGCCTTCACTAGGTTTTTGTAAAATTGATATATAATTATAACTTTTTTTTATAAACAATTTAAATCATTTTTAAAACATAATATAAAATATTATTACTCGGTGATTTATTTGTAAATAATAATAACAATATTATGATTTAGGAAAAAAAATTAAATGATTCAGCTGTAAAAGGTTAGATTAGGTTTTTTTTTGCCTTTTATGTAATAGGTTATTTAAAAATTTCGTTAATATATTGACAAATAAGTATGAGAAATAAATTATTGAAATGTGTTGGTAAGTGTTGTAACTTGTGGCCTAAAATATAAAAAGTATATAATATATCATATATTTACTACTTAACTATATATAAAATAATATTTGAATTAAATTTTGGAATCTCTTACACATGGTCTAATGAATATTTTAGCATTAGTCGTGATAACCTTTCAAAACGTTAAAGAAGCTTTAAATATTTTGAAATTTAATTTCTAAAACATTAACATTTATTTTATATAATAAAATTCATTTAAGACATGATTTGATTCTTTTAACCTATTTTAATATAATTTTATATATATTTACATAAATTTTAGATTTCAAATTATTTTCACCTAAAGGTGTGATTATTATTTTAATCGTCTAATAATTTAATATTATTTGATCTCTAATATTATTGGTGTCAATTTTTAAATGACACTTTGGAGTTAAGGAATTTTAATTCTTAGTAATATTGTATTGGTAAGTTTATATTATTAATAAAAATCTCAAATCTATAATACTTTATAATTTTTTCCAATTACAATTTTGCTAATACGGCTTATTAAAAATGTTAAGTATACTTAACAGTTCAAGTTAGGCATCTATAAAATTTAAAAAGGACATTGGTCAAAAAAAAAAAAAAAATGGTGATAAATCTTTCTATTTAAGCCTTTTTATGAAAAAACATTTTTTTTATGTATTAATGTTTGAAAGTATAAAACGAAAATACAATTTTTCGAAATAAGTGTAAACACATAAATACTGAGAGATTAAAATAAATATTATATTTATTTGGTGTTAATTAAAATTAATATTATCTTTTAATTACTTAGGTACATAATATTATATTGCAAATGTAATTTTTTTGTATGCGTATTTCTAAATTCTTTAATTAAATCTTTTTGAAAATGTATAATATTCTAATAATCTATAACTCCAAAAATATTTAGAAACATAACTCCTTCTAATTAATTTTTTTCTATTGTTTATCTGAAATATGGTTTTGTATGATAAAGGAAAGGAAAACGTTCTTTTTGCGGTCACTTTTATAAAGAAAATAGTTATAAGATTTTTTTTTTTTTAATTTTCAGATTAAATTTGGTTGTATTATTTCAATAGCAGTTTTAGATTTATTTTATTAAAATATGTTAAACTATTTTCAGATTGTAAGTTCACCTCCAAATTTATAAAATGAGTTGATAAGATTATCATATCATAATAACATTTTCGTAAAAAGTAACTCGACTGTTGAATTAATATTTTAGGAACAAATTTATTTTATTGGTAGGTTAAACGATATGAGGTACCTAAGCTCAGAATATTCCTGAATTTATACTTATTTTAGCAGATAAATTATTTATATTTATACAAAAACAGACATAAAAAGACTTAAAATCATCCAGTACTTTGGTGTAATGCCTTATATTTATCATATACTTTTAGTTGGTGATTACCCGTTTAGGCGTAGTTTAAAAAAATTACCAAAAAATTGTTTACATGTTTGGGCGTATTTATAAAAGCACATTTGGGCAAAATATTGAATATTTTAACTAGTAATCGAAAGTTGAATTTAAAAAAAAACCGAAAAAAAACAAAAGTTTGTTAAAGCATGTTGTGAAACGTATGAAATTGGAAAAATATACTAGATTATATAAAAATATTAGGACCCCGTTTCGTGGCAAAAAAATGTATTAATTAATAGAATATTATGAAATACTATTAATAAATATAAATAAAAATATTTTATTAGGACATCTAAAAAATAATTTTTTATTTCAATATTATTGAATGACTATTAAGCCAATCTTCTTGCGGTGTCTTCTGGATAAAACTAATAGGCTCAGATTTAGTATAATATACTAATAGGTATATGCAAAAAATATATGTTCCCAAATGTGCTATTATGAAGGGAAATATTACGCTAAAATGTTGTATGGATTTACACCTTAAAATGTTCTTTTTTGGGTAAATGCGCCCAAACGTATTTCTTCCCTTTTAGCTAGATCCTAAACTTGAAATTCATTTTTTGATGTCAAAAATTTTAAGTATTATTATATATCTTCCAATTATTTTTTTGTCCTTAGCTTTATACAATATAAGTCTCATAATAATTTCATAAAATTTACCTTTTAAGCTCGACGGTATTTTCTTGTTAGGAAAAATATCTGGCGCTTCTCTTAATTTCATTTATACTTACAAAATCTAATTTAGTTTCTTCAATAAATAATATCTTTAATACTATCATTTTTTACTACCAATTCTACGTACTTGATCATATCCATCTCATGCACTACATCATCCTTGATCTTTGTCACATGATTAGGTAAATTTGTTTCTCAATTCAATCTTCAAAATTATAAACGATTGTATCTGTTTTACTAATTCTTATCCCCCTCCTTTTTAGCACTGTTCATGATGTTTCCAATCTTTTGATATTTTTTATAATAAAATAGAATTAAAAAGGATACCTAATATAATTCAATTTATAAAGATATTACAGTAAAATCATATTTATAATTAGATACATTGAAACTAACTATTAATTATTTTCTGGGTGATAATTTTTATCATCTTTACTAAATAAATAAAATTAATTTAGTATAATAAAGTGTAATATGTTTTATTTATAAACTAATGAATATAATTTTAATGATATTAAAGATGTATTATAAATAACTTAATGATTATTGATTAAATTTGAATTAAATATTCTGAATTTAAAATCCACGAAGTACACGAGCACGAATACATAAATACTTAATTTTGGTGACAATATTCCATCTAGTCAACAAAGTTATCGGAGAAAGGTAAGTCCCTACAATTTTTTAAATAAATAACGTCCGTTATTAACTATTCATACTTAACACAATAATACAGCTAAAAATCAAATGTTTGGCCACGTTGGCTACTTATATATTTAGTAAGTTCAGAGAGGACTAATTTTTGTCATTTAAAGTACCCAGAAATGATATACATCAAAGGGAATTATTAAAATATTTTTATTAAATAAATTAAAAACATAAACAATTTTTTGTAATGTTAAATTTACATGCACCTACACAAATATATATATTAAGGAAAATATATAACAGTTTCATAGGTTTTTATAATTCAAAATTATTTATAAATATTATTATTTATACTTAAATAACTGCAGTCTTTCAAAGCAAACTTTATTACATGAAAAGGAATGCGTAAAAGTTTTTCAATGACCCATGTCCCATTCACTGTGGAAAAAACTGGCAACCAATTAGTTTAACAAGTATGAAAGTTACGCGTATGGGGTCTTGTCGTACTTTCATAAGTTGTTTTCCGGTTATTTTCAACATTTCCACGTCGCCAAAATAAATACTCACGTAGTTCAGCTATAAAATACAACAAGAGTGAACTTACCCAATTCTAAATACTGAAAATAAACCTATGTAATATTATGTATAGCCGGTATATTTAAGTGTCATACGTAAATGTCAAATAGCCTACAATAGTCAATCAGAATAATTTTTAATGTAAAAACTAAAAACGTTTAAAGTATTAAAGTGTTTTGTAGAATCATATACCTTTGAATAACTAAATATTATATTTTAAAATTATATAGCACATCGTAATAATAATATTATAATGTTCTATAACGGTATATGTGTGAAGAATCATTTGTATTTTTATGCTGTTTTTCTTGTCTATTCCCTATGATGTATAATATGTATAATACAACTAATAATTACACCAAAATAAACATAGCTGTTAAAAGCTAAATGTTTGTTTTAATTAAAATTATATCTATTTGAACAAAAATATCTATACGTCAGGACCCACGAACAAAAACACAATTTTTACGTAGGTACCTACATCAATTCATCAAAAAAATATTTTGTTTTTACGTATAAATGCAAATTAATACTACAATAATATTGTAATTACAGGTAGGTAGTCGATCGTTTTTAATTTCATATCTGGAGATGAAATATTTTTTAAGATTTTGATTTTAAAACTTAAATCTTGAATGAGCAAGTAGTTAATAAGTTATAACTTATACGAGTTAATATTTAAAGTTTTGAAGGGCAAATCGAAACTCATGTTGTATAGTTATGATTTTTGCGTGAGCCACCGAGTAAACTGGAGATTCTCGAGTTAATGATAAATGATTGTTTAAAGTTAAATTCATCCGATTAGCCAAGAACACGGATTTGTAGAAATACTTAGCGCATTTCTCAAGATACGACGTTGACGATGAACTACATTTTATTATGCACTCGCTGTCAGGTTCTATAATGATATTACACTGTATATATTAACATTATTACGAACAGTTTTGTGAATCCTCGTTCTTGATTTTAATTAATTGTCAACTTGTTAATCAAACCTTATTTTCAAATACTTAAATTTTTGTGCAATTTAATAAATAAGTGTCTTGTATGACAATATTAATTTAATTTGTTTTTAAGAGAATCACTCTTTGTAGTATTTTCCTACGAATTATTAAATAGAAGAATGTTTTTAAAATATCGTTAGATATGTATCTAAATTTAAATTCAAACAAATATTATACTTGAAATATTTATCACAGAATTTTTGTTTCTCTTAATTGAAAAAAATGAGTTTGGAAAATATGATGGATATTATAGTGATTTGAAAATGTTAGTATTTTAAATTAATGTATCGACATTCTATAATATGTAAAAATTATCTGAGCTTAATAAATGTTTATTTATATTTAAATTTTATAATAAAATCATTATTTAGAATTATTATCCTTGGTATTTAAATATGAATCTAGAAATCTGAAATAAAGGTGCTACATTTTTTTCTTTAGAAAAAAAACAATTATTAATACAATTTAATAATAATATTAATAATTGTTATAGTTTAAATTTATAGATTTTATGACGTATGAACTATTTTTTTTATTAATAAATAATTATATAAATTATAATTTCCAAGTATGGCGGGGTGCAGAGGTTAATCTGCTTAACCCCTCTAAAACTGTAGACGTTAATATATACATTTTAATAATCCTCAAACAACTTGTTTAGATTTTGATATAGATGTATCTAAATAATCTGTTAAATAATTTATGCTAAAATAGGTTAATTATTATATGAAAAAATGAAGTTATATATTGTCACAAGATACTCCTTTAATTTTAAGCCACAATGTCACATTACAGTTAATTAGATTGTAATGGCTCCATGCATAGATATGTTATAACAATAAATAAATAAATAAATAAAAAAGCATATGCTTAAAAATTCAAATATCAGAATTAATCAAATTATGAAGAAACCGAAAAGTCATTCTTAATATATAGAAGTGTCGAGTGCATAAAAATGATTAAATTTTACGTAATTTAAAAGCTCAATATTTGAGACGTTTAGAAATTTTGACATTTTAACGACGATTAAAATGAGATGTTATCTGTATCGACGGACGAAATCAAATATATGGCTACAATATTTCTGCAGATTGATATGTTCAGAATAAGCAATTATTAAATTAAAGTTATGTAAAAATTATTTTAAACAAACCCGATCATTAAGTAAAACAATATGTTCTCGAAAAATCTAGTAAGTGTCAGTCTAGTAAGATAAAAAAGCTAGTTTGGTAGATCTAGTAGGTTCAGTGATACTAGTTGGAAAAACATTACTGCAACATTTATAGATGGAAAAATCGATTGGAACATTCAAGTTCATCCGTACATACAATAATTACTAATAATTAACTATATTAATTGTTTAAATAACTTCAATAATTTAATAAACCAACCTCGTTAGTCAGGATCTGATAAAGGAAAACACATCAAAATGCACGGATTTGCAAATGCATCTATGAAGACATATAAACTGTAAATATATATATATGTATATTTGCATGATATACACAGTAAATGGTGTCATTAAATCTCAATTAGTGTGTATATAATCGAGTATCACGCCAGTAAAAGTAATATAAATTCCTAAATATAAGAGCTATGCACGGCGCTACCTTTATCACGACCAACCTATGCAGTTATACCGGCGCGTAGAATGAATATCCCACAAAGATATTTTCGGACTGTCGCTTCGCTTTAGCTTGGCTGTCCGCAGACACGAACATTTATTGCAAATTGCATCGGCGAAATACATACATTGACGAATCGTTCGAAATGAGGGTATGTGAAATCAAACGAGAAAATTGCCGACGTACCATCAAAAGGGTGTACACCAAACGAATTAAATGGCAATACATTACGGTGACACGGTCCGGTATGGTTAAATAATAATAAATCAAACTATTGAACATCTTACGTAGAGGATACTAACACACAGTGACTTTCAAAGTGGAGAAAAAATGACTCCTATTGTCGTGTGCATCTCTATAATGGGCCCACCATTTTATATCGATAGATATTCGTCGCCGAACAAATTATTGCGCATTGTCACGAATTTATTACACTATAAAAATAATTCCTAATCGAAACCTTTGACGATATTTAAAAAATCGTCAGCCCGCCAAATGCAAAGTAAATATCAATAGTGATTAAAATAATAGTTAATTCATTACAGTGCACATATTTTTCTTTAAAAACTAAAGATTTAAAAAAACAATCGTATAATGCTTATCGTTAAGGAGTAAAAAGTATAAATTAAACCAGTTCATACAAATGACGATGGAATTGCGCGCGTAGGTGGTAAATTAATTAATGCGACGATTATTTATATTGGACGACGGTTTCTAATTATATTACCAAACGGAATGAACATTTAAAAATCAATTATGTTAAACGAACGTGAAAACAAATACATGGCGGTGCACTCGCTATACGCTTACCCGCTACTGCGGTGTGTTTTAAACACAGTTCAATCAATTGGTGAAGATGTGTGCAAAAGGTTATTTTATCAATGCGTTACGTGTTTTAAGGCACGACCCAAAAAATGCGTCACTAGCAAAGAAAGACGCGTAACAGCAATAGTTGTGTGGACGTAAAGGTGTAACACCTTCGCATAACAAAAGTGGATACGTCACAAAGTTACATTGTGTTCCACGAGTTGTCGGAAAATTCGAGCCGCATCAAAAGATATTGTTGCTTGATGGGTTTACGAATAGTGCGTGTACGTCACGTTATGCGCAAATGTTACTAGAGTGTACGCAGCTTTAAGGATGGTCCAATAATATGTTTAAAAGTTGTCATCCACGTATAGTTAAAAATATTCGATACTATCCCGGATCGGGTAATAAAAGTTACGCGTCATCAACACCATCACAACATCACAATAATATCGATTAATATTACAATACGACGATATGATAACTATATAATAATTGCCACACCAGCAATTAGTTTTGGTATCAAATGTTAATTATTAGAAGTTTAAATAATTTAACAAAAATCTATTTTTTTATTTTTTTATTTAATTTATAGGTACTGTCGCTTATTATTATTTTTATTTCTAACTACAAAACTCAAGCAGAAACAATAGCTTTCGATAAAGTATTAAAAGAAACAATAGATTGCTACAGCCAATGACTGAATGATAAGACAATTAAAAAAATAATAATATGTATAATGTTGTATAAAATTAGCATACTGGAGATGATAAAAATAGGAGGTAACAGTAGGCTGGGCATGCTTGGCGTTGGTAAAATTCCTTGTTGCGCATATTACTTAAAAATAACACAAGAGAAATGAGGACACCTATGTAACTTTATAAGAGATAATAAGATGTAGGAGAGAAAGCCGTAAAAGCTCTAAGTAGGGGCTTGGATTAGAATAAACAAGCATTTTATAGAAATTATCAGAAATATAGTTGTATTACTTGTATGCGATGATTTAATGATCGAATAACTCAAGAAAAAGAATAATACGGTACGGATGATATAGTTAAATTGGCGAAAAATTTCAACTAATAATTCAAAAGAATAGGAAATACATACATAAGTATAGGAAATTGAGAAATATATCTTAAAGTCCGAAGGTTGTAGAAATTCTTATCACCAAGAAAATATTCAACTAGGCAGAGCATGCACAAAGAAGGGTCATTGCTTAAACGATACAATAAGGGTCAAGAACATATGACACATGGAAAAATATTTTAAATAATTGTATACTTATAAGTAATTCGTTAACCCTTTGTTTTCAACAAAATTTCAATAAATTCTAAAAGATCTGTTAGTAAAATAATGATTTATTAAATCAAAGAAAATCGATTAATAATTCATGTAAACAATATTCTTACATGATAATCGTACATGGGAAAAAATAAATAGTTATTTTCTTTTTTTTATGTTGAAGTAAGCAATTTGGTTATTTATAAATTTACCTATATTTAACATCATTTATAATATAGCATTGTTGGATATTTCGATACATCGTTCGCTATTTGTTATTTCTGTGATACTAATATCAACTTGAAAAAAATTTTTGTACATTATACCTAAGTTTAGATGATTTTGTCAGGAAAACTTTAAAAATAAAAAACTAATATCAACTTGCCGAAAAATTATTTTTACTATTTTTTTCTCACACATTACATGTAAAAGTAAAACTAAGCTACACTATGGAATTTAACAATTGTTTATTCTAACTACACAGATTTAAGTCAATTTATATAAAATTATAACTATAAATATTGAAATGTGTCAGCGTTATATTTTATTTCTACGTTTAAAACTGATAGTCAAAACATTTAAAAATATAGAAATTAAAATTAATGTCGAAATAAAAAATGTTCTTCTTATTATCGTTTAAATTTTTTTTATTTTTTTTTTATTGTAATATTTGTGATGATAATAAGTGTAAAAAATGGTCTAGTGATAAATAAAATATTTTCTTTTATCTATATTATTATGTAAAAATTGAAAAAATTAAACTTTTTTAATGTTTTTCTTTAATAAGACTTAAATTTTTTTCTAGATTATGTTCATCGACCGTTAATACGTAACTTATATACATATAAATAATACTATAAAAAAGTTACTAGTATAATTGATAAAATATAAACCATACAACGATCATGGGCATTTTTTTAATTATATAAATCGACGTCGAATATTTACCGCAGTATTGATATTATTATTGATTTTTATTCTATAACAACTGTATTACGTAACAACGGTATCAATGATCGTGAAATTTGCCAAAAACATTAATTTTTTTTTTTTTCAAACGTTTTCTCATTTTTTGAACAGCCCGAAAAAAAAATCACTGCTACAATTGGTAAATAAATACGGTAAACCGTAAGGGTCTAACATACGTAATTTACGCTCGTAATATTATATTCACGTAAGTAACCAATGTTATAATGCGTAATATAATTTAAAGTGCACCGTGTACACTGTACGTACACCAATATATTATTATTCTCGTTGCGCGCATATATTATATTTATAATAATATGTACAGTGGTAACGTATAATGGAGAAAAATAATAATAATTAATGTAGGCGAGATAATAATATTATGTCGGCGCACGCGGCATAAAATAGTGTAGAATGTGCGTCTTCGTCGTCGTCGTCGTCATGTGTAGATGCAACGTCGTAACAAAATTGAATATTATAATATCAAAAACGACGGGCGAATAATTTAGCAGCGATGCGCTTCTCGCAGGCGTCAGCGGCGGCGTTATAATTTATTGTTAATTTACGTAACGTATTTAAACACCTTATCTATAATGACGGCCTCGTGCACGGTGCATATTATTATTATAATTATATGTATATAATAATTTATATATATATATATAATATTATACGCGTCGTGTTCGTCGCGCGGCGTCTGGTCACATATTATTGCGCTACATTTACCAATAATTACCATACTGCAAGTAGCAGGCAACTTAGGTAGGTAAAAAGTAGTCGCAGCCTTGGAGATTAGAAACATCCCGCGCGTATGCGTACGCTTAAGGTTATTATTACAGCACGGCGCGACGCATAACATGTATAATATATGTACATATATCGCACTTGGGTTTATAATATTAATATTTAAGTGTTACATAGGTACGGTGCCAGATTCGAGCGAGTGCCTGTACTGTGTGCGTTTTTCCAACCGCACCGCTGCAACAAAAAAAGTTAACTAATGTCAATGTTTAATAATATATAGGTATTGCGATGATAGTCTCACAGCTTGCTCTCGTACCAATATAAATTCACGTATTACCATAAATTTCATAAATTTCAATTATATAACACGTATACACATATGATATTATATTATTTTGGTTACAGGCAGGTGAGTAGTATAATTAGCAGCAGAAAGATTAGGTACACTGGACAAACTAAGTATAAAATAAATTAGTAAATAAAAGTAACAATGCAGCTATATAAATGAATGCACACATAATAGGAAAAGACTGGTAAAGGTAAATTAACTGTTGGTAAATGTGCGTATACGCAGGCTGAAGAATGTTCGCAAAGCAGAAACGGACGACGACCAATCTAGAAAATTTTCATGGTTGCAGTGGTAGCTGGCACACACCACGGCGTATCGCGCTGCGTGATTAAAAAATATTCAATCATACTCAGTACCCTCAAGTTGTAATTTCATTGATAATATTTACACTCGCGCTCGTCACATCAATCCTGCGGCGAGAAGAGAATTTTTATGCTTGAAAGAATTCCATAAAACGGACTTGTTAACCTGGACGAGTATCTGTTTAAGTCAGTATACATGTCTGTGACAGTGTCGTCATCAATGGTAGAGCCAAGAAGTTCCTCTTCAGATGTGTTGGATTAAAAGCGTTGAGTTGAAGTGGTGAAATTTGTGACAAAGTATGCCGACTTAAGACGGTCGACAGACACAGTTGATTTCTTGCCCTTACTCAGAACATCAAAAGTCCTGTAAACTACAAGCTAAGACAGAAGTTCCTAAACTTTTTATCTTTACCGTCCGCTTCAAAAAAAAAAAAATCTGACGGACGCCCTTCTTCCTTAAAGAAAAAAATATATCGCTACAAAAGTATACGCAATGAAAAATGAATTAATTGTTTATACATTGAGCTTGCAACTTCCATTGCTCTGTTTGAGAAACACTGAGCTTGGGCAGGATAAGAAAATATGTATAGAGTATATATGTATGAGTACAGGTTAATAGATATTAATGAACGAAGAGCTTAAAAAGAGAGTTTAATTTAAATAATAGTCTTCTGTCCGCGCTGGTTTTAAGTGAAATGCTAAAGCGTGCAAAGAGAACATACGTGCTTTAACGACAGTTTCAGTGGAAATATCATTGTTAGAACTATTTCCAGGCTGTTCTGTATCAATATTACCTTTAGGTACGTAATCACTTTGTAGTCATTATTAATATCAAAATTCAAAAGTACTCAAGCCTCTCCTCAAACACAAAGTTCGTCAATATCGAACGGTCGTTACAACTCACAAATATACTGATAAAAATTGAAACCCGACAATAACACCTTTTAGTAGATAAGTTATCTTTAAAAACTAAGAAAATATTCGAATCTTTCTGTTTAATAATATCGATAATATTAACACTTCAATAACTGTTGGGAGTATAGTTTTACCTTAAATCGGTTATCAAGGGTTAATGTTGTTTTGTTTGTTTTGCGTGAACATGTTTATACATTTGAAAATGATCTTAACAAGTAACCATGAAATCGGAAATTATATCAATGGTGTTTATCTTGTATATTATAATACTAATATACTCTTGTTAAAATACAGTAAACAGAACACAGCTGTTTTACTACCTATATAAGATTCATATAAACCTATACAATACTACTATATACGAAATTATTCGTACTGGAATATGCAATATATGTACTATATTTTTTAAGATATTTTTAATAATAATATAATATACACGTTTTCCGTATAAACTGTTATATAGAATTTATTCAGAGTCGGCAGTAGATATAATTAATAAGACCCCAGGAAAATTTTTAAAAAACGATTTAAAAAATATTCACTGTAATAATACATGCTCGTACAATTATTATTTAAAATTATTTATATTTATTTCATTTAGTGAAAGATACAATAAATAAATATGGACACAATTATTAAAAAATGTGTTATTATTTCTTAAAATATTGTACACGCAACTGTTATACTTAGTTATTTTAAGAATATTTCTATTTTCTTTCTTTATTTTAAATTAGCAAAAATGTTTGTTTATTGTTTCGTTGACATTCAATTTTGGCATAATTAATTTCTTTAACGCTGATGAATACCAATTTTTTAAGGCTTATATTATTTTGTTATAACTGGTTGTAACTCTTGAGTATGTTTATTTTAACTTGCTAAAAGTTTTCTAGTAGCTAGGAGTTGTTATTGAAAATGTCATCATAATTAATAAAACAACCTAGGAATTTGAGAAAATATCTTAAAATATTAGTTATTATTAAAATTATCAATATTTGCACTAAGCCAATATTTTATTTTTAAATTTAATGTTAGGTATCTCATCTCTGTTTTATAATACAAATGTAAAATATATACCATTGAAATTACTTTCTGTTGTATACGTGTATACATGTTATTCTGATTGCTAAATTTAAAATGTAAATGTTTACACAAATTCGTGGCTTTTATTGTGTTTTATTAAAAAAAAATAAATAAAAATATTATAAATTATTTATGTATTAAAGACTATTTCCTAGTTCACTCGTATCTTAGCCGTACCCTGGATTAATACTTACAAAAGGATTTTAGAAAAATATAACTTCTTAAGATTCAATTTTTGAGTGTAGTTAAAACTTACACTTTTAACGGTATACTCGTATTATAAAATACAGTCAAGTTTATTATATTATATTGAATTATATCGATTGTTTGAACTACGCTTAAGTTACGTAGGTCGTAGAAACGGACGTAGAAAGCTAAGACGGAGTTTGTGATCAAAGCTAAAATTTCTAGGCTAAAATATGAAATCCTTATTTAAAATACACATTACCGAGTTTGTATGATGAGGTCGTGACTCACGCATTCGAAACCGATTCAGAAGTTACGAATAACGCAGACTCCGTCACCGAGAAACGACGAAGACTCGTTTTACTCATTGCGGGGCGGGACAAGAGTCTATATACCGGCCTACCGGACTCGAGAAAGTTTACTCGTCGTTAAAACCGTTAATTTTAACACAACGTTTGACACTGTCAAAATGTAGTCAGGCCCACAGCAACCCAGTTGTAAACGATGGTATAGTGGTGACTCGCAAGTTCTATTCTGACCTGCAGATAGGTATTCCTCTCTACGCGCTTGATCGCTGGTGCGCATGGCGGTCTGCGGCGTTCGATTTGGCAAACTGCGGTATAATATAATATGATATACGACCGGCGTCAAAACGGTCTGCCGGGGCACACGTATTGAAGGCGAACGAAAAATGACGTGATACTAACGGCCTCGTGCCCCGTACAATAATAATAATAATATATAATATTGTTGTGATATAGGCTGCAGCGGTACGCGGATATATATGCCCATTGTGCAGCCGTATATACCTACGTCGCGTATTATAATTATTATTACAATACGTGTTCGTCCCGACGTTTGGTCACATTGCGCCATTTACCGTGTACGCGTTACCTACATGTAATATAATGATATATTATGTGTGGTATACATGCATGTGTGTGATGTATGTATTATATTATTACAGCACCTCATCGTGCATATCATTACGGTATCGGATGTGGGAGTAGCGAGTGGCAGGGAGATGGGGCGGCGGACCAGAGACGTCGTCGAGCGCACCGTAGGTCTATATATATATATATATATATATATGTACACATACATGGGATAGAGCGCAGGGCGTGTGTGCGTGCGCGTAAATGTGCTTTTGTGTGTTTAAGTATGTACTATTATGTGTTTGCGTGTGTGCGGCTGATATAGATATTGGAACAATATATATGTATATATATATATATATATATATATATCGGCCCCGGGACAAAGGTCGGTTTTGGGGAATGTCGAGTCTTATATATGTATATTTGTGTTTGTCTGCGTGTGCGTTTGTATACGCCGAGGTGAGGCGTGTGCGTGCGCGTGTGCAGTTACGCAAAATGTCAGCGGGAGCGAAAGCCGACCCTATTGTTGACATCGGATCTGCCGGAGCTGTTGTCCTGGGGGGGTGAGCGGGGGGCACCTAACCCTGGATTTCCTCTCTACACCGCCTACCGCACACGGCTAGTATATTACTATTATTACTATTACTATTATTATTATTATTATTATTATTATTATTACTATTATCATCATCATACCGTTTAGGTGACGGCGTTATCGTAAAATTGCCAGCGCTTTCCGATATCAATTATTATTGTTATTATTATTTTATATTTTGTCGTTACGACGGAGTCGTGCAGACGCTGCAGACACTATTGGGCGCGGTGCGAAACGTGTACTGTCTCGTTTGACGTTTTGCAATAATAGTGTATAATAATAATATAATATTCACTGGGCGTACGTGCAGGCGTCCGGTGTGTATCTATGCGTGCGAGTGGGTCCGGTGACACCTATCATGCCGACGCTGTGTCGTATTTCCGCGAAAAATCGCCTATTCACACTACAAAGGTTAAAATATTATTTATTCAAATACGTGGCGCATGTTTGATGTATCAGTGTTTTTCAACCTTTTTGATATGATGACACTCTATTAAACACTTCTTTTGCTAGACAACCAATTAAAAAAAAATATGTTTTATTATCGTCTAATTGCATTAAGTTTATAGTAAAATTTACTTGCACCTATAATAATAAAGATAATTATATAATTACATTTTCAAATGTTTGCGAGTCATCATCAGAATTTCGTTCCTCAAAATCGATTTGTGACCAATAAGGTTAAGAAGCACTGATGTACCTCATCGTTTACAATCAAATTGGTGATTTGGCTAGATACAAATATTATACTATTATACGTTTCTATATGTTTATACTGAATTAATGCAGTTAGTAAAAATTTTAATATTAAATGTTGAAATATTTTTTAAAAGTCACTTCACAAATTTACGTACGTCCTCGATAATACCTACACTTAAATAATAATTTGAATCACCGTTTAGTAGCGAAGTTAAAAATAAAGTAAAAGAAAGTTAGTAGTCGAATTTATTATGGACTAAAGCTGAAAGTTTAATTTATTTGTATCTGTGGAAAAATAAATCGAAGTTTGTAAGCAAGGCAAATCTAGAAAAACTGATACGTTTTTATAATAAACTAAATAATTGTACTATAACATGAGGATTATGAGTTAAATATGATTAATTGTTTGAAATTACATTTTCCTATACCATACTCAATATTAATTCGCAATTGAATCTAAAAATATCGTTAAAAAATGTGTCTATTAAAAATAATTAATCACGTTACAATATAAATCTTTTACTTAAATATAAAGTGCATATTATAAAAAAAAAGATAAACGGAAATATTAAAAGGGCTATAATACCTATAAATCACTATATATAATATTTCCCACAACGATGATACATAACTTGTTAACTAATTAACCCACATAAATTACAAGTCATATATACGTTATTTTATTAACAAAAATCAAACAAAAAATAAAATTTATGCCTGTAAAAGTAAAATAATATTATTATTCATGAGCATTTTTTTTTTTTTTTTTTTATAAGATTCAATATTCAACGTTTATTATGTATCATGTAAATATATACTTATACACTATTATACTTTATTTATATATGAATTACAATATACTTTTGACATTTAGAAAATAGATAACAACAATAGTATCATAAGTCAATAAAGATGATGATATTACAGTGTTTAACAATGTGCTGTATTCTAACTATAATATTATAGTAACAATAAATTTGATACATTTACAATTAAGGAGATAATACAATTATAATAGAAAGTTGTGTGGGCGTCTATACTTAAAACGAAAAACAGAAGGTGGAACATGTAGTCTATACAATTTGACACTGCTAGCAGACAAAAGTTCTTATTTTGAAGTTATACTTAACTTAACACACAAATGTACATTAGTTGCTATATATTAAGTCGACCTAGTTTATACATAATATAAAATAATATATGTTTTTAAGGTAAACTAAAAGTAACAATATTTATTTATTATATAAATTCTAATTCATTATTAACAAAAAATTAAAGCGCTTTACCATTTATTTATTTAGCTGTTTTATTTTTTGATTAACATATTTTTCATACATTAAATTATTATATATGTCCTTAAAAATCTTCCAGAAAAAAGTTACAAGCTTAGTAGGTATAAGTTTTAAAATCTAAAGGAAAAAGTAATTATTCGATGATTTGTTTCAAAATATTATTTGTCAACCTGAAATTATTAATGTATTAATGTTATTGAAAATTGTATGTAGCAGATGTATATGATATTACGTATGGTAAACTCATAAATAGTATAGCATTATGTTTTTAATTTTTGGTATAAAATTGTATGTGTTATATTTATTCATCAATATTTTAAGAAAACAGCAATACATTTTTGTTATTTATGTTACAGTTATCATTTTAATTATTAATATTAATATAATAAATTGTTTTTTATATCATGACGGTGTTGCCTGTAGGTTTGTATGTGTATGATTATTAACCCCCGCACACCTACGTCATTACTCCTGTGCACCTGTACATGTATTACACTTTTACAAATATTTATCAGGATATATTATGTCCATCAAATTGACTTAAAAAAATACTATGTATTGATTACTATATCATAATATGCAAGAATATTCGATGTATTTTCATCGTATTAATAAAGCTAATTATACATTATTAGATTTTGGTTATTTATCCATACATTGCATCTATGGTTATAAACGGTAAAATATATAAGATATAAAAATATAATATAAAAAAAAAATACAATTTAATTTATAAAATATAAAGCAGTTTAGATACGTAAAAAAATAAAATAATAAAAATGTGTATCTCATATCTAATAATATTTTAGGAATCAATTTCCAGTGAAACACTTATAAATCAATAATTTTTTTTTAAGGTGGTTGCAATTTAGAGTTAACTGTATTATGGTATTACGTTTATAAACCAATAAGCCTCATGAATGTTTATACTTATTGTAAATATCTACATTGATTAGTCTTATACTTCGATAATCACAGATTTAATATTTCGAGGATTAATTTATTAATATTTTATTAAACGATTAAACGTAGAAAACATATTCTTCAGTAATATAAGTAATAAAAATAATTTATTGACATTTGGTTTAAAAGATCATAAAAAAACTAAAGTCAATTTTAATGTAAAAATTTATTTAAAATGAAACACACGATATAAACAGTTGTTACTTTTATTAAAGAAATGGTCTTCAATTTTTATATCATATTCCTTACAACTTGCACTACTATATTATATTCTACAATATAAAATACCTATAATAACAAAGAATATAAAAACAAATCAGTATCTATTATGTATTTTAAATATATATATATATATATTAATGGAATATGGTTCTGGTATAAAATCATTGTTCCTTTACTTATACACGGACCATAAATATTAAATTTACTTTTGTATCAACAATTTTCCTTATTTTTCCGTAGTATTACATAGGTAGGTAAGCGGTAAAAAAAACATTTGAATGTGAAAAATAGGTTAATAATTATACCTATCTAATTATAATTTAGTATTTGCGTATCAAACGTATATATAAAAGTTAAAAATCCTAACTGTATTGGTGGTTGCAGGATAGTAATTGGACTTAGTATTAAAAGAAAAATATTAACCTAGGCACTTAATATACTTGAAATCTGTACCCACCTATACCAATTAAATTGGTACGATGAAAAAAAAAGTGCAATGTTTGCAGCTAAGCAGGTACTAACCATTGGGTAATAATGAAGAACTTTGAACGCTTGCAGACTTTTAAACATGTGGAGATGTTCGGGCCCTCGCATATAGTATAGGCCTGTGTACTTATCCGTTATTGCGCTAATGCGGGTTCGAAAATAGTTCAACGTAAGTATATATTTTTACATAGGTAATACAGAATGGTAAATTTTTTATATGTTGTGATGAAAAGCGTTCAAATAAAAAAGTCAGCCATTTATCAAACACACACACGTATATGTATGTATATGAACTTATAGGAATAAGTTATATGCATTCCATGATGTGTGGGTATCGTGAGTCATGGGTCGGACGTTGGTAGGTTATATCCGTTTGACATATTATATTATATATAAATTATATATGGTAATTAGTTTTGTCATTTTAGGGAAATTGTTCGAATTGCCTAACCTCGTGAAGGCGGGTTTTCACCATAATACGCGTTTACACGTACGTGCATTTAATGACCGAATCCATTCGCTACGATCGGTACCCAAGCGTTTCATATTAGTTTTACTAGGTAACTGTGGTTATATTATATATTGTGGTATAATGGTATAATCGTTGATAACATTTTATTGTATCCTAATCAATATTCAAAAATAATGATGGGCAGTGTACAGAAAAAACAATTTGAGCTAGATTCAACTAGGTACACGTAAACGTAATAATCGTGTGGTAAAAACGTATAAGCATTCTAGTGTATCAAAATCTTACCATAGGTACCAACTAATCAAATTTAAACCCACCATGACGTTAATTATGATTTTTTACCAAGTTTATTAAACATTAGATAAACGAGAATAAATCCGAGAGGTGTGTTTACAATGTTTACATACGAGCTGGGCAACTAAGCAGTGAGCAGGCATGGTCATCATATGGTCCACCGACATTACTATTAGTAAAGTTATAATTATAGTAAAACATAATTATATAATATAGCTTAAAAACTCAAAACTTCTACACACTAATGTATTAACACAAAAACTGAACAACTATATGGATACGTTATAATAATATTATACGGGTAGAATACCTTTGGGAACGGTCAGTTACAATACCCATACAGGCTGTTACAGCATTTGTAAAGGATATTATACATAAAAAAAAACAATATTTTTAAAAGCAATAATAATGATGTGTAGGTTTTTACACAGTATTTCACAGACGACATTCATTTTTTTTAAGAAAATAGTAACACACGAATATTGTTGCATTATATGTGTATATATATATATATTATTGTTATAGGTATGTTAGATTTATATTGCTTAAATAAATGTTTATCGGATTCTACTGATTTATGTAACGACGTAATTCATTATTTATTTTGGTTTTTTTTTTTTTAAATGCTCAACACAAAAACAATATTGTTTTGATTATTATTTATTATTAATTACTACTTCCTATAACATATACTTGGTTATCACTGATAAGTAATAGGTACACAATATGTTTTTAGATTTTTACAGTTTTTTATTTAATCTATTTCATTTGTATACATTATGTCGTGTCGAACACCTAATTGAATAGTTCCAATTTTGTACTTGTATATGTGCCATGTGTTTTATGAGTTTGTTCAAAGTTTATTATTATTTTGTACAACTTCTGTAATTGAAATTTTTACTAGGTAAAATGGTTTCAATAATTCATAGATAACATGATATATTATACAACTCCAAATTGAATATTTTAATTACATTCGACTCACACCTCTATGGATTTTGATGTCTTAAAAATGGCCCTCGAATCTCATAGCTTTTAATTTGTTATTCCTGATCTGTTTTTAAATTCATTATATTATTACGTTACTTTTCTGTTTAACTTTCAGTGATATCATATAATCATAAATGTGTAAGCGTCAGAAATGTGAAAATAAGTAAATGTCTAACATGATTAATTGTCAATATTTAAAGACCAATCTCTGTATAATATTTGGACAGTCATATAGAAAAAAATAGCACTGTCGTTTTTCCCGATTTCTTAGCTTAATTTAATTATTTAGTTTATCACGCTGTTAGTAGATATTCAAAATCTTAAAATTTCATAAATACTATTTTGTACTTAACACGACAAAAAATATTTAATTTATAAGCCCGAGTTTGAAAACATAATCCAATATTATTCCGAAATTGTTTTTATAAAAATTATTTTAAAATACCGTAAAACCACGTTCGATAAGCGTTCAAATTGTTCATTTCTTTGCTTAGAATTGTTTTTTCGTATATCTATAATAATTATGATAGATTTTATTGTATTCAAATTAGTTATGCTGCAAAAGCTACAAGTTTTCCAATATTTTTTTTTTATAATTTATTTAAAATAATCAGCTCGCCGTTCAAGTAAGGTCACAAACACTTCTAGGAAAATTAGGAATTTTTTTCAATCAAAAATATTATTTACCATAACTACTTAAAAAATATTAAATATTCTATACACAAAGTAATTTTCAATGTATATCTTGGATATTTTTTTATGAAAAAAAATATTATAAATTTATTTTTAAAGAAGTTTAAATAACTTATGGAGAGACTAAGCTCCGTCTCTTTTACCATTTTCCATGATTTTCGACAAAGATCGCAACGTTAAAATATATTTTACTATCGTATATTATGCATCACATATGCGTTTCACTTGTTGCATGTGACTCATGTGAATAATCATAAGTTTTCTATTTGATTACAATAACGCTGATCTGAGATGTATCGAATTATATTCATAAAATATTATATTCGTATATAATAGGAATCATAGGTGTTATGTACACTCACTCATCAAAGTATTTTTTATGAAACATCCATTAAATTTAGATTAGGTTATTTAGAAATAATGTCAATATAAAATAAATAAATAATTTTATTTTGTATTCAACCTGCAGTAGTAGGATTCTATATAGTATTTATTATAAATACTTGTAACGTATTAATATTTTATATTATAACCCCCAGAAAAAATTGTATTTATTATCTGTCGGTCTCTGCAGATACCATTATGGATGATGACCATTATAATATAATATATTATATAATAATCATATTTCAATATTTTCATTTTTTTTTTTTTTTTGTGTTACCACAGTCCATTTCTGTTAAAGTTTTCATATAATTATTAATATTAACTGATTTGAAGTCAAAAATGACATTCTCACTTTTATATATCTATATTTGGTAATATTATGGTAAATATAGATAAGATAATATATTATCATGATAACTTGATGCATTTAGTTCGAAAAAGATTAAAAGATCAATAAATACTTAAATTATATATTTATTTCTATTTTTTTTTTCTAACAGCTTACAACGCCGTTTTCTGTAGACTTAGTACATTTAAGCTCGATTTACATTTATTAATTCGTTTAAGTACTTCGAAAAAAAAACTTCATAAAATACACAAATCTTTTATGTACGACATATCACTATTATTGCGTAGCTTTTATTTGATTTAAATAGAAATTTACTACACATTTTTAATAAATAAAAATATTTTGTTAAACAATGAAAAAATGGAGTTTAATAAATGTGGAAGTAAGGTAAATTTTTTATAGCTGTCGGACCAGGAAAAATAAAAGAAATTTTTACGTTGCAAACAAAAAAAAACGTAGAAATCACCCAATGCTTAAGGTTTTAATCTTATTTTATTAATTTTTTAATTGTGTTGTTGGTACTTAATAATTGAAGGGTCTAATGCAACAACCAGTCAACTCCATTTTCATGCATTTTTTAGGAGATCTTATAAACTTTTTTAATGAACAAATTAATTTTATAGAATAATTTTGTTTATACTATTTATTTATAAATTACTTGTTGCATCATATGAAATATGATAACAACCTTTATGCAAGTTCCATTAGGCTCAATAGTTTTTGGAAGTTAAGGACTATCTGGAGTTGTCTGGTTGTTGCCCAAAATATATCATGTTTATTGCTTATTGCACAAAAATGTTTGGATTTGGTATTTAATGATTTTAATGTAACAACCAGACAACTCCGGTGTTATCTTTTTATTGCGCTTAAAATCACAATCAGACAATCCATTTTTACTCATATTGAATAATTTTCTTCTTTATATTATCAATGAATAAAATGATTTCGCTCAAAAATGGAGTTGACTGGTTGTTGCATTGGACCCTTCAATTATTCAATTGTTGTTTTTTCTCGTATTTAATATTATTAAAATTAAAATAAATATTTTTTGAATATAACATATACATTCATGTTTAATTTTTCTTAGTATTTTTTTTTTTTTTTTGGCAGGGTCTTGATAATATTATGCGCATTTTAATATTTCAATTTTTTATATATAAATAAAATATATATTTTTATTTATTTATTTTTCAAGCTTATAAATATTGAGTTATTTCAAATGTATAACAGTAAATTAAAGCTTGTGTAGTTTATTCAGTAGAACAACTTTGCATAGATGTCGCTGGTCAATATATGATAATTTTAAAAGCGGCTTTGAAAAATATTGTACTGTTTCACAATACATACACAGGTGTGACGAGCTTAAAGTTCACAATACAAAACGTAGTGTTTAATATTCAATAAATTAAATGGTTTATTAAAAACAACAATAAAAGACGACTGATGTTTTAGGCATTAGAAACCCATTCACAATTTATTATTAATTTAACGAAACAACTAACAGGCGAACTTCAAAACAACAATTATAAATATCTACGAATTTTAGCCATAGGTCATATATCTAAGACCCGACTTGTAACACCACTTTGATCGAACGACTTATCGCAAATGCCTCACGGATATAGTTTCTCGCCGATGTACACTCAGATGGTCATTTTCATTCAGCAATTCAGCAACTTGTCACAAGCGTCGCAAAGGTACGGCTTCTCTTTCGCGTGGGATTGCTGGTATCTCGTTTGTGTGCCGTTTTTATTAAACAACTTATTGTTTCAGTGGTACGATATCTCGTCTACGCGCGTCCTCCTACTACAGGTCGGATCGTTAATTTTAATGATTTTTATCTCGAAATCGGAAATGTTGACGTTATCATTTGTATTTTATACAGTCTTGGTAAATAATAAATTTACCGAATAATTGTTAACAACGACCGACTTTATTGTCATGTACATAATTAACTCGCATTTGTTTTTCGTACGATTACGATATTATGGTTAAAAACTCTCCTGTTATTATTTGATTAGAATTTACTGTCATCACTAGATTTTCTAACCAGTATTTGTTTTATTGCCATTTCATATTAAAATGGAATAAGCATTGGATAAATTTAAACTAATACATTTTTTTAATCAAGTATTAACTACGCTTAAAAATATTTAGTGTTATCTATAACAATAATTAAATCGATTTTTAATACTGTATATTATTTATATTTTTAAGTATCTAAAGTTGTGTACTATCTTAATCTACATATTAGTACCTATAATATTATTATTAAAGAAAAAATTAATAATTTTTTATTTATTTATTTTTGAAATATTTTTGGAACCAATAATGATAATTCTTTTTAAAATCATTTACATCTTTTGATGTATTTAAACATTTTTTTAATGAGAAAAAAATAATAAAGATAAATCCATGCCTACATTTTAGAAATTGTTATTCATTATTATCTCATTGAGAAGCATGTTTTAAGCCTATTTTTGTTTTTACAAGTTAATGAAAAATTGAGTAATTAATTTTTCAAATAATCGTCAAACACGTACATAATTATAAGATATATATTAGTATTATCAATCATTTATTATTACTAGCAGTTAGCTTATTAATGAATAGTTGATATAGTATAACAGTACAAAACATGTTCATTATTTTTGGATCACATTATTAAAACTTTATGAGTTATTGTTTTTTGGTCCAGAATGAATAAAAATAAATAAAATTTGAGTCGTTCAACAAATTAAAAAAAAAAATAATTTAAAAAAAATGTTACAGTAAATGGTAAAAAAAGCAACGCTTAGTGGTCAGCTATGTAAAATAATTGATATATAGAAAGTATCATCTATTCACAAAATTAGAAAACCAAAAATCATATTTATCCAAACACGTTACGCTAAATTTTAGCATTAGGCAATCCAATTTAACATGGATACATTTTGTACGGGCAACAAAGTGCATAGTTAATATACAAATATTGTAAAGCTTATATCTATTATCTATGTATGTTTTAGACCTAATTGTTTTTTATGTATCTATATAAAGTTTATTGTATAATATTTACGTACGTTAAATTGTCGTCTTCGGGTTGGGACTTTGATTGCCACCGGAGTGTAATGCGCTTGCTACGTTGGCTTTTCAAAATCTCGAGGGACATTCACATATAATAGCAGTTTCAGCGGCAGCACTAGAAAACTGCGATATTATCGACCAAAAGAAGTTACGAGACCCTGGCGAAATTAAAATGTTATAGCTATAGGTTGTAGGGTCACAGGTAACTGAAAAAAATACATTAAAATTAATCGAATAAATCCTAGCAATGTTCTGAAGCCTTCGGACCGTTTTAATGGACGCTCAACCCCTTCTACCCTTCTCACCATCGAAAATCACATCGAAGCGCCCAGTACGACCTATATAATAAATTATATATATACTCGACGGTGTGTTGTGTACACGAATCGTGATGTAGGAGACCGGTCATATATAATATTACATGCTGCACGCGTATTTTCCATTTTCAACAATAATATTATATGTTCTAGGTTATATTATTATATTATATAATACAATATAGTACGAACCGAAACGATGATAGCCAAACAGCGTAAGTCGCACAGTAAATCGAATAATATATATTAAACATATAGTTATAGATACTATGCGAATGCATTGGAAAATTGTGACTCCCGGAGGTTCGTTGTATACTTAGAATAGAAAAAAATTTTCAATCGGAATCAATAATATTTTAGATTATTAAATAATGTATTGAATGATCTTATATTAGGGTGCTACTTTCATAGTTTATTTGTGTCACCACTTTTCTTACGTGTGACGTCGTAAGCCTGAATCACAAATATATTTATTATTATTATTATTATTATTATTGCTCAGATACCAATAAAAGTTGTTTAATATGTATAAACTCTACTGAAAATTCTTGCTCAGCTCAAATCATTGAACTAAATATATACACGAGAAGACAATTAAATTTTCCAAAATTTTTCATTGTAACAATTTGAATATGATTCTCCACTACATTTTAAGTATTTTTACTGTTTCTTAAATGGATCGCCACAGGCAAATGTATCACATTCTTTATGTAAATAAGTTTAAGTGTTGACCGATGTACAAGTTTTGCAGTTTCAAAAGTTTTTTCGATTCAATAACATATATATATTATATATACTAAAATTTTCAGTAAATATTAAACATCTACAAACATAATTACTGTGTAATATCACGATTGATAGGATGACGATAATACGTTATTACGTTATACATTATTAAAAGGATATTAATGTACCTACCTATTTATACTATTTGTTTTTGCTCTTCGACCCACACACAATGTAGTAAATTTATATTTAGCAAAATCAATATTGTGTTTCTAGGTTTGATATTAGAGAAAATTAACCAAAGATCAAACTTAAAGGTTAGAATATAATTTAAAACTCCTTATAAACTTTGAATTTTAAACTAATGAAAAATAAAATTATAATCAATAATAGAAAAAAAGTAACTAAACTTAAGTTCTTTAAACTAGGGGAGGCTCCAGAGAAGGGGACGGCTTTTAAGGTTAGGTTGCCTTGATATTTTAACTTTGACCACAAATCCCATTTTATATCTGTCTCTATAGACAAGGGAGACTCCAAGGGCTCCTAGAAGTCGTGCTCTCCTAACCTACATTTCTAAAAAAATGTTAAATTATAAAAAAAAAAAAATTACAAAATAAAAACATATTATACAATTGACTAACTTAGACACGTGGAAGTTAGGTGTATGCATCTATTACTTATACTTTAAAAAATAAAAAATCTATAATAATATAAAATATACTATAATATGAATATAATATGAAATTATGAATATCGAAACTTAGCCCTCTCCAAAAAAAAGTCTCTGGAGCCATTTTTCAACAAATGCATTTGATAAAAGTATTATACATATCATTGGCGAAAAGGAATATAAAGGTATTTCGTCTGTAAAGAACAAAAAAATTGATTTTAAGATATATGGTCTATAAATCTCAGTAAAAAATTGTCACGATTAATTTTAAGGATTTTAGGTGTTATTTCCAAAAGTTATATTAACTTAAAAGTAATTCATATCAAATTATCAAATACAGCGTAAATCAGCATAAAAATGTTTAGGGGAATATTAATATATCTATCATATATATATATATCACCAAATACATGACTAACCAAAAATAACAGAAGGCCTAAAGAAATGATTAGATGATAGATTTCTACTGATGTTATAAATTATTTTGTTTAAGATTGATTTGTTAATTTTTAAAATATTGCAACACCAAAACGTCTTTTTAAACACCGAAACAAATAATCTGATAGTGTTATTGTTGTGAGATTTAAAAAGAATTGTTAGGGTAAGATTCTAATTTTATATGAAAATTTATTTAAGTAGTTGTGTTTATTTACTTACGTTTTTTCAACCCCCTACAAAATCCAGAAATAGTATGTTCAATACTTTAGGAATCTACAATTTCGTACTTATAATAAATATAAATGAGCTAGGGCTTGAAACTTAATGCTCTTAAAAGTGCTGAATAAGGAAGATGCACGTATTTATGTAGGTACTTAAAAAGTTTCAATTAAAATACTTAAACAATATTTATTTGTTATTTATTTCACAAATATTTTCTAAGTACAATTATTGTATTAAACTATTAGCAGTTGAGCTCAGTTAAATAGTTAATATTCTTAAAGAAGATAAATTAATTTGATTTGATTCTAAAATTATACTTGTCAAATTAAATAAATAATAAAATAATACCTAAATTTCAATAATCATAAAATTCTAAAACATAATTTCTAACTTTAATTATAAATAAATAGCTTTAAAAATATTGATTGAATTCTTTGTGTAATATTTTATACATATATTATGTATATAATTACATAAATTGTCAATTGAGCATAGAAAAACTATATTATAAAACGTATAAAACAAAAAATATATTGGTGTTTTTTATACTAGGTACCTATTTAAAAAACAAGATAAAATACTAAGTTAAAACAGAGATTTCTCAAAATTAATATATATTCTAGTTTACGAATTTTCAAATTGTATTATTAATTATTATTAATTATCAATATACTTCAAGCAATTGAAAAATTTAGAAATACAACTTTAAAGCTAAAAAATCACAAAATATCCAATGAGACTTTTAATACTTCTTTCGTGATGTCTTGAAATTAGATTATAGTTCTCAACATTAAATCTAATAATCTACGAAAAATTATACAGTTAATGAAACAACTTCCAATCCTTGCTATAGAATATTAAACGTATATACATCTATTTACATTTTTTTTCTTTGACAAATCATCATATAAAACAAAATATTTTTTAAATATATGTGATTTATGTTAAGAGAAAATGAACTCACTGTGTTAGATTTTTTTTGATTTTTTTAATAAATAAACTTTTTAGCTCGTTAATGATTTTGAGTATTTTTATATAGTTGTATCCTCCATATAAATTTATAAATGAATATAATATAATAGTATATAGGTATGTATATCTTTTTCCTATTAATTATTAATTATTACACAACTATTTATAACGATTTTTAGTTAATTTGAGATTGTTTGTTTAAAATTATAGGAAGATAGCCTGCAGAGTACTGATATACTGCAGAACTTCAAAAATATAGTTAAGCTTCATTTTTGTACTATTTATCACTACTTGGCATTTTTCTCGTCCGCAGAAATTGTTTCGACATAATATTTTTACAATTTTGATCAATTTTCTTCTAACAAGAGACTAATTCGAATGACAAGTTGTATCACGCACACGGATATTTATTATCGTATTATACAAAGTTTAAAACCAGTTATTATTATAATAATAATGATTATAAATATTTCGACGTTCAATTGATGCACTGTATTATTATTATATTCTATAAAGTACGTCATGAACGCTCCGCGGTCAAACATCTAATAGTTTACTGGGGGATAGATTTTAGATTACAGTCTTGTGATTAATACTTGTATTTTGTATTCAATATGTGTATCGAATGAATAAAAATTGAAAAAGTATCCAGGAATATTTTTTAAAACACGTATTCAAGATACATTTACAAATATTCATAAAAAATGTCGTATTATGTTTAAGAATATTTTTTTTTACTTTATATATAATTTTTGTAGATCAAATAAAATAATTATTACAGTTGAATTATAATCAACTATATTCTTATTTATTATATTTATACATAAAAAGATACACTTTGTAAGTGTTATATATTTTAATTTTAGTAATGACAAAAGGTATAGAATGTTTCGTGTTCATACTAAAGTTTTTTGTTTTTAATGATCATTGATCACTAACAAAATGTATGATTAGTGAACAGATTTATGTTTTCTTAAAATGCTTTAAATACGATGTTTTTTGTTACTAAAAATAAATAATAAATTCTTTTAAAATATCATATATATAATTTTTTATTTCCATACAAATGCAAAATATTCTTTCAATATTCTGTAAAAAAATATACATGTATATATATATTAAATTTATTCAATTAATATAGTTTAAAACAACAGTTTAGATTTATTTTATTTTGTTTATAATAAAAATTAATTGGCGCATTAATAGTATATAAAATGATATGTAATATAATTATTAATTATTTTCTTGAGAAAAATATTTACAAAAATAAAAGTTGTTTCTTCTAACTCCTAAAATATGCTTTTTTATGTAAAACAAAATTTTTTACTGTATATATCAGAAACAAATATGTATAATCATAAAAATTTGACCTATATTTATAATTTATAAACACAAATAGTTTATTTCCGAAAAAAATTAAAATATAAAATAATAATATATATTTAAAAATGTATTCAGAACATGTATTTGAATATTTTTTTTTTAATTATTTATAATATTATTAAAATACTTTTATTCGAATACTTTACAAAACTGTCTGATGGACAACTAGAACTTACCAAAGTAGTGGTTTTCAAAACTTAGAAGTCTCATGGGCCAGATTGTCCCTTAAATGACTTTTGTTTGTATTTGTTTATTTTCTTATAAAAATTCTGAAAATATAAATTGTAAAACGCCACACGGGGCAGATAAAAAGGTTCGCTTTGCTGTCGGGTGCCCATTCTTATGTCCCTATAGTAAATTGTAGTTTAATATCTATACTTGAATACGTTTAATAATAAATTAAAAATTTATTTCATCAATAATAACAATGATATTATTGAAACCTATAGCTCTACATAAGTATTAAGTAATAGGTATATAGTAAATTAGTATAATATAATATAAAATATTTATAATTTTTTGGATCTTTTATTTTTTTTTCATTGGCGGACTGCTACTGTAAATAATAGTTTATAATAATATTACTACGGTATTTTATACATCATTTAAATGTCAGAACATACTTATACGTTAGAAGTGTAGTATAAATTCAGACCGCCATTATAATGATTAATATTCAATAACCATTCATTATTGTTAATTTTGTACTCTGCAAATATAATATACTATTGAAGAGAATAATCTATGGACAGTGATGATACCTACGTGTACACGTTACACGTCAATACACGACAATATAAATAAATACGAAATGTATTTCGTCTCAGTAGCAGAGAGACAGATATAGGGACGTCTATAGGAGTGACGTGCAATTGCAGTGCCGTTAATGTTTTTGTTTTTTTTAGCGGTTAATTTTTAGATTATACTGACTTATAGTGCGGATTAGCTGCTATAGCTATTGGTTTTGCATTTAAACGTCGCCAAATGCTTTTGTTTTTCGATAAAATATATTCAAAGCAAAAAGGTCAGAAAGTTTTGTACTCGGCACCCCGCAGTAATAGATTTGGAATCGAGTATGCCGGTTAACATGTATATTTTAAACTGGTCAGTGTTCGCGTGCGTTTCCCTAAAGCTTTTCAAAAATGAAAACAAACAATCATAATGCAATAATTTTATTACAGCCTTAGAGAAACGAGCACATCTGTTCTCGTCGTAATCTCGACCGCGTCTTCGGGTCAAAACCAATTTTCTGTCCCGATCGCTTGCGGCAACGTCAAAAAATATTCTACTGCAGCACCGGAGACGTGTGCGGTGGTGGCCGGTTGGGTACATTGCCGCGGTCGACCGTTGTCGTCGACGTATTGTTGTTGTTGTTGTTGTTGTTATTATCATAGGACGTAAATTATTTTTAAAGTTTGTTTCGTCCGACTCGAAACTGCGACAGTATTATATATATATATATATAGTACGCGTGTCACAATGTGTCACAAACAGCTCTCGGCCCGGTGGCGGTCATCGTGGTGATGGACGCGAGCGTTTTAATTTCGACCCTCTCTCACGCCGTCCGTCGGTCGCAGTTTCCAATGCGGCGCGAACGGTTAGACGTTTTCTCCCGTCGCCATCGCCGCAGCCGTTTTCGTCCGTTCGATATTACATATTATTATACCCCGTTTATATAACATCGTTTTCGGCGTGACCGTGTACGCGCCGAGATTCCGTGTACTTAGCTAGCTCGACCACCGTATATTAATATAATATTATGCGGACGGTTGATCGATATTTCTCGTATTATGTCTGTCTGTGTGTGTGTGTGTTTGAACGTATATTTAATATAATATATTTTATACATTACATGCGTATACTATACACACACACACAAACACACACAAATATATATATATATGTATATAAATATATGTGAGTGTGAGTGTACACGGCCGACCGGAGACGACACGATAACGGGACGTGTCAGGTCTCTCGCGGAGGAGAGCGCGATGGTTGCGGCGTCGCGGTGGGCGGTGGGTGGTCGTGCCGAGCGACGACGAAAATACGGTTTCGGACGTCACAGACTTTGGTCGGAATCGTCTATGGCGGCGACGACGGTGGCAGTACCCGTCATCATTATATTATAAGCGAACACACGCACGCACATACATACGTATATATAATATATATATGTGTTCGAGAGACGAGTTGAGACTATACACATATATACGATATTAAAAGCTATATATATGGTCAGGAAAACACTTCGCGACCCACTATGTGTGTATATTATATATATATATATATATATACAGTCCACTCGGTGACGACGGCGGCAGATTGGATTTTTATTGTACGCCTGTTATATTATATTTGATATATTATATATTATATTCTTGGTGTACTTATATATTTAGGCCACGCGCGAGAGTGGTTTTTTTCATCTTTTCCGCGCCGCGTCGCTTTTCCGACGGACCGTAAAACGATATTATTATATTATATATATATATATAATATATATACACGCACAAGCACACACAGTCCGCACGAAATCGCCTACGATTGAATCCTACTACGTCGACGTAAATATAATAATAATAATAATAATAATTCTTTATACGAATCCAAATAGAGTCTTACTGCTCGCCGTCTGCAGAACTGTTACGATAACGGCGACGAGTATAGACATAATATAATAATAATAACCTAATATCTTTCGAGCGCAGACATACGTGTCTTCGCGCGATTCGTTTAATATTTTACTGTAATATATCCGGTTAGAGTATAAAATATATAATAATATTATATTGATCCGTGTCGTTGGGTGCCGTTGCATGCATGTTCGTCGCCGGACGTGTATGGTGCAGTATTCGATTTCGAATGTTTTCTCACGCGAGAGTTTAATCGGAGTACATGTCGTCCGCGGTGAAGTCGGCTGGTATATATACCTATTAATTAGAGATAAAAGTCGTGTTGGGGAAAAAAAAAGAAATACGAGTGTACAACGGACGGCAGTAATGTGCGTCCGGCTCGCGATTACGATCCGCTGTTCAGAGTTGCGTGAGAAGTTGCAATACGTCTTGTTAACTAACAACTGCAATACAATATAAATGCGACGAAGCAATAGTATTGCATTCATCTGGGAAAAAGAAAAAAAAGCCATGTTGTAGGGAGCCTGTAGGGTGCGTTCCCCACAAGTGAAACACAATAATAAGACTTGATTTGATATTTATCGATAATTAAAACAAACTAACGTAACTCACGGCATTATTGGTAATCAAAATGTATACGTACACATCGCCCTATTATAATTAATTATAAATCTTAAATTGTTTAAAAATTAATGGATATATGTAAATAACTTAATACGACATGTATTATAATGTTATGTAGTTTTGTGTGACGTTTTAAATCGGTGCATTATGGAAGTCTAACTTTATAATAAAGTCGAACTCCGAGTTTGTGTGTCATGTATGTCCAATCGAATGAGAGAGTATTGACTTTTTTGACGAGAATGTAACTTTAGATTATTATGATATACGTTAGGTAGAGTTGTTAACACGAAGAAAACTTTTAATAATACACCTCTTTCCTGATTAAACTAATTCAACCAAGCAAAATACAATATTGAATAAAGTTATTTTGATATTTACAATTTTTGAACTGAATACTAAAAAAATGTATAAATAACATTATTTCTACGGCAATATTTCTTTTTTTTATATTAGAATCGACTAATATCATCATCGTTATCATATTCACAATATTATTTTCATTTCAGAAAAAAATGTTATTTGTTTCGTAGTAATATTTTTATGAAGTCCAGCTTGTGAAACTAAATAACTCAAACAATAATAAAACAATAGAAATAGGATAATTTGTGTAATAAAATAAATCATGTAAAAATGTATTAAAATTACAGCTAACTTTTTATTATCAATAATAATAACCTGCAACATCTATAATAAATATTGGACGTTATTTTAGCCAATATAAAAACTTAAAAATGTTATTTCTTTAGTTATAATTTTAATACTTGATTGTATACAAGTAAGTAAGTGTTAAAAACATATCAAATATTATAACGTCTTACTTTAAAAGTAATATGTAAACATAAATATAAATCATATAAATATATATTATGAAGAAATAAAAATGTCCAACAAAAAATAAAAATCTATACTGCTCTGATTGATAGTATACTATCAATTTTGTACAGAAATATACCTCGAATAATTGTATTTGTCTTTTTTATATTCTTTTATCGATACTCCAGCAGTTAATATTTATTTATTGTTTTGTTATTATAGTGGCGACAAATGAGTATTTTTTAATTGTTATATTTAAAAAAAAAAAAAAAAAACAATAATTTAAGTATTTTTTTTTTTAGTTTTGTCGGATAATATTTTTGCACCGCCCGTATTTAGGTGCCAAAGGCGTACACATCGCTTTCAGCCTTACCCTTTAGTTACGGTTCTGTCCGGGTTATGTCATTTTCCGCGCGTTTGTTTTAGTTGAAGGGTATAATATAGTGGTATATCATTAGTTTGGTTCAGTCAGATTATTGTTCGTATATAAGTTTGGTATCCCACGAACAATTTGACCCACCTATCTAATATGCATATGCATAATATATTATACATATATTATTATACGTGCGTCGTCATTTGTATGTCTGTCCGTGTGTCATATGTCTGTCCAATTTGTATAGCGTAGGTAAGTATACAATATTGCAATTTGATTAAAAGTATTTTTACTTACTGTATTGAATACTTTTTAATACAATATATTATTATTTGTTTGGAACAATTCTTTAAATACTATTGTTATTTGCATTGATTAATTTTTTTAACACGTATTATTACTGTTGAAAATAATTTTAAATTTCCTATTGAACACATTACATATTTTTATTTTTATCTTCAGCTGCTTGGTTTATTTTTTTGGTAATAATTGTAATAGATTTCAATTTAACAACAGGAAATGATTTATAACTTCAAAATGACAAATGCAATTTCGTGGAACTGTTAGTTACTAAAATGTAACACTTACTACGTTTTTATGATGACGTTAAAACTGTTTTAGATCCACGGGGTGCTGAATACTTGTATTTTAACTAATAAAAAAATAATAAAATAACTCAAACTGTCAGTAAGAATGCGAGTATCCGTGGATTTAAAACGTTTTAACGTCGCCTTATAAATATGGGAATTAAGAATATTGGCTTATTTTGAAAACAATACTATATTATATGCTATTTATCTATATATATATATATATAAATTAATTCACGTTTAGGTGAGGCTTAAGGACTTGAAAACTATCGAACCTATCGTCATCAAATTGTGCATAGGTGTACATCTCGTATCTCTCCAGACCCGGCCGGTAGTGTTTATATAGCTTAGTTTGTGCAATGTAAGATGGCTTACATACAGGCATTTCGTTTTAGCTCATGAAAATCAAATATTATTTTGTTTATATTACGTATAAGTTTGTTACAAGTTACAGAAATAAAAAAGACTTTTATATAATCTGTATAATATATATATATACATATAAATGATCGTATTTTGTAGCTTATATTATATACTCAAAAACTACTAGACTGATTTTGACGAAAATTTTAAAAATTCTTCAAAAATATACAAGCGCTGTTTTCAATATGCCACAAGTAGATTGCTCGTAAACTGAGATTAGACGATAGTGTTTTCGATAACAGAAATAAATTGACCAAAATATTAAGTATATCATATGGTAAATAACTTATAAATACATTTCACCAACTACCCGTCTTACTCTGTACCAAAGTAGGTATACGCTATAATATATGTATTATGTATATATATATATGGTATACCTACATAATGTATTAAGTAGGACGTATATATTATGTAGTTATATGTTTTAATGTTAAAAATTTCCAGATACCCTTGAAATGTTGCTGATAGGAAAAAAAAAGCTAACACAATAATACGATTTTGGATTTGTAACGGTCCCCAAGGACGTAAATATGGTATTACGATGTCGGGGTCGACAAAAAATATTAAAGTATCTTATTTCGTCCGAATCATGTTTATGTTTATCTTCTGCGCGTATATAGTACACAATAATATAATGTATAAATACCTAATAATAATAAAGAATGATATAAAAATATATACTCTTACAGTGACCGTCGACCATGAGCATCGAACGCCAATTTTATATTTCATTTTCTCAAGTATTACCGTAAGTTATACAGAATGTTTTTTTTATTCAAAAACTATCAATGTATCAAAAAATACCAGTTATCAAAGTGTATTACTCTGGTATTCTATGTAAGGTCAACATTTTGACTTAAAAATTATTTGGTATTATTTAGGTGACGGAATTGTAATTTTTTAAATAAAATTTTACATTGTGCATGGATACGGAAGAATTCATTATAAACTATTGACTTATTAAGTTATCTTGATAGTTATTTTAAAGGGGAGTGTTTTTTTTTACTAGAATTTTCATTTAGTGAAAAGGGTAGGTTAGTATCAACTAAATGCTTAAGTTAAATTAACTTTCTAATAAAGTTAGACTAACCAAAATAACACAACCGTTTACTATAACTAAATTATTTTTCTCTGTGTATCGACTGCTTTGTAGAAGTTAAAAAATCTAAACTATCATTTAAAATATTTTACTAGTTCATATACCACAAAAACGTATTTATAAACTTATGATTACCCTTAGAAAAACTGCATAAAATTATACATAACCAGTTTAGGAGAGATAAACTATTAAAAATAACAGGAACTAATGATTAATAGAGGGATGGGTTAAACTAGACTATATTTATAGGAACAACAGGAATGGAACTTAATGAGACTGGAGTGTAGATGTGTAGAACGTTATTCTTATGATTTTTTACTAAATTAAGATTAAATAAACTTTCGAATACTATTGCTCAGATAAGAGACAAGAATAAATTGAATAAAATATGGAAAAACTGCATAATTATTACCATTTGATCTAGTTAATTTAGAAAATTAAAATCAGAAAAACATGATCTCAAAGATTCCAATTCAATATGAAATGTATCCTTAAAACTTTCCTTTCTTAAAAATTTTCAATCAATTAATTTCTTTTCTAATTTCTGCCATTAATAAAATATCAATTTCCCGTAATGGTAAATAAATAAAAATCAACTTCTATACATTTAAAAAGGTATTTAAACAATCTAAGTCAATCAAACTTAAATAGTTTTACAAAACGTCCCTTTAATCATGCCACTCAATTATCCTAATTATTATACATCTTGATTTACTCATTAAATTGTATTTTTTTATAAATTATAAATTGAAATTTTTTTAGTTGTTAATTTTATATATTTATAAGAAACAATATTACCTGTAGATTATGCATATTATTGTTATCTTTTTATTATTATTTAAATATATATATATATATTAGGTATTCATTATGAGTCTACTTGTATTGTGTTTTATATTATAAGCACGATTACAGTATTAAGGTGCTTTCTTTATTGTCGGTATTCGCCATTATTGGTACTATATAAACAATACTACGTATGTTATAACATATGAAAGTAATATATATTTTATATTATTATTATTATGATTATGATAACCATAATTAATAATTATAAAATAAATAATGTATTATTATATATATTATTATTTAAGTCTACGATTTGTTGTGGAATTTTTGCATTATCATCCAGTTTACTCGCGGGAAAATAAATATCGAACGTTGTTTACGCATTTTTGTTTATAAAATACGATACGACTAAACCTTGTTAAGACCTTTGTCCTTTTGAGAGCTTTGAACGACCTCTGTTCGAGACAGTCCAGTGTAAAGGAATATATATGAACCACCCCATTGAAATAATACCCTCTGCTATATATCTTATGTCGGGTTCCAGTGCGGATAATGGGAACTCCTATATATATATATATATATATATATATATATATATATATATATATTATGAAAACTGAAAGGTCGCATTTACTTCATTTATTTAAAGTATACGATAATATCGATATACTAACTACTAAGTAAATATTATGTTATTATGTGGTATAGCATAATACTTATCAAACACGACAAGATCTTTATTATTATACGAGATTAGGAAAAATATTTCATTTTTTTTCGTCGTACACAAATAGTATTTAGTAGGTATTTGATTAGCATAACAATATTATTTCAATTCTGAGAAAATTTTGCTTGGACGAACAAATGTACTTTGATAATAATTACCGTACTATATTCATTATATTATAATATAAATTATAATACATGCGAAATGCACACACGTGCATAATGCATAAAATATTTGTATGTGAATATGTAGCAATATAATTAAATACATCGCTCTTCGTGTTATGTATTTAAAATATGACTATTTTTCATAAATATAAGACCTTTGTCTTATACGTTCAATAAATGAAGTGAACATTAAAATAAACACAAATATATGATCGCGATGCGGTTGTCAAAATCAGAAAAAAGTTCAAAAAAATATTTGCCACCGTCATAATATATTACAGAATGCGTGCGTGTACATTGGTTATTTTTTTATATCGAAAGAAAAACGTAAAAAATCGATATGGAAGAGTACTCAGTATTATAGAAAATTAAAAATCGAGGACGAACAATTATCGTTTATGCGTGTGTAGTTTCGATGGTAATTCAGATAATGAAATAATAAACGCCAACTTAAATATTTATAAAATCGTGTTTCATGTTCATATCCATAGCAATAAAATAAGGTATGTATTATGTGAACTTATACTTTCGATTTTAATCAGATTAACGAAATTAACTTATTTAATACTTATTATAAACATATAACAATAATATTATGTTAATTATTTTTCACAACAATAACTAACAGTATCGGAATCAATTGACATATTATTATTGTCGGAAGTAATCAAAAACCTCAAATAATAGCGCATATTAAATAAATAAATATAGGTTAGTAAACCTATTTACCTATACTTACCTATTCAATATGCGTTCCCATTTTGTTTTGTTTTTTTAGTCGAATCTATACTACTAATTGGCTTTACTTTTAAGAATTTATCAACAAATATATTTTAACACTTATTCGTTAAAATGTCTGATACTATACGTATATCGATGCTAATTATACAGTCGATAATAATTGTATGTAAGTACCTAAATTACCATGATGTGTAGTAAGACAGTTTTCATGTGGGGTTTAAAAAACGAAAAGTGATTAATATTAAGTAAAATATAAACACAGTTAGGTATGTTATTAAAATATTAAAATTAGTTCTGTAGAGTTAACTTACAGAAATTTACATTAATTATTTACGAAAATTCTGTTATTTTTATTTTTCATTATATAGGTTATGATACATTGATATATAATTACATGCAAATAACAACTGACTAACACACTTAGTACAAGGTATGGAATGATCGACAATCATCTACGTAATAGTATCATGTTTATAATGTTTATTATGGTTTTAGTTATTGTGATAGGCAATAAATCAATAAAATATTTCATTTTCATACAATCATAAGCATTTTTATAACACTTATACTTCTGCCATGGTACGGTATACGTATTATGGACCAAAATGATTTTACTAACGATCAAAAGATTTTAAAATAACGACTATGACATAATATATAAAATTGATAAAATATATTATATTATGTCAAATATAAACTCATAATAATTAAACGTTCAGCTTGTAATAGTCCAGTACAGTCAGTTACAGTACTGTAGAATATCTCAATAATGCAAGTACATATTTGAAATATTATAAAGGACCTATATTATAATATATCTTACTCTGTGGATTCTCTTTGAACCTAATGTCGAACGTCAAATTACATTTTTTGCCGTCTACATTAAAATATATCAATATTAAAATTCAATATTTTTTCTTTTTTTATATTTATAAATATATAGTATATATAGTACACAGACTACTTTTATTGTATAAAATCAGTCAACGCAGTAACACATTCAGTTTGACATTTCTATAATGTTTGCTTGTAATAAAGTTGTCGAGCGACTTTTACTGTCGACGTATACGTCGTAGTCAATTATTAGCACAGTGGATTACATTAGCCAGCGAAATTGAAATTTACTGACGAATTGGTTGGTACAAGTCAACAAGTGCATAATTGCATAAATTAATGTAAATCTAAAACGTAATAGATATTATACATAATAATAATACATAATATATGAAACAATCTAAGGTACAGCTGATGTGCATGTGTGTCCACAAAACAATTTTCAGCGTACAAATATGCGTATAATAATTGCATGTAACAACAATTGTCCAAAGCTGAAAGACGTTTTATTGTTATCAATGAAATCCACATTTCTTTGTAATCACTACAAGTTATTATCGAATGTTCAACATTCATATTATTTTTGTTTAAATCCGAAATATTATATATTTTTTTTAAGCTTGTGCCTGTTATAGAATCTAAAATTCTATAATCGTGCTTTTGGTCAAAAATACTGAAAAAGCTATTGATATTTCTCTAATATATTTTTAATTAATTAATTTAATTACTGATCATGAAAATCAAAACTAGTTGTTGTTTATTTTTAGATACGTAATAATTAACTATTGAATATAGGTTCAGAACAATAGCAAATTCACAAATACAAAAAATCAGTAAACTCGTTAACTTTTTACATTCCCTATGCAACCATTTATTATGTATGTGTTTTACTTTGCAACTTAAAATGCCATAAATCATACAGTTAAAAAATGTATATTATATTTATTATCATTATTATCATTATTATCATGTTTAATACAAGAAGAAAAAGTAAACCGTAATTAATAATATAAATTAACTCATAAAATAAACGATACACTTGTCGTTGTAGTGTACGTATATATATTTAATACAGGTTAATTTCTAACAGTGCAGCAGAAATCGGTTAACATTGCATGCTATTATAATGGACGTTAAAAAACATATTATTTTACGTCGGCACATTAAAATTAAATTTATTATTATTAGCATTTGCATTTGCCCACAACCACTGTGTAGGTAATAGGTATATTCTGACACACAGCCTTGGTTTAATTCCTGGTCATATAATTTGAAATAATTAAGCTGGTCTTGCATGATACTATGATGAATAGACTGCATTTGAATGACAAATATTTGTGCGCCCAATCGCGTATCGTTGTGCCCTGTAACAACCGCTGGCTTTGGCTTTGCCTAACCGCAGTTATGCATAATTATATTAGGTGACTATAGCATACTATATTATATCTCTAGTAAATTTTAATAGAGCTATGTATTGTTTATGGACAAGCGAAGCAGTTGTTATTTAAAAAAAAAAAAAAAAATGTGCGTTAGTACTTAAACATACAAAAAGATCTGCGAAATACAGAAAAACAAACATATAAAGGTCAACAAATTTTGATTTTCAAAAACTTTTTATGTTTAAAAGAATTCAGCAATAAGGAAAAAAAACTTTAGTTTTTAAGTAACTTTATTATTTTCAATATATGGAATATTGTTCCAAATTTTAAATGTAAAATCTTATATATTATTATACTTGTCTTTACGGAATACTATAACGCCATCTATGAATTCCAAACATTTATTACGCATTATCGCAAATAATTCCAGTATACGCATATTATTAAACGACATACAACAAACCGTTGTATCACTGTTTAAAAGCTTTAATCATCATTTCTAATTGTTAGACACTAATGAATAATAAATTTAGAAGTTTTTTTGTTTGTTTTCATACAATATAATCATTTTAAGACTATAATAATTGCTACCAATATATTAAACAATTAATATTGTATTAAATAATTTATATGTTATATTATTTCTGTATTACAGTGATTACGATTACGTTTGATTAAAAATAAAAAAATGATTATTATAATAGGACTGTTCATTGAACGCCCTCAATGTTATCTATGTGTAGATAATTATAAAATTATTTTTACAATGATTTTAAATAACACATAACTATATAGTTGACATTACATAAAGAATGCGAACGCATGACATTTTTTTATTTTTAATCATTTTTATATCTACTCGATGAAACCTAAAGGAATTTCTTTTGAATGAATCTTAGACTTTCAGTTATTACTAATGTGTTCTTATATGTATATATTATGTATATTTATCAATATTAATTTAAAAATTTCCATGTAAAAACCAAAAAAAAAACATTTGTATGAGTTTAAGTGTATGATATAATGACATTATACTGAAGGTTTAAAAATAAATTTTTCGACTTCAAGAACATTAAAAAGGAATCTAAAATTTTTCGAAATATCAACTACAATTACAGATTTAATACGAGTTAGTATTTTATAAATTTAAAAATAAACTGTCAATTTTCACAGAAACAATATTATTATAATAAACAATTGAGCAATGACAAAAATGGTATAAATACACAGTTCATATTTAAGAATTTGAGAAACGTATAATTAACCAGAAACAGTTCCTTTTAAATTATAACAAATTTTAATTTCTAATAATAGCCCACAACAGCTTTCTAAGGGATGTTAAGTACCCATGGATCGAGAATTTTCATATTAAATTTTATTTATTTATAAATAAAATACTTAAATATTAACAACGAATCGCGAAAATAAAGAAATTTCATTTTTTTTTTTATATAATCAAATAAGATGTACAAATAAACAATAATATATTAAAATCTATATTTTATATGTATCTGTATTTTAAATACGAGTTATTTTCTCATTTTAAATTTTCAAAAAAAAGTAACAGAATATTAAAATCTATAGTATTTTTCTACTTTTTATTTTCGTGCATTAGTACAGTTAGTATTTCTAATTCAATTTTTATCTTAAATCCAAAATAAATGAACTCAACTCAAATAGGATTTGAAATAACACTCATATATACCTAATCAAAAAATTTACTTTGTGTATAGTACAATATAAGTTATATTTTTATGTTGCTATAATTTTAGTAATTGTTGAAAAATAATAGATTTTGAAAATAGCGATTAATATATTTTAATTTAAGTACTGGTATACAGATTACAATTTCTACCGTTAATGAATAAATTTATATTTAACTTTTTTATTTTTTGTCATTTATTTTTTGTTGTACAATCTGTGAAATATTTTTTTTACAATAAGTACAAGTGATAATAATAGTTAACAATATTTACAATAAGTATTTAATGAGACAGTAGTCATGATTGCAGAAGCCAACCAGAGTTTTGGACTTCGGGGTAATATTTAACTAATATGTAAAATAAGATGTTGCTTAAATAAAAAAACATTTAAAAAAAAAAAAAAAAAATGTAATTAAATAAATTGCCACGGAATTATTTAATTAAAATTAAACAATAATCTTATTAAAGTATAATTTAAGTATATTAATTACTGCTCTCGTTTGTTATTATTTTTTTTTTGTTTTGTAGACTAGAACACAAAAAATAATTTAAAAAATAGAAGTTATTTCAAATATTAATAAAACTATAAAATTATAAAAATCATTAGTTTTAGATTTTAAGTAGAGTATAATCAATATTTTCAAATTACAATAATGTTTAATTTTTTTTGTTCTTAAAGGCATTTTTCATAGGAAAAAATTGGATCTAGTTTGTACATAGGGAATAACTAAAACAAAACACATGTCAACTTTCGAAAAAAATTGACTTATTTCTTTGTTTAAAAATGAAATATCTATAATACTTGAAAATTTTTACAACAATTTATTATAAGTTTCTAAAATGTTATAGACATTAAAGTAATTTTCAAAATATTTTAGCTGTATTTGAGCTATTTATACAGTGAAACCTCGGTATCTCGAAGTCGTAAGGAACCGAAAAAAAAATTCGACATATCGAAACTTCGAGTTAGCGAGAGAGTTTAAGACATAAATAAAATTTGAAATAAAAATGTTTAATTATTGGGAAAAATGTGTATTTATAATATAAAATGTATTTATACATTGCATACATATTATGTATTAATATTCGACATATGGAAATTCGATATATCGAAATCATTTAATACGTAAGTCCAATACTGAATGATCGGGACTGAAAAAACAATTCGACATACAGAAACTTCGAGATACCGGAGTTCGAGATACCGAGGTTTCACTGTATTAATATTTGATCAGCTTTTTTAACAATAAAAGATTATTTTCATATGTAGGTATCTACCTATAATATATCGTGTAGTAATTAAATATTAATAAAAATATACGGTCACAATTTTTTTTACATACATTTAAAGTTCATATAATTTTGACGAAAGATAAAAATTGACAATGCAACATTTGAATGATTGAGTTTTTAACAAACTTCGTGCTGAATCAGTCAGTTTCGGTCTCGAATTTCCTTTCACATAAAAACGCTGCATAGCCTGCTTTAACAATGTATAGTGTAACACGTTATCATTTAAAAGCGCCCAATGAAACGGCATCGTGATCCACACGGTCGCTGGTGCCTGGAGGTATCGCTACCGGAACCGGATGTAGCACGTCGACTACTAACTCATTGCTGCTGATTTAGTTGTGGTATCCGAGCAGGGAGTTCACCATACATTGCACGATGGTTATCGTTGAAGGGCGGATGTTATTGCATTTGCATAATTTTTTCCTTCCACAGTAAAAATCGAAAATTATATGAAATAACAGAAAATTATTTCATGAGTTCTGTAAAACAAAATATCTAAACATTTTAAATTACGTATATTTCCATATGTGTGCTTTAATTTTCAATGTTGTGTATTTTTGTGTGTGTGTGTGTGTGTGTGTGTGCCCAAAGACATTTTGTCATGTGGAAAATTGAATGAAGATTGTCTGTAGCAAATTCGATCTATTAGGAACTTTAGCGGTTTGAAATTGAAAATTATCAGAAATTTTCATAACAACCTAAAAAAACTAAATAAATACAAATATTTTTTTTTTAATTTAAATTTTATTATTAAAACAGTTATTTAGTAGCCTTGATATTCATTCACAATGGTTTTTCATCGTATACAATTTTATTATACAAAGATTGATTATTAAATTTTAATTTAATACGTCCTCTGTACATTTCCTACTAAATGACGAGGTTCGTTCGACTTCTACGTACGTATATCAAAATGGTTACCTACTTTATCATTTTTTAGTATATGCTTCTACAGTTACTTTTTAAAATTATTGTTTTAACTTTTTTAAGTTTAACAAAAATATGTTTCATAAATTTATTTTATTTTTCAACAGTACTGTAGTAAATATCTATAGATACTTAGCAATTACCATATATTTGATATCTTGACACAAATTTTAATAATTTTAGTGCCTATAAATAATATTATTTTATAGACACATATAATAATATTTTATAAAGAATACCTATTATAAAGCATATTTTAAAATAAAAAGTTAAATATATCAAATTAATAATTTTTTTACTACATTCAAGTTTAAAATGTAATTATAATAAACTGTCATCTTGTAGGGCCGTTAGCCTCTTAGAATAGTTTGGTAACTGTTGCAGAGCATGACGTAAATTTCAAAACTAATTCAGGCATTCAAAATCACCAAAGTCCATCGACCGCGGTTTCGTATGGCGAACGACCGCAAATATTACTGTAGTGACACGTTATATGCGTCTTCTAGGAACAAAACTGAGGTTTCAGGTCCAAGAATACCACACTTTTATATTAAGTTTGAAAGAAAACTACAGTTTAATGGCTTTTCACTCAAGTGATAAAAATTATTATTATTGCTATTGACGATGTGTATAGATTAGATTAGGTAGGTACTTTATGGGTTTAAAACCATTTCGCAATGAAATGCTTAAATAAAATTTGTAAATAATATTTATCATATTTATACTGCACTTTTAATATGCATTTAAATAATTCTGGATATAAGTGTAAATTGAGCTGGAATAAAAAAACAATTATTTAAAGACATAAGAATAAGAAAAACATAATTTTATGAAAAGTTGTCCAGAAACATATAAATATAATAAATTCAACTTTTATTTAGATAAAAAATAATAAAATAACGTTTTAATTTAGATAATAAAATAGATAAATTCAATATTTTGTTCATTATAAATAAAAAATATAAATAATTAATCATAGAATAGTCAGAATATTCGCATATAATTATAATATTTTAGTCAACTTTCAAGATAACTTAATGAATCAAACTCATTTTTTCATACAAGAAATTCACGACTTTAAGCTCGTAAAACCTAATTTTAATATTATCTTAACACAGTGTTAATAATACTATAAATAAATAGTTAAGAATAATAATGTATTAGTTATTCTTACATATTCGTAAAAGTATTATGCGCTTATTACACAAATAAAAACCAGAATATCCACATGATTATTTAAATATTATTATTCATTGGATCAGAACGATCTAGTACCTTATAATTATTCATAAATAAATATTAATCAGTCGTACATTAGTGTATTTATAATTTCAATTAAAAATTAAAGTACTACAATAATGCATACTTTTTGGAAGTGATGAGAATTTAAATTAATAAAGTTTTTTTTTTTTTTTGTTCAAATACATTTGTTAAGATAATTGTGCGAAAATATTTCTTGTAGGACTAAAGACCTCAAATAATAAACAATCGAATTTAATTTTATAATGAATGTTACTTATTTTGGATATAAATTTATAATACACAAAAGCAATTTTATTCATTGATATAGCAGTTAATCATTTTAATTACTAAATAACTTTTATACACATAGTGTGAAGATTTGGCACTTAACTATCTCAGAGATGTTATTAGTTCAAAATTCGAATCAATGTTTATGTACGATAATAATTCTAGCCGTAATATTATCACAACCGTTATGATATCTTATTTTAATCAAAAGCAATAGTAGAATTATTTCATTCAAATAACTGTATAAACTTTTTTTTATACAATAAATCATATTAAAATAGTTATTATATTATTACATAATATGACTGACTTTTCGAACCTCATTATCAAGTTCTCGATTTCCTTGTTTGATGAAATATAATATCTCTATGCACACAAACTTTACCTTGAAATGTTTCTGAATAGTGCGATGAATCCAATGCCTAAAGAAAATCGTCAATGTAATCACTAAATAAATTTCAAAAAAATTATTATAAAACAGTAACATAAGAAATAAATAGGAAGTATTATTTATCGAATACATGTATTCTCCACGTTTAGATTAGATCAACAATTTATTAATTTAATTAATTGTAACGTATAGTCATATACCTAATTTTAATTTTATAATTGATATCTTTTTAATTGATTAACGTAAATTATGAGTTGTTTATAACACATTTTGATATGATTACAGCATACGAGTATTTTAGAAATCTGCTACGTAAAATTAACCAAAATATTATTTATGGCGCTTAAATTATTGCTTATTATGCAAAAGATGGTAGAATTTTTTTTTAAATACATATATGTACTTGCTTTATTTTATGTCTACCTTTTATGAATAAATTACTATATAAATCCTATTATATGCATATTTCGACGATTTGTTTACCGAGCTAAACCAAGCCCATAATTTGAAACTAAAACTTAACCGTAACTAATCCAAGACTAAAATAGCCCAAACCACAATAAAGCCAGAACAAAATATTTTTAAATGAAACTGAGACGATATCGACATTTTAAAATTGGGACTAAAGCCAAATCGGAGCAATTTAAACTAAATTTGGATCAGACCGAATTAGACCTTATTATTTATCAGAAAGACCAACTCAGACTGAATAGGACTAGAATACATAGATTTTCATAAAAGTTACTCAACTAGTTACAGTTAATTTTTATAATTTTATAAAAATATTTAATATCAAATTTTTGTTTTTAAACACCATTGATTACCTATAAACTGCAAAAAGTATAATTTTCAATGATTAACTAAATTTTTTTACTAAAAATAAATATATACTAATTAAATTAAATTGTATAAGTTTAGTATAAAAAAAATTGAATCGCTTAAAATTGTGATACTTGATAACTTTGAATAGAAATCATTATCTACACGTGGTTTGCAGTTATTATCGGTTAAACAAGAGGTTGGCGTTTTAGTAAAGTTTTGATCCTAATTTATTGTTATTTATTTTCTGTAATATATACAATATTAATTAAACAATCTTTACATTATATGGAGATACTGACAAAATGGTAATGTGGTGTAGCTAAATTGCCTATCTAAGATGCCGTGTAATAGAATTTTAAGTATTTAAATTTATTAAAAAATAATGTATCTCAAAAATAGATTAAATATTAATTGGAAAAGTCATGTGGAAAGTATCCATGGAGTACCTCAGGTAACAACATCTATAGTACCTATAGGTAACTACAAAAATCGGTATTTTTATGGAATATAAATTTTATTAGATAGGTTCAAAAGAAAGTAATTAATTAATATAATATAATATTATATATATATTATAATATGTATATGTATAGATATGCATAGATGTGATAGGGTGGGTAACTGCCCCTTCTGTGGTTTAAATCTTACTTCAAATATATTTTATAAATATAATATATAATTTTATTTTTCAAATCATGATCGATATCAATAAATTATTTTTAAAAATACGATAATAACCACGGTTTATGTTATTATCCACCAAGATTTATACACCCCTGTCTGAATGTAATATTTTTACATTAATATAATCTCAAAGTATTAGGTTTAGCTGCGTCTAGGTTATGTATAAAATATTACGTGAATCAACTCCTTCAATAAAAAATTCTATAGTTTTTTGTCGTGGTGTGTAATTATTTTATTATCAAACTAAACATAATTTATTCATAGTTATTGGAAAAATTATATACATTAAATTAAATTATGTTTTTATTTTATTCAAGTAAAAAATAATTACATCTAATTAAAAAGAGAAACGAATAAATAAAATTAATTATTTATGACATATTTTACATGAAATATTTAAACTATATACGTATTTGATTTAATCTATGCCACTAATTAGTGAAATATGTAACATAAAAAGTAATTATTATTTCACTCTCAAACTAAAGAATTACCTATGCTAATTAATTATTAAACTATATTGATATAGACTTCTTATATTGTTTATAACTCATAAAAATTGTTGTATGCGTAATGTGTAATTTCTAAAATATAAAATCAATGTTTTAGCTTTCTTTAAATCAATGGTTGACCAAATGAAAAATACATATTTTTGTCCTAATCTAAAGCCTAATCCTATCCGCAGTTTGATCATTTTACGGTACATCCATTTTGGCACTTGTAAAACCATATAATATCCACTTAATCCAAAATATATCGTTTTGTGTTATTACACAAACATTTACAAATTATAACTGTTAATAACTTTTCCAAACTTCTGTACAAAACGCTTTCATTACAAATTAATTTTTAATTCTGACCCTTTAATAAAAAAAAAACAACCCATTATATTCCGGGAATAACCCTTGTCACTTGGTAAAACTGTAAAACATAACTGAAATGGTGATCTATTAAGCTAACCAATAACTTATTTAATGAAGTGTTACCAATTAGTAACTTCTATTTTACTCCTCCTCAATATTATAAATTATCATCTTAATTACTTATTGTATCACATTGTTGAACAGATTTTTTATTTTACATTTTAATACGAATTATAACAAAAAAACTGTTTAATTGCTGTTTACCTAATATGATGTTCAATATTTCATATTTTTTATTAAATCTATTAAAAGACTATACATAATAAATAACAATATTTTAGTATGGTAATCATCTGTAGTCGATATATTGTAGGTTAATTATAATTATTTATGTATCGAAATTAATATGTAAGTAGTATTACACTCAAAGACTAAATATACAGTATGCTGTTAATATTGACACCAAATTGTTAACCGAACCTTCGTTTGTCATGTACCTACTTACCAATCACTGACGGTCATGTTACGCTTAGTAAAAGTGATCGAAGCTCGTTCTAAGAATTATTCAAGATATCTTAGGTAAAATACCTTGGTTTGGAACAACACTGCGTGTTGCGTGTATACCAGAATTATAAGACGATGCGCAGCACATGTTTTAGTCGCTTTTTGGACAACATATTATATTTGCGCAATGTGAGCTAATGAGTAATTTGATTATATTTTTACTTTTTAACAGATAAAAATATTTAGTTTTTTTTTAATTTCTTAGGGCTTTATGATTTAAATAACCCAAAGATCTTATAAATATGTTTAACAATTATATATATACTACAAACTATGTATAAATTATATATATAAATATATTACACGTTGACGGAGTCACTTCCAATAGAGTGGCCCCTGCCAAGGCTCAAGATTAAAATATGTATAACAAAAATATTAAAACGTAAAATTTTGGTAATTTAAATTTATATACAAGTATATGCAGTAGTTGTATGCAATCACGCAAATTCATTTTGAGTTCTGATATAACTAATAAAACAAAATACACGTGCAATTAAAATATAAACACTCTATTACTGTTTTGTACCAAGACTACATCACACGACGCCACTGCCAAAGCCACTTACCATCTTTACAATATACATATTATCATACCTTAATCTAGTCTAATATAATATTGATAAATAACTATTTTTAGCCTAAATATTTACTAACTAAAGATTTGAGTTACAATTTTGTTCATAATACATTATATATTTATATAAATGTTATCTTAACCTAGTTTTAAATGCTAATAATTTCTGTGTATTATAACGACATACCCGTTCTCACTTAATATTCGAGTATATATAAATGGTAATGTATTTTGGTAATTATGAGTTTGTGTTTGTCTTTTAAAATTTTAAATATTTACAAGATTTCCACGTGCTCAAACATTACACTGTATGCGAAATGTTGCTATATTTTCGTCTTCAATATATGATACTGCATTAATAATAAATTATAATAGTGTTCAAACGTATTTCTATTAGTTTTTAACTAATCGATAATAATTCTTTTTTTTTTTGGTCATACTTTTTTCATGGTTCATTAGTAGTTATCATTAAAGCTGGCATTTTAATAGCCTAAAAAATATTAAAAAATATCCTTAAAAAATGCAATATTGATTTAAATAATTGTGGAAGGTTTATTTATGATATCATTGTTAAGGCGATTCATAATCATTATCTTACTACCTATGTAATTCGTACCGTATAGCGTCGGCCGAAAATCTCATGCTAATCGCTGCGTGACTTGAACGCAACTTTGTCTTTACATCTTTATTTTAATTTGATATAATAATATACGGTTTACTATGTAAATAAATAATGAAATAGTGATCTATAAACTAGAAAAAATGATCTTAAAGCTATCGAAAATACTTAAAAAATAGTAAATGACATATTGATCTTGAAACCAGGCAATTTGCAGAACGCCAATTTTTCATTGTTTTATTATTATTATTTTTTTATTTTTTTTTTTTTTTTTTTTTGGAAACAAATTAAAAATAGACTGATAATATTGAATTATAATTAGTAAATATTTATCGTATATAAAATACTACTTGTACAATAATAATAATATAATAATATACAATATACTCATTGCGCATATTAATAAACACTAACAACAGCATCCTAATATTCTGTATAAGTATATTACAAAGTTATATACTATAATTTTATAATCCGTATAAAAGAAATTTTATTTTACTTATAATATATAATATTATTAACTATTAATAATATTTAATATTGTGCAGTACAGACAGTGTCTTTACTCTTTAACAGGTTTTAGAAATATTTTTTTACTTTCTGAGTAAACGTGCGATGGTTTTTTTTATGCGTGCGTGTGAACGTTATATTTTTGATAATAATAATAATAATATTAGGTTGGTACTTTCGGAGGAACAAAAATAATAAGTTCCCTGTAAGTGCTTATCAAAATTACAGAAAATAGAAAAATGTATGGTTTCGACGAGATCGTTTTTTTATTTTTATTTTTATTATAAATATAAAGGTGAATAAATAAAAATAAATATTGATTGCGCAACAGCATTGCCACATAACACAACCGTTGGTTGTTTTTTCCGTCCCGAACAACCAGGATCCCATACCGCGCGCGTCGTTGTTTCCGTATTCCTAACCGCTTGTCAGACAGCTCTTGGCCGTAGTAGAGTACAATTTTATTCGACTAAATTAAACATAATATCATAAGATAACACATCAATTAATACACTGTAATATATTATTATATTAAAACAAAAACTATCCGTATAAAATTAAAATTTGATTATTAAAATATGCATCACCATTAATGATAATTGATAAATATTAGGTAATTGTATTTCCTGTTTATATATTGATATTACCAACAGGCAACACTACAACTAACAAGTATAATAATAAATTAATAACACATAAAAAAGTTGGACAAGTTGATACCGTTTTTGATGTGTTAAATTTGAAATTAATTATAGTATACCTACAGTATTATAATATAAGGAATACGATTCTGAACAGAGACAGAAACTAGAGTTGAAGTTGGAGCTGAGTTAAGTGAATCAAAAATTAAAATATATCGATGTTTCAAAAATATACGAAAAACAATAGCACGTTTGCTTGAGTTCAAGTTTAAGAAAAAAAATCATTGAAATCACTAAAATTTAAAGATAATTTTTTATTAATTAAATATTCATAACATTTAAAACTTTTTAACTAAGAAATATCAAATAACAATTAAATATAAGATTCATAATAAATTCTTGTCGCAACCTAATTTATCAATAGTTACAATATTTCTTGTGTAGGCAATTAAATTTTAAAATTTGACAAAATCCGATATCTTAGCAAAAAAAAACAATTTTAGTTATTTCGTTCTAATTAATAAAGTATTATTTATAAGAACTTGAAACTTTTGTCATTTCGTAAGTTATTATTTACAAATTTACAATACACTATGAAATGTTCAAATTATATTTTAAATATATATTATTTAGACTAATCTAAATCTATAGAATATATTATCACAAACAAATTTGCATTTTCTTCGACACGGTTCATGATTAATAAATTAAATTAAATAATAATTATTATATACAATAATAAATACAATTTGATTTTGACAAAAAATAGTTTAAGAAAATATTAGTTCTAACTATAATTTATTCATACTACCGTGTATTACTTCTATATTTATTGCATGTAACGTACACAATGACTTTTTTTTTAACAAAATTCTATATTACGCTATCTGTTACAATAATTAATGAACAATAAGCTTAAGTGATAAAAATGGAACAAAACAGACAGAAGAGACTGAGGGAAGAGACCACCCATCGGAGGTACACAATGACAAATGTATTTTATTATAATCTGCATACCTAATATCGCAGCCAAAACATTATTACTTATTACTTATTAGTTATTATAGTTATTAGTTATTAGCATTATTATTGTTTATATAATACTTCATGTGATTATGTATATTTTTTTACATAAACAAATGTTTTCATTAAATATTTACAATATGTGTTGCCTCGTCTAATAAAATAATTTTGTACATTTTCATTTAGATTACTTCACGTCAGCACACGATTTAGTATATAACATAAAATAATTACACGTTATTCCAATAATATCTATATATATATATATATATATATATATCAATACATATGCGTGTATTTATGTGTGCGTGTGTGTGTGTGTGTGTTGCAGCAGTTATATCGTATACACACGATACCAAGAACCCCATGAACTGCATATATATATTTATATACTTTGCAGATATATAACGTGCAGCGTACACACTTTCACTTCCTCTCGATAAAAGTCGACCCCATGATGACGTTTGGCACTGAGCAAAAGAAAAGTAATTTGACGCGCGGCAGTGGCAGAATCCATAAGAAACCAGCCCGCCGCTTGCTTCGCCGTTTGCGCACATATTATATTGACTTTTGAAATGCATGCGTTCACACACACCAACACAGTATGTTTAGCCTACGAATTAGACGGATCCCAAAGGTTCAAAGGGGATTTTCAAATATGGCCTGTTTCGCTCTATCTCCCCGTTTTCTCTCGCTAACCACGCAATGGAAAGAACGCCGCCTGCGTTTATATTATATCCTTTTGGCGGCGACGACCCCATCGTGCACTACATATAGGGACGCATCCTGCTGCAGATCAAGTTCCGCGTAGACCGACACAAATAGGAATATATTTATATATATATACATATATATATATATATATATATATGTATATAAAGTTCAAAGTTTAAACGGGTGTAAAATAGCAATGAAATCATTTGCGATTTCCTGAAGTCGTGCAGTATTCAATCGGGTCTTACCTGTATTATTTTAATAAATAAAATATAATACACCTACATGCAAACAATGACTCGCTCCCATCAAACCTATCTAATAAACGTTGTACGTTTCAAAACGTCACAGTACACTAGTACACAATAGATATCATCGTATCAGAATCTAAAATTCTAATTACATGAACATCAAGAATGTATATATATATATATATATTATATAATAATATCAAAAAAAAAAAAATAAAATAAAATATTATATTATATTATATTTTTAATATTATAGTGTGATATACAACCTGCAGAAAAAATCTATTGATAGATGAAAGGAGAAGTCTTATTATTATCAAATATAGGTTGTAAAATTTTTAAATTCTTAGTAAAATAAAATTAACTTAAGTTTTAGTGTAAACTGTAAAGGAAAATTCTGTTTCATATAAGTATAAATGGGACTTGAGCCCCACTAGTTGACTTTAGCCATATTAATAACTATATATTCTATAAAATAATAAATTTGATATAGGTACAACATTTTTTTCAACCATTAAATTATAAAATATACAAAGATATTATTTTTTTACCGTCAAAGATTTTTAAAATGTACGAGTTTTACCGTCAATAAATTTACACTAATTATAATTTAAAAACAAAATACAAATAACTATTTACGTATATTACACTAATTAATTATAAATTAAATAAAAATAAAAACATATTTTTATCAAAATCATATTGTAACCTGATTTAGCCACTGCAGATTTCGGACAATTTACTAGTTTTATTTTTATTACTTCCTAGGTGTTTTTAATATATAATTACTGTAAATGTCAATTATTGTCAATAGTTGTCTCAACTCCCAAAAATAATAACTGCAGGAATGCTATGAATATTCAACCTGTAAATTGTATCAACGTCAAACGTGAATATGTTAATAATAAATAGCAAGCAGCAAATGCTTGGACTGTTTAGAACGTGACTAGGAAATACACTCTATAGCATTTGTATCAATTATGAATGTTAAGAGGATGTCCACACACTGTTTGTTTTCACTCTCTGGCCCAAGCGTAACATAAAAATTAGTGAGGATAATATTTTTGAGGGTTTACTATATCTATTGGCTTTATAATTTATTATTATTTGACTGAGTATTCAACTTTCAAAATAAAAATTAAAAAATTATAAATTTAAGTTATGTTTAAAATTGTTTTGAGACAATATTTAAACAAATCGATATGTTATACCTTTAAAAATATTATTTTCTTTAATTTTTGTTATGGGTGATTCTACTCTAAAATTACTCAAAAAAATCAAAAAAAAATAAATTGTTCTGCGTAAATTCGTTTTGTCTATGTTACACGTGGGCCAGAGTAAGAAAACAAATAGTGCGTTGACATCCTCTTAATAATATTTTAACGAATAATTTAACTTAATTGCACACGAAAACTAAACATAATACAAAATCATTGTGAATAACGAAATGACATAATGGAAATGACCAATAAACTGGTAGTCGGATAATATTACTTAAGTATATAACTACACAGTAAACAGAAATAATTCAGTTAATATATGTAATAAATATATATATATATCAACTTTTATAACATACCTTTTAAAGATATACCGAAAATAACAATTTAAAAAAAATAATTTGATGGTAAAATCATTTTTGGATACTAATCGTTGACGGTACTTTAAACAATAATTTATCCGATCGATTTATGGCAAAATAAAACAGAATTATATATTGAATTATAAATTTTGGTATGTTTCATGCACGCGGAAAACGAGACGTAGCAAATTCAATATTACTACAGAGTGATTCGATCGCAATGCTCTGGTATAACAGTACACCATCACCACCAGCTGGTGATATCGATTTGCATAAAATGTTTCCGGCTAGTCGGTTTTTGGTGGTTCAATAACAACGCACACAATTTTGTTTCAGAATGTAGAAGTGTATTTGTGTAGAAAGTGCCAAAAACGAAATTTACAAACTTTGTAGTGAGTAGTGTAGTTAGTCAAACTTATTTTAGTAAAGGTCAACATAAAACACGTATACGATGCATGCTATGAATATCGTAACTGAGTAGTTAATACGTATTATTATGATTATTATTATTATTATTTCGTAACAGTTCTTCTAGCCTTTGAATAAATAATTTACTAAATCTAGACATGTAAACACTGCAGCAGTTGATTTGTAGAATTGTATAATTAGTGAAAATATATTGAGTTAGTATACTCTATCCATGCTAAATACTAAAATCTCTTTGATCTCACTGGCTCCACTTTCTCATCATCGCCGATTACATATTATATGCGTATTATTATACCTCAAAACTAAATAATTATAAAATAAGAATGTATATACGTCTCATATTACAAACATATAAATTATATTTACTATATGTATTGATATGTACAAAAATACCAACGTACGTATATAATAAATCTCTAACGTCACGTGAATACACACTAATTATTTAATAAAAGCGATCGATCACATATGCAGCGAAGTTTCATTTTTAACTACTCAAGTATGTAATCGGTTAATTTAAAAATCAACCACTATCATGTACTTTTATACAATAGTACCTATATATAAATATTTTTAATAATTGGCTAATTAATTATAACTATATTGAATTGCCGTGGAAATAATTTATAATAATAATTTATTTCTATTTTTTAACGGTTTAATCTATAGTGTTTAGTATTTCGATTTCAAAAATACCTATATATCATATATGTCAAATAAATTCAAACTATATCGTTTAAGTCAATTTATTTAAATATTTCTTTACAGTAGCTAAATATTTTTTACATTGTAAATTGTCATTGTTACGAAAATGGAGACAAAAAAAGATGATCTAGAGCAAGACACTATATTAGATGTGAAGTTTATCAAAGGCAGTGAACCAATTCTAATAGAAGACAGTAAAGAGGACAAGGTACGAGATAATTATTGATCGGACGTATTACAAATTATATTATATTATATGTTTTAATTTTCAAGTGTGATAATTATAAATTGTTTTGAAAATAAATTTTTCATCACAATAATTGGTCATTAGAAGAATAAACTAAAATGATAATAATTTATGCTTACTACTGTAAAATATAAAATTTAAAAAAAGAATTTTAATATTAAACTAAAAAATATTAAGTTCATTATACATTGAACTTTGTGCAAATTGGATGTTCAGTATTCATATATACATATATCTATATTAAAATTATACACGGAGATGTGAAAATTTTTAAATTTTTTTTTTTTTGCACTTACAAGCCGTTTAGGTTTTTTATCGCTCTCATTACTTCTCTCCCAATTCCTAATCATCGGCCTCTTCAATTCTAGTCATTCCTAGATTAGGTAATTTCTATGTGCCACTAGTTTATATAAATTTCAAATATTCCAAGTTCTAATTTTTATGTCCGTATATTTTCCGTTCTGATTTCAGAAGGAGTTTTATTAGGAGATATTTTTTGAGTCAAAAATCCGTTTATATCATCATATTTCCAAGGCTTATGTGAAAGGTTTATAACATAAGATTTTTTTTATGAAGACAGATTGTTAGTATGTTATAACCTCCAACTAAAAGGAGCTATCCTTTCCCGACTAATTAAGGCCAAAGAGGAGACTATTGCAGTACATCGGTACTGGGCGATGGGCGTATCACTTTCCTAACACCAATGATTAGGGCCCACGGGATCGTTACACCCGTACAAGTTAAAATTCCGCTACGGATACTGAAAAAATAAAATAATTAATTACAGAATAAATGATTTAATTATTGACTATTTTCAATAACAATTTAAAAATGTAAAAGTAGAAAAATTAGATAAGAGCTATTGATTAATACTTTAAATTAAACTCCATCGATGTGATTATATTTTAAAAACAAGCATTTGAAATCATTCATCAGGATATTCTTAGTTGAGAAAAAATAATTTTACAACCACAAAAGAAAACATATTTTTTGCTGAAGTTGATGAACAAAAACCATTATTATATTGAATAAATAGTTGACTAACAAATAAATAAACATTTATAGTTTCATCATAAGAAATTGCATATTTTGTATTTTGATTTTTGATACTTTTTTGGAACTTTTCACAGAAGATAAGTCAAATTACAAAGTTATATATACTGAAAAACTTTCCTCATCATCTTATTTACTGGAACTAAAATTTGCTTTAACAAAAATAACTTATACAATACATTTGTATTTTTCTTTTGTAAACTTCACTAATATTATCTGGAATCCGATGTATTTTAAATTAGGGATGAAAAAATGTATTTAAAATTACAAATTTGTTTCATGTTACAACTAAAAAAATTTGAAACTATTCATGCAATTATTCACATAAAGAAGAAATTAAACTTGACATAAAGAGAAAAATTATGATTTTTCATTTGCTCAAACTGAATAATTAAATTAATTTAAATGGATATAGGTTGACCATAAAAATAGAAAAAAAATAACTTTGATACATTTCAATTACTTTAAATTACAAATTATTTTAAAATTTTATGAGATGCTACGGAATGATTGATAAATAACAACCCTGTAACACCTTAACGTGATTACACTATTTTCGATATTATCTGTACATAATTTAAGCTATCGAAACTCAGAAATAGGTTATCACGATTTCTCTAGTAATAAGTTTGTACTTGACTATAACAGGTAAACGAATCAATTGGCATAGTAAATATTTCATGTTATATAAAAATGCATGTTAATATTATTGATTCATTAAAATCGCTGTTATTAAAATATATATATTATATATTATTAGGTATACGATTATTTTTTTTCTATAGTATAAACATCGTACCTGAACAAACACAACCTTAAGCATAATTTAAAAATAATAATTTGCGTGCCGTGATCTTAATTTATACACTCGGTATATGATTAGGTAGTATAATTTATTCAAGGGTAATATACGAGTGAAATACAATTTTAATTAATTACTGTGTGTGTGATCAATCATCGAATTTCCGTCCATTGTTTATTGGATTGTATTTACACATTTGTAAATCTTGTTAACTGTCTATACCCTCTCGCTTCGACTTCAAGGAGTCAATATTCCTACATGAGTCAGGTAAAATGTTTGGAAATTTTACTAGACAAAAGATTGACATGGGGACCGCATTTAAAGTCCAAACGTAAAATCCTTAACAACCGCCTTCATCTACTTAGGCCGATTCTCAAATCTAAACTATCAATATACACAAGTCGGCATTGTACAAATCTCTACTCAGACCCGTTTAGACGTACGGTATGCAAATCTGGGGGTGTGCTAAACCTTCTCAAATCCGCACTATTCAATAGTTTCCCAGTCCATCACTTTCCGGCTTATAGCCTCGGCTCCTTGGTACGTAACAAATGAAACCCTACACAAAGATCTAAGAATTCCAACAATTGACCAACTAGCTAAATTGTACTATAACAGATTTTACTCTAAGCTACAACACCGTCCCAATCCTTTGGTCTCTCACCTAGCATCACGTACTCTTCCTGACAACCCACCGCGCTGGCTCAAAAGAAATTGGTGCCGTAATAAACAAAAATAAATAACTGGTGGGTACCATCACTGGATGATTTCCCTTATCTTGTGCTTCATTTGTTATTTTTGTTATGTATGTAGTGTTATGTCAGTCATCTTTTTTACTTATTGTGTTATGAAATACAGATTGTAAACTTTCTAAATAAAAAAAATAATAAAAAAAAAAACTGTCGATACGACCACGCTGTGTTGATATTTTCACGTTTTTCATAAACTTCGAACTCCGTCATATCGGTTGCAAGAAATAATTCAACAGATTTGAATCTTACCTATAATACTAAAAAGAAAATCGGTATGGCTATTACGGCAATATAATCTCACTTCCTTTTACACGTTACGATAGTTTCCAATTTCATATTATAGTCGCATTGAACCATCAAATCAAGTTGTTTTTTTTTTATATTTTATCATACACTTAAATGGTTTTATTATTAACAGTAATATATCTTCAATAGGATATTTTAAACTTAATTAATTAAATTCAAAGTTGAATAAACTGATGTAAAGGAACCTAACCGAAGTCGTAATTAAAATATAGCGTCTCGTATTGATTCGAATATTATTAACATCTTTGGCTTGACTAATTTACATTTTGATGATAATTTGTTGAAGTTATATTTTTAGGTATTTGTTATTTCATTTCCAAAGAGTAACATAATTTTTGATAATTTATGAAAAAAATTACAGGAATACCACGTGACAATTAATGAAATATCATATATTTGGGGTTGTATTTTACTGAAAGTATTTTTATGGATAATTTATTCAAAATATAAACAATTTATTCCACTTTTGGTTTGTTTGCTTTGTTTTATATTCTATATCTAACCATTTTAAACATGCCGTATACATAAAAATATAATAATAATACAGAAAAAATAAAATAAACGACTACCTACGCAAGTAAATAAATTATTTAAAAGATAATATTTCATATGAAAAAAAAAAAATAAGTAGCTTTATCAAGATAGGGATAAATATTATTTATACAGAGACTGGTTGTCGTAAAAAATAAAAACACATTAAAACTTAAAAAATATATAAGTGTATACTGTATATATACAATATTAAATGGCATCATCTAAAAACGAGTTCGAGTTAGGTTAGAAATCGGGATCACGATGCAGGATCCTTTTTGTCTGACGTTGGGATTGGACGTTAAAATATTATGTTACTACAAAGATCCCACCGAATGGTTGCAAAGACCATACGTAGGATTACCACGGCTGTGTGTCGACTGCATGTCATGTCTTATTTTTCTCAACTCGACGTCGTGTAGGTACGTCATTCAACGGGGATGAAGTTTGTAATGATAAAAAAAAAATCCTCAGACCATCAATTCAATATTTATTTATATAAATTTATAAGTACTTATATATATGTATATGTCACATAATATGTATATACTATTTTTAGTAATTTCTTTAACTTTGATTTCTATATATTATTATTTGGCAATTAAGTACTATTGATGATTTTAGATTTAGATAAACTTTTTCCTCTCTCCGATCCACGTGCGCAACATATCGAATTTGTCTTGAGTAAATCCAATTTTGTGTTGTTAGATTTAATATCAGAATGATTTTACCAATTATCGTAATTAAATATAAGAATATTATTTAAGACACAACAAAATAATTTATTGGTATTTTTATTTTAAAGCATGTTATGGGCGTTTTAAAATTGTAATATTTTACATAGCCATTTCTCACTTTTGAGTTAAAATATTGCGCTTTACTTAATTTTCTTACCTTTGATTTTGTTAATAGGTTAATTTACTATATTAATGCTAACAACACAGAATTTAATCGCTTGAACTTGAATTTGCTATATTGAGCGTGGATCAGAGAGAGAAAACAAAAAACCGTACTAACAATTTTTTATTTTTTTAAACGTCTTAAGTGATACTTAGTTGTATTTATACAACCTAATATGTGTATCAGAGTATTACATTTTATTTCATTAATTTTTTTAAAGTTATATCATTTTTTATGCGTGTTGTTAATCGTTATAGTTAAAAAATAAGGATAAAGTAATTACCAAATAGTATTTGCATATTCAATATAGATTTAAAAATAATAATGCTAAGGAAATCGACATTAATATCAAGGGAAACAAGTATGTAGAAATGATAAAATTTGTTTTTTTCTTTGAGTTTAAATTATTTAAAAATCGGCTAAATTATCTATTAATAATTTCTCTAATAATAATTTACACGATTGGTCCGAATACGAGAAATTTATCATTTACCGTTAAAATATGTTTTTTTTTAAATTTTCAAACACAATCATCAATATTGAATTTATTAGTTTTATTATTATGAGTACAATACATATTATTATGTATTATTAATTATTATAATTAAATCAATTTAAAACAAATACACAATGACATATTTTAAATAATTTTTAGTTATAATATAACAAAGAAATCTTCAAACTCAAAGTATTTTTTACCAATTACGATCGTAATAAATACGTATGATGGAAAATTCGAAAATCATTATTGTAAATATCATAGTAATTTGTTCTAACTGTACAACAAACATATAAACTAAGATTAGTTAAACCATAAAAGGGTTTTATTAATAAATCATCCGGTTGTGACACTTGACTTTATTGATAACAGTAATCTAAATATTCTAAATAATGATTTTTAATTCTTAACTATAATAACAATAACCAATGATTCTATTTACATAATAAAACAAACGAGTGATAACCAACAAGTGATTAAATCCATTATCTCAACGATAAAGTATAATAATATAACATTGTTGTACATTTATTAACAAAATATAAAATTGTATAAATCATAGTACCAATGTACTATCATGTTATTTAACCTAATATTGTTTTTCGGAAAACATGCATTAAATTCAAAACAAAAAAGTTCCAAGTAAAAAAAACGTATTAACGACCAGAAGATTATAATATCTATGAAAGTACTTCTACAATTATTATTTTTTTACACTGAGTTTTGTTTAAATAACAGGAGATGGTTTTCATGACTTTTAAAATTTAACAATTTTTAACAAAAGTTTAACTGTTAAAAATATAAAATTACTCTCCTAAACAATTTTATACTTTGAGGTAGTACAACATTTTCTACATTTAGCAGATATTTCATTATATGTACAAATTTGTATTTATAATTACTATTTAGTATTTTTATATTTAATTCCAATTTTTCATACATTTAAAAAGGATTTATTAATAAACATTGCCTAATGGTCGACTTATTTTACAATTGTCTAGTTTCTAGGCTGATGGAGTGATGTATTAAATTATAATATCATCATAGGTGTTCAGAGCACGGAGTATGTAGGATATCCCACTACATATTTAACAGCTCTATGGATATTAGATTATTAGACTCGTTATATCCTTTATAATATATATATATTATATGTGTTTATAAATTATAAAAATTTGGTTCAAAAAAAAATTAATTAGGAAGACGGAAATATATATTGAAAATGTTATAGAAAAGTTCAGAATGTTACAAATATTTTCTAATGAAAAATCTCTAACAATTTTTTTTTTTATTTTGATTAAACAGTTTTATTTTTAGGGTTTTATTGCGGAATATTTTTTAGAGGGAAGGGATTAATTTTTTGTATCACATACTCCGACAATGAAATATGCGCATGCGGTATGCCTATATGAACGTTATACTACAATCTCCGTCTCCGTCAGTTTTTATCATGACAAAACAGCACGATTATAACAACTATTTAATATTTATATGATATTATAATATTATCCATCGCCATCTTTCGTAGGGAAAACAGAACAACGACTATCCACCTGGATACAACAAAGTGTTCGAGTACATCTATCCGCCAGAGGAATGGACGGAAGATGGTAAGAAGTGGCGGCGAGTAGCATCCACGGAGCCAGCGGACCGGCATCAAATGACAGCTCTAGCCGAAGACTTAAAATTCAACTTATCTTACTGGCATGCCAGAATGTACGGAGTGTGTCCAGTCAGAAGACAATTGTATAAGCAGTGTTTCAGTAAGTTACGATATAACGTCATATAAAATGATAACTATTATAAACAGTTTAGTGTACAGATTAGTTTTTTTTTTTTAATTTAATTAAAATAGCTAATTAATTGAACTTAATACAATTATTTAGATAAAGATGATAACTTAAAAATCTTAAATTTTACTCTTCATAAAATATTTCTATGATACTATGAAAAAATATTTTTATTTTTTTTTAAATATATTGATATATTATATGATTACTGATTAGTATATGGATAAGTAATTACAAATAGCAAACATTACTAATAAATTGATTCATTTGATAGCCATAATAAGTCTAAGAATTACATTGTTAATGGTTAAAACATTATCAATTAAAAATTATTAATTAAGTTTTTATTTTATGTTATGCATTTTAACATTTTTTGAGCCTAATTATTATAGATTTTTAGTGTTAGTTTTTGAAATTCGTAAAAGAATGCATTTGTCTTTTGTTAGTAACTATAAGCCTATAAATAATAATGAATGATAACTAGAAACTCTTCTTTATAATATTATGATTTGAAATAACACTTTCAAACAATTTTAATTAAGTGGGTGTCAACGTACAGTTTATTTTTTTTATTCAATGGCCCAAGTGCAACATATATACGTATTCAAAACATGTTTACACATAAAATCATTTTTTTTTTTCTGTTTTTGAGTATTAATAGAGTCTTTATAAATTGTGTATAATGAGTAGGCGTATTAATTAAATATTACATATCTACATAAAGTATATTAAATAACTAAGAAACAACTCATTTGAATTTAGATTTGTATGCGTCAAAATGTACACTTGTTCTACTGTAAAAACAGTTTCCACATAATAAATTTGTATCATCTCAGAATTTTCATTAAATGATGTAAGAAATCTTTGTACATAAAAAAAATTGTGTTTAAGACAAGTGTAATTAAATTTCAAAATATTAGAAATTGAATAAATTAATTACTTAAGGAAAAATGGGAATTAGCTCAATAGTGTGCTTGATTAATCATTGTGTATATTATGTACAGTAGATACTTATTATACTGAATATCATCAATGACTTTTTGAATAATGAAATTTTAATTCATATACCTATATAGATTATAAGTATAATAAGTTATTTCTCTCGATGATTCAAATACAATTAAAGGTTTTCTCGATTTATCGAATCCACCGAAGAGACTTACTTTGGCAGAAATCGAAAACGGCGAATCAGAGACAGGGTGAGAGTATTAGACATAATAATATAGCCCTATATATTCTTCTTACGATGATTTCACCAGTGAAAATATATTAAAGGTGAAAATAAGATATCGTAAAAATAAGATAGAAATGTTAGAAATATGATGTTGGTAGAGAATTTAACGTCCAGCCGAATACGTTACCATCAATACAGTATCGATGGGAAAAGATAATATTTTAATCTTTAATAACTGGGCCATGAAAAAAAACAGGACGACCCTTCGTTATTATTGGGTGACATAAATAAATGTATTTTGTTTTCACTTGTTGTCTGCGAATATATTCGGTAACTTTTCATATTGTTATAAAGTAAAAAAAAATACCATACAAGAAATAGAAGAAAAAAAGTAGACATTTTTTATAAATAAATGAAATATTTTCTAAACATTTGAAAAATATAAATTATAACGACATGTAACTGTTATGTTCAAGTGACTTATTATAAAAATCCTCAATCCTAAAGGTATTATATATAATAGGAATATGCTTCAAAATTTCAATGGTGTTATCTAAATATTTTTAAAGCTTAAACAGTTTTCTGTTCCTTGCGAATAGCCCGAGATTCGTCAAGAAATCTAACTATTTAAATGTACGTATCTTTACTTTAAAACGAGACTTATAAGTTACAACAACTAATAGTGTGCAATTGCTAAAGTTAGTTAGATAAATGAAAAAAATCGATTTATAATTGTCACGGAAGGTATAGAAATAGAAATGTTGATAACTTTGCATAGCCATTTAAATTAGGTATTTAACATTGATTACTTGTATTATTAGTGATTTAAACTAAACTATTATTATAGTATTCATATTATTTTCTATATTTTAAGAATAAGATGTGAAAAAATAATATTAATTCTATCTGGATAAATTAATTTTTTTCATAATCTATCTATATTTATTTATTTTACGAGCAGAACCTTTTGTGATGGTATATTGAATATATATCATGTACAATTTCAATTATAATTTAATACTAAAAGTACGATTTTGAAATTCATGTGAACTGAATAAAATGAAAAAAAAATTATATCGTATTTTAATTGATTGTTAATTATTAAATACACACATTTAAATATTTAAAATTCAAAACTCTAGTTATTATGTATACGACTAAATTTCCTAACACCAAGCCATGGCCAATCAGTGGTCAGTTATATTTTATACCTGTCTATACTAACGATGACGTGGTATTGAATTTTTATTTTATACATCATGTCATTATAATATGTAACAATATTATATGCGCATAGTGATTTTCAACCATTAAATTATTATCGTTTTCGTAATTTTGTGTATCAATTTTAAGCACGAATTATAATACATTATAAATCATCCGGAAGCGCTGTTTCTATTAAACTAACTATAATATTATATTTAAAGGACATAGTGCATGGTACGCTAATCCTCTAAATATATATAATATTATGTCCTGCAGAACAGTCTCTACAAGGGGTCAATATTAGAGTAAATTAACTTACCTATTAAAATGTAAAAGAATATTATTAACTATGTCGTAGATTTTATTTTTATTTTTTTTTTACTTTGTAATACATAATATTATTTTTAATATAATATAATGATTAGCGTGATCATATCTAAATGCACAATTTATAATTTACTATGTAAATGGGAGCACGAAATAAAAAATCTTTCTTAATATTGTAGTTTTAACTATTTACGAATAAACTATACTTTTACCTCATCAATAAAAATCAATAACAATTATTAGATATATTCTTAGTTATGCATGTATTAAATAATTAATAGATATTCACAGTAAAATGTCACTTATTTGTTATTATTAGCTGTTATCTTATTCAAAAACAATATATATATATATATATATATGAAAATAAAACACGAATCATAAAAAATTATTCAAAATATTTATTATTGATCAATCTCTGAATTAAGTTTTATTACCAATAATGGCGACCACTTTTACTACATATTATATACGCCTATATATTTTATTATAATAACTATAATAATTTTAATTTAAACTTATGTATATTTATAATCAATCGTTAACAAAACATGTAAGTCGTATTTGAACAGTTTACGGTTTAATTTTAATAGTGTTATCAAAACAAAATCGTTCTAAAAAATTATATCATTATGTGTGTTTAATCAAGTTTATATTTCTGAATAGTGATTTATTTTATATGCAATTCGTAGTGGTACATTTATTTTTGATTTATAATACACAATCAAATAAATTAAACATATTTAATTCTAAGAAAATTTCATGGCATTCATTTTATGTTTAAATGATTGAATAATAACACATTATTAATACTAAAACTATTTTATTCCCCATAACTGCAAATTGCAATCATCTGCAATCGCAGAAATGGTTTCATTAATGTTTAACATAAAAATTAATATCTATACATGTGAAACTTCACATATATAATAATAATAATAATAATTAACTAATCAATATAATCATATTGCAAAATGTGTTCATATTACAAGTTTTATTGTGTTATTATGTTAGATGAACTGATACGACAAGTTTGCGTAAATAGCATTGATCGAGGTGAATTATTAATCAAAATTCGAAACGAATACAATTCAAGTATAATTGCTCATAAACATTTATTTGAGAGCGGTTTAATGTTTAGAATTAAACATACATCATTGGTAAGTTAATCTTGCGTATAATCTGTTCGTCATTCACACTTTCTTCAGTTCTCGCCTATTTCATTTCATGTATTTCATGGTTTTTCCATGTTTATAATGTTTATATATGTAATACATTATGTACATAATTTTATATTACTGCCAAATATGAAAAAAATTATAAACAAAAACAAAGAAGATTTAAAAAATGTATAATTTAAGCAACTTTATACCGATATAATATAAGTATTAGATATAATATATTAAGTATTGAGTATATTATATGAATTTCCACGTATTATTTATATATTATCCACTAAACATTAATGTCTAATAGGTATAAAAATAATGTTCACAAACAAATTCATTTTTACCAAATTTAAATACATATTTTAATATTTTATATAATAATGAAATATGTCTATAGAGTGTTACAAAAATAATTGGCAAATGAAATAAACTTTAACTAATTACGCAATCACTTATCGACTTATTAATTTAATTTTTATTAATATTTTACCACTTTTTAAATTACATGAATATGACTATTGACATTTATATTTTATTGTTGTCTACATTTTAATATTATTGTCAATACATATTTTTTAAATCCTAAATAATGATAAAAACAATTAAATAACTAATTATATTTGTCAACTTTTTCTGATACACTTTGCATACCCTTGATTAATATAAATAATAATCTACAATCTATTATACATTATATTAATGTAACTTTGTAAAGTTTTCAACGATAAAAGTTCTATCATAGATCACATGTAAACGAATATGCATGTTGTGTTTGAACGTGATTTAATTTTATTGAAATATTTTTAAAAAAAGTATAATATTTCATGAATTGTAATCAAATTTTTGAATGTTCGAACATTCAAAACATTGAAGATATATTACCCTTCATTGTGTTTATTGCTGTTATAGAATGATAATAAAGGTGGCTTGACAGAAAAGGATATACATGATATAGAAGACCAACATGTTTTGTTAAAAAAAAAATTGAATGAGGCAAACATTAAATATAATAGATTAAAAATCGATTTGACAAAGGAATTAAATCATTTGAAAGATGTTAATCAACATGAGTTAAATTTTTTCAATAAGAACCATAAATCATTAAAAGTGTGTATTATTAAATATCAAACTAAGTACTTACTACATTAATTTTTAAAAAACTAAATACATAATACAATTATCATTTTTCTATTTTTTATTATTAATAATTAATTGAGTAATTTTATTTGTTATTAATACAATAATTTAAGTGCTTTTAGACTATGTATTTTCAATAGTGATAAAGTAATATAATATATATAGTGAAAATCGGTTATAAGTTATAACTTATAACCAACTCGTATAAGGGAATATCAATTTATTTGTTGTAACCAACAATTTCATGTAAGCGATTTTTTCATACATATTATATATTTATAAAATAGCTAATAATTGTATTGTTTAGTTACACATTACATTTTTTCACATTAAAAACTTTAAAAATAAAAATGTAAAAATTAAAGAAAATTTAAAATAATACAATTAATATTATGGTATAATTATTGAATGAATGAAATACAGTCTATAACTGTATAATTCAAAATAATAAGATAGAAGTTAAAAAAATATATTCTTATAATACAATTATAAATATTTTTGCATATATTTGCGAAGGTTACCCATAACAGTTATTTATAATAGAACCTTGAACCTTATTTTTGGAAAAGCAATAATTTTAACAGAATTTGTAATAACTAATAAAAGATAAATTATATAAAATGATAAATATGGTTTATTTCTACCAAGACATCATATTTTAATAATTGTTATAAACAACATTTTGTTAAACTAACTTTATTATAACTAATTTTCACTATCTATGATGTATATATTTTAAAGCACAATATGCTGAATTTTGACTTTTAATTTGTTTTGTTTGAGGTTATCATCATTATTGATAGATATATAATATTATATATAATTTAATTATACTTAGTTCTATTAAAAAAATAATTTAATATCAAATAATACATGTGTGTTTTTTTACAGGCTCAACTCGATATAGTACTTTCAATGAATACATAACTCAATTCAAAAATAATAATCATGTTTGGTCCAACAGTGGTTGTTAGTTGTAATAAAATAAATAAACGTATATTAAAAACGGTATCTAAACTAGAATAATATTTACAAATTTCATATAACAGTAAATTGACACTAAAAATCTAAACAAAAATGGTACAATAATAAATGTTCAAAAAAATTACTAAAAATATTAATAAAAATTTAGTTGCTTAAATTTATTCAATAAAAATTACAATAAGTAAAATCAGAATCACGTTACCACACTCTAGATGTAGTCTGTGCAAGTTAAGCATCTAATCAATATGCCCGAAACTCTAATTACATTGTGAATTTGTGAAACATCAAATTTTATAAATATATGATTATCTATTCCTTGTGGCAACCTTGTGGCAACATAATAAATGGATATTATAAAAAATATATCAAGAATCCCCAGAGATACGGTTGTTGAGCCTTTTCTTAGGGTAGCTTAGCCGAACATGATTTCAAAAAACTTTGAAAACAATTTAATCAGCATAAAACACATATCCTAGTATTCAGTAAATATAATAACGGTGCTCCTAAAATACGCTCCTATATAGATAAAACACATATAATACTACGCACTGCAATCATTAAAAAATAAAGTAAACACTCAACCGATATTGTCTTTTCTAAGTTACTAAATTTCTCTTCGTTTGATATCTCAAATCATGTGTGTTAGTCAATTTTTAAACAACCGATATTTGATTGTATATTATGTTATCAGTGTAATCACTTACCAGTTACCATCATACGTCTAATGAAAATTTCTAGCTACCATATTTTACAATATATAAATACAAATATACTTTTTAAACTATATTAATGTCTCTTATAGCTGTATGCAACTATACATTACAACTAAGGCTGGACTTACGGGTCATGGTATTTGTTCGGACCACTTGATCGCGTCTACATTGCTAGTTCAATAAAAAACTAACTACAGCCAGATGAACTTAAAATTTAAATTATACGGGAAGCCTAAGGTCATAACTAAAGGTTAAAATACACATAAAACACAAATGTTACCGATTAATAATTGATGCGGATAGTATATTTTTAATAGATGTACGAGCCGAACAATTTTTAACTTCAATTTTTAACACGTCCATAAATTATTTTTCCGCTCTCCGCGCTTAATACTGACTAGTTTCAGTTAAGTACATAAAAACGAAAAAATATAATTTAGACTACTGTATAGTAGGCCGTATAATAATGTTTAATATTTTTAACAGTGAGTGACGAATACATTAAAAAAATTAAAAAATTAATACCAATTAAAAAAAAAAAAAATTTAACTATTGCGCATGTCGTTGTAAACTTGTAAACGATATTTATATTTTCGCGTCAATTCAATAAATTATTATTAAATATAATACATTTGTATAATTATCACAATATATATTACACCACCTCATTAATATACGATTCAATATAATATATTATATCAAATATATCATATAAAAAATTCATCGATTCGACAAGATGTTATAAGATTTCATTATATCAATGACTGTAAATTCAACAATAAAAGTATATTACATCTTATTTCTATTCTGTAGCTTATACATATATATTGTTCGTAAAACCAATGTATAATTTATAAACATATAATAGAATTTTTTTTATTATTTGTATTGTTTAGGAATAGCACATGAAAAATATGCACTCGCTTTATTTATTAATAGGATTATGTATGTAATATCTCGTAGGTATACAATGACATTTACAGTTAATACACTACAATTTATCGGATATCCGGTTTTCACGCGTGTAACATTAACACATCATATAATTTTATAGTAATCATATACCTAAATAATTTTATATTATATGATACAAATTAATAAAATACAATTTTTACGGACAAATAAAAAAAAATGAAAAATATGATAAAATATTATCTTTTGGAATTATTTTGAAACGCTTATTTTCAGCAAGTTCAACATAGTTGTCACTGTTAAATTTTTTTTGTCAAATCAACTAATTTTTATTCTGATAAAATAATATTTGTAACTTAATGATAAATCACTATAGATTCATCGTGATTATTAATTTTTTTTTATGAGATATGTTCCATATTTGATAAATAAGCTTATTTAGATATAATTTGTAAAATCGTATTTTTCAAAAAAAAAAAAAATTATTTATTAATATAATTTAATATTAATAAATACCTGTATATTAATGTTTCATAAATATTACTTAAAAATAAAGAAAAACAACATGGTTCACAATCTACATGATGGTTACTTATAAATGAATCTCACAACTCATGGTTATTTGCTATTAAGCGCTAGATAATATAATATTTATTTTACTAGGTATTTTATAAAAAAAAATATGTCTATATTTTTAGAGCATATTAATAATGCTCATTAAATATCTAGATTTAAATATTTTAAATATTCAGCAAAAAAGTTAAATAATATTCACACTTAGAATACAAGCAATAATAATAATGACGTGTTAGTGTATATTTGGTTAAGAGTACTAATACAATGGCCACAGTACCCACCTTAAAATTTGTGTGTAGACAGCATATAATTATTCTAAAAATTTGAAATCAAATAAAAATAATACTTTGGTGAATTGTAAAGTTTTTATAGAAATTTGCTTTAAAAAGTTTTTATTTTATTTAACGATGATGATAATACAGTATATCTATTATATGTGTGTGTGCCTGTGTGTAACGTTAAAAGTACGAATACTGGTAAAACCTAGAGGATTTACCGGTAAATTATACGTTTTACCGATTGCGGTTGGTAAAATCTAAGATACACAAAATAGTTTGATCAAATCCCAAATAATTTTTTTAGTTGGGACTTTTACAAACAATATTTGATAGGTATATCTTAGGATAAACGACCAGCATAGATAAAAGTCTGAAATTTTTTAATAATAAAATTATGTGGTATTTTTTTTTCGCTTGCTTTATATTCGTATATAAAAATAATAATAATTATTATATATTGTACATAATATGTATTTATATACGTTTATTAATATACATTTATACGAGTATTATAATAAATATTATAGCAGAAATATTTATCATAATTATTATTTATTTGTGCAGGCTTGACTGTTGTGACATCTTAAGTTATACAATATATTTTTGGATTTGGCATTTGCACTTACACCGATTTATGATACATTTTTTCAAATAGTCGCACCTTATCAAGCCTTGTTCACTAGTCTAAAATAATTGCGATACTGCTTGACGAATACCAATTATTCATTGTCTGAAATTATTATTGCCGATTCTAAAAAATGTTCTTTGCATAAAGTGAACAGCTGATTCGAGTGAAAAGTTGAGAAAATGTTCTTGCTGTTGTGCTCAGTCGATATCAATACCCAATATGAATTTTTCTTCTCCGCGAATATTAACAGTATCAAACCGTTTAAGTCACCGATAATCAATTAATTTTTCATATTGGTAGACTTTGATTCTTTGACTTCATTCAATAATATATTACATTTTTGATTAATTATGTACCAAGAATTTTTGTTGTTTTTTACTGCGGCAACACTATTTTAAAATTCACAAAAACGTATTTTAAATGGAATATTGAACGTAATATACTAATCGTGACAATTATAAAAGGAACACTAATCGTAAAATTATTTTCAATAGGCGTATAAACATCAATCTATTATATTCTGTATTATAAACTGTATCATGAACTAAATTGTATGTATAACACATTGTTTAGTAAGAACAACTTTTATCACATATGCAAGTATATTTTTTGATAATTCATTGATCGTACGAGTAAGTACACCTATAAAGGTCTTCCATAACCATGATTTACGTTAAAGTCAAAATGAAAATTCTCCTAGTCGATCACAGTATAATAATTTGTAATATAAATGTGTGTATAGTGTGTACCTATCTAATACACTTGTAGTTAGTAGCTAATATATAGTACCTAACAAACTTAAACATTAATAATTATTATTTTTATAAACGAGTTTAAAGTAAGGAAAAAAAAATATTATATAATTGGTAAAAAATTTCGTACTTATAATAGTCCAAAAAATAATTTTTATTGATAAAAAACAAAAAATGAGTAAAATTGAAAAATTTTGGGAAAAACTGAGTATTTTTTTCTTTGTGATTTTTGTATTAACTCGCGGTCATATATGGGTATATTTGTTGAAATTTCGAAAAAACATCGCTTGCTGAGTCAGCAGGCCCTTACGGCGTTTTACGCTTCAACCTTTAGAAGTCAAGTAAAAAGAAAAAATTTTACAGAAAGAACGCTAAAAAAAACAAAGCAAGTGCAGTCGGGCGATTCAACACGATAAGTCAAGGAGCCGACGATATCTACAATGTCGGTTAATGATTAAATAAGTTTTGAAAAGTTCTATATTAGGAGTGGCATTTTCTTGCAGACAACAAAGTGCACGAGAACAGTTACTTATATTATAATATAACATAATATATTATATACCTAACTATTAACTCCTCCTTAAACCTCAGCATATGATATACTCATACAGATTGCAAATTAAATTTTAATCATGTTATTATTAAAGTTTGATAACAGTGAAAAAAGAACAGTGTCATGGCGAAAAAACGTATAAAACGTAAATAAACGTAACAAAATCTCCGCCCGGCACGGCCATCTCGTTTTTAAGTGCAACAATTTTGTCACTGTCATTTAAAATTTCAACGGACGCTCCAATGAGTCTATCTTATATTTTTGTATTTTAATTAAACAGTTGTAATGTTGAGATTAAAATATGTATACATGTTTTTTAACATTAACCGAGTGAAAAAATAACTAAAATAACAATTAAGTTAAGCCAAAAAACAATATTATAAAAGGTATTTTGAAAGAAAACACACTTGACTATATTGTATTTATTTCCGAACTCCGAACTGTGAACAGTGAAAGTGAAAGTGAATGTGATTGAAGTGATTTAGGACGAACCTAGGCGCCACTAATATACCAGGATCCCATCAATACAAGACGACGGTGGCGGCAGCGACGGTAACCTATACGCGTATTACATACGAACTATACACACAACATTAAAAAGAAGACGCCACGCAAACGTACAACATAATACATTTTAGATTCACAATAAACCATTTAACTCTTTTCTTTTCTTTTTTTTTAATTATAGCGAATTCGCCTAACATAGAATATAAATATAAGATTATTATCTAGGAAATCTGAGATGCTTTTATTGATAATTTAATTTTGAAATAAATAATGAATATTTTAAAATTTATGAAAAAAAATTACAGTTTTTAAATGTTTATTATAACTTGTTTTATGAAAAAAATATCAATAAAAAATCACTGAAATACTCTAAACAACATTCTTATCTAATAACTTTAAAATATAAGTCATCACTTCTCAGTAATTTTAAAAAATCATGTTATTTGATATTTTCTACTCTGCACGGAAAAACATTGAATCATATGAATGGTTTTAAATGTATGATTAAAAAATGTACAAACGAAGTTATTATACGATATGTTAACGTAAATTATAATAATCATCGGTTGTAAGGGGTGACTTTACAAAAATTCCGATAAAAAAATAAAAATAACGACGGGCGTCGCTGACGAAAAATATATTGTATCCTACAGCTCCAAAGCATAATATACTTTTAGATCAAAGAATAAAATTGATTATTATGAACGTAAAATTTGCTATGTTATTCTTTGTGTCACAAATACAACACATTTGGATGTGTAGTGTAATACTTTCAACGATTAACCTTATGTCTTTATGTATAGGATTTTGTCTTAACTAAAATAATTGTAATCAATAATAAGTTTATTATAGCATAATATTAAATATTACGTTTGACATTGATGTGGTTTTTGTATTTTGTTCATATATTGTAATCGCTTTTACCCACCTTAACTTACGTGTAAGCAATACAAGCGCCAACGTTCTCGGGAGTGAGATACACACGTATTATTTGTTTCAAAAATATATTGAAGTCTCTTAACATAATTGCGCACATTCGATGCACGCGCATAATTTAGTCGTCTTTATGGATTGTATAACATTATGACGTTTAGGTTTATTTTAGATTTTTACGATCGTCTGAACCGAAACGTTTAAATTTGGTCGTTAGATGATATAGTTATGATTGTTTTAAGCTGTGCAGCGTAATTTCAAGTCAATGGTGTATAGGTATTCGGTATATTGCCATGCATATTATAGCATAGCGGTTTTTCAAAAAAACTTAAATATGTAGTCATCAGAGAAATTTTGCGAGAACATTATACCCCCCTCCTCCTATATATTTATATATTAAGTTCAGCATATACATCTGTACCGATGTATCGTTTCAGTTCATGCTATTATTATTATAAAGAATACAAATCCGTAAACACTAAACTGAGACCATTAAACACGCGCCGGTTATTCGAGTGTTTGACACTCGGCGCCGCGACGTCGCTTCGCTCGGCAAATCCAAATAATAACATCCCCAGGCTTGTACATAATAACGTTGCATGTAACGGGTTAAATGTGCAAATTGTATTATACACATACATACATACATACATACATACATACATACACATACATACGTCGGTAGATATACACATGATAATATAATATTGTGCGCCACTTCTGTAATGCACTCGCGAAGTACAGAAACACTCTTTATATTACATAATATATATATATATATATATATTATCTCGTCTGCGTATATATATATATATGTGTGTGTATGTGTGTGTGTGTGTGTGTGTGTGTGTGTGTGTACGATACTTAATAATATATGTAAACCCGGCGTGCTGTATATATGTAAAATATAATAAAGGAGAAACTCGCGGCACAATATTGTAACGATTTCTTCGCCGGGCTCGAGTTCAATATGATTTTTTTCTAACCTAGTCGCTGCCATGCCGTTATTGTTCTGCAGCTCTGCTCGGGTCCGACGAATTCAATTACAATTTAGGCCTTAAGCTCCCGGCAGATCTCTGTGCGTCGTTTTGCATACGCTTCGTATTTCTACATAGATAGATGCACGCCCTCGTGTCGTTCGTACTTTAGTAGTCTCCAACATTTGACATCGCGTACATATAGGTACCTACCGAACACCGATAAATTCGTCCACCTGGGTCGATCGATTTACGATCATTATGCATCGCTTGTGCAATTCATTATATTATTATTATTATTATCATACGCGTATATTCGTGCGACAGTGAACGCCTGCTGTTACTATTGCAACAGCAGATGACGGGAATGTATAATATATATGTATATAGATCGTTATTGTTGAGGGTGGCGAGAACAACAACGTGTAATAGCCGTATCGATTATTATTATTATTATTATTATTATTATTATTATCATTACGCATCGGCTGTATGGCTGTATAATACGAGTTTAATTAATATTTTTGTGTTCCCGTAAAATTTACTTCGGGTTATCCTGTGACAGTTTCTGAAAGTACATACTATAACTATATTTATATATATGTACGCATGTATGTATACCTATACATATATATTTATAATATATGCGTCGAAGTGGCGCGATAGCCGGCAAAGGGAAACGGCGCGGCCGCTGCTGTTGTTGCGCTGCTGTAGAGACGACCGCGACGACGACGCAATATACACGACAACGGGGACTCGGGGTGGAATTAATAATAATATTATTATTATTGTATCTCCTGCTGTGGGAAACAAAAAAAAATAAACCCAGTTCCGCGCTGGTTTCCGCTTGCGAGTATTATTCTCATACGCGCTACACACAAACATACAGGGTGTACCATCGCGGTTTTCGCCCTCGTCGGCAATAATATATAATACATTATAAAGCGAGTAAGCCAGGCCGCCTGGCCGCCGTGCCATAATTTATAAATATGTCTGTCTGCATTTAAAAGAACCTAATAACTGTAGTCGATTCAAACAATTTCGTTAATTTCTTTCTTTTTTTTTACAATCAAAAAAATACTTTTGATCTTAAGATAACGATAAAATATCCCAAAATCATTCTTATCAGACAAGTTTTGTGTTAATGCGTCCCACGTTAACGTCATATTTTGCAAATGCGAAAATATTACGGATGTAGCATATACAGGTATAGATAGTGTCTTGTTCATAATAATCGGGTGATACCCAAATTGGCAGATTTAAATGTTACGTACTAATTGGGTTCCGTGTTAAAAATCGTTAACTCGTCAACTATAGTTAGGTCCCAGAAGATAAACATTTTCCTTACCATGTTTAACAGCTTTGAAATCAAGAATTATCATCTAGTAATATAGGTATGATTGAAAATTTTTTTCTCTTTAGCATGTTTTTTCTTAAATTTAATTATTTATGTTTTTATATAGTTTTTACGTGATTTGCAATCGCTCATTGTCTAATTAAATACATAATTTGTTTTCTTACATGATAAGATGTTATAGATTTAAATATATAACAAACAAATTTGACAAATTCGTATAGCAATACAATTTTCATTCAACAATTGGAACACATAGTTTTATACGTCTCGACTCAATTTGGATAAAATATTTTATTTATCCAGTTAGTGCAAAATTTAAAATTGTAATTAATTTCAGAGCCAACTCTAATGCAGCCGACGTTAAGCACCTGAATTAGATCGTTTTTGTTGAAGATTTTATTACATAATGCATAGTAATTATGAAACATGATTATATGTTGTGCGACAGATAAATATTCTCAAGTTTCTAACGAACACATTTTCCGTTAAATTTCACCCAATTTCACTATAGTCAATACACTCTATTTTTCTATATAACCTATCACTGCAACTACAGCAGTATACAATATAGTATAATACCATCATAATGATACTGTTATTGTATAATATTACCATGGTATTATGGCAGTGGAATTGTATCAATTTTCACCAAATCGTTTTCAAACAATCGACTATCAAAGTTCCGAAAACTTATAATGACATTTTACTGCGACGGCGGAGTCTGCAATCTATACGTATATGCTATATGTGACTGGGACGTAAGTTATAGTCATGTAGCATATATATATATAGTATAAACGCCATTATATACAGTTTATAACACTTAAATCGATTTTTTGAAAACTGTACCTGATTATACCACTATTTTTTTTTATTTTTTTTAACGTGCCTAGATTATTTTTAGGTAATATGTGTCGCATATATCATATTATTAACACGAATAAATATTGAAGACTTTTGTCAATTATCAAAGCATTTGAAAAACGATTCTGAGTTAAACTCAGTTTATTATAATATAAAGTAATTTTATTGTTTTTCAAACTTTCAATACTAATGAAAAAAAAATGGGTACTAAATGTAATATATCATTAATTTCACATTGGAATCTATTAAGTTTTAACCCCTCGAAATTTAAAATTATTGTATTTAACATAATGATTTAATAGACATATCATATAAGACTGAAAACTTTCAAAAGTTTTAAATGAGGAAGTCAAAATATTTTCAAATAGTTTCTCAACTTTATCACATCTGCAAAAAACTTTCTGCGCATAAATATACACGAAGTCTATATTATTTAAGTATCTATAGTAACGTTCTATAATTAAGTATTGAGTAATTATTTTCTCAGTTATAATAAACAAATAAGTAACATCAAAACAAATCTGTCATAATCGTGGCTGTTTGTTTTTGTTTCAGTTTATTTTATAATAATATTACAAATTTGCAATCATTACCGCCCACTACCACAACGATAAGTAATATTAAACGAATGATAAATAATATCTAATAACACATTTTAAGCCATTATGTATATATATATATACGCAATAAAACAACTAATAGTTTACTCAGGGCAATTTTCGTATGACGTATGTAATTTATGAAATTATGGAAATCATTATAATATCAAATTGGCGGCCTCGATTGAAAGTCTATTTAGTCGATAACGCGTATGTGCGTGCGTGTTTAATATTATCATGGGGTTTAATTTTTTCACAGAACTATTTGTGTGGTTCGATACTTTTGCCATGTATTTATGTACATAATTTACAATATTACATTATTTCATATTTAAATATTGATGTATTGCGGCGTCGACGAGTGGTAATAATAACGAAATTAAAATATGCATATGCGCGGCCGCTCTCTTCCGTTGGATATCATTTATAATAATGTAACACAGATAACACACGTGTTATCCAGATCCCAAACTACACGTGCACTGGTATCATCAGAAATTCCACAACAAAAAAATGCGGACATAAATGCACCGCGAGTAAGAATACCGCCTTATTATATTGTAATTATTATTATTATTATTATTTTCATATTATATAGTGGCGAGAGTCACACGCCGAGAACGCACGGTGGTTCTTTTCTCGACGATCACTATAAATCATGATGAACTGCAGTTTTGCTGTTCGACAATTATGTTATTATAGTCGTTTTCATAGTGAGAATACATTCATGATTGTTTTTTGTATTAGTTTTGCAGAAAATGTTATATTTTTTTTTAGTTATACTGTAAGCAAGTGTAACAGATTACAATTTATTTTTAAAGTAGGCACAAACACGTTTGTATTTTAATTACCTTCACTTATAGCATAATATATTACTTTAATGTACCACACTTGAAAAATTTCAGAAAAATTCGTGTAATAAAATACACTAATGCAAAACGCCTTGTAATCATTACTCTAATAAAAAAAATACATTTTTAAAATGTTATTTTATTTTATATGACAACGGAAAAATTAATCCTAGACCTTAGCTCTTAGAGCATTTTAATATCTGTTTTACCGTGTGATCATAATATTACTATCATGTGTGAGCGTGAATTCTTCATCGACCCCACCAAAATATGAAAACATTTAAATATACAAAGTATTAAATAATAACAATTAACAAGAATAATTAACAGAGATAATATCCTTAACTATTTGTTGTTTTTTTTTTTTGTATTTTAAAATATTGATAGGTAGTATTAAAATATTTTTATCATTACACCTAATATTTTATTTTTTGACATGCAAATAAGTCCGAAAATATTATGATTTATTTAGAGCAACTAATCTGCAGTTATTGCTATTTTTAACACAGTTAACGATTATAATTATACTAGATAATCCAACAACAGTTGAGTATCATATTATCAAAATATTTTTTTTTATTTTTAAAGTGTTACTCGACTATTAAATATAATACGCTAGTATATATTATAATTATGTGTTTTAGTAAGTTTCTGTAAGGATGTGCGTGGAGCAGTAATTATATCAAAAATCTAAGTCACTTCATTATTTATGATATATCCCTGATTAGAATTTACGAATTTATAATAGTACCTAATCACGATTTACAATAAGTTCAGTGTGAGTAAATTTAGTAAAATTCTGAACAATTTTAAAAATAAAAAGATTCTTTAAGAGTTAAAATGATTCAATAACACAATTATTCACTTAACCATGTTTAATTTCTGATTATTTGGCTGTTATGTAATCAACAGACACTTTTCAAAACCTATACATTTTAATTTATATTCTTAAGAAATATTCTAATAAACATACATTATTGGTATATTGTATTGATATCGAAGATGCTTGAATGCGTCAAAACAAAATTTTTTCGACAAAATATGTATTTGAGAACCTATATTGGCTATTCTACCTATTTACAATGGGACTTAAAAAATATTTTATAGACATTTACAAATGAAAAAACTATATTTTTCAAACTATTTGAATAAAATTAAACAGAAAGATCTATGGGATTTAATACAATTTATTAAGTTTTTTTTAACAGTAAATAAATTTATACAAAATACAACTCAAGAGTGCAGAATATTATCAAAAGTGCTTGAGTATGTTTTTTTTTAGTAAAACGTCATTTTACTGTTGTGGCTGTAGACGTGCGATAGAAATTATTTTAGGGCTTTTCTCGAGTAAGAAGACGTGTGCTAAATCTAAAACCTAGAGATATTCAAAAAAATAGTATATTACAATAAACTATAATGTAATATCATAACGCTCCAGCTGAACATATTTCGATTATTTTGTCACAATTCATTTCTAATCTAAACTCACTAATAACACTAAGACAATATTTCTTCTTAATTATTTTCGTACAACTTATCATCTTTTAATCTTATTTACTCTACTACCTGTCATACCCACATGTCAAACTCAAAGTGTTACTTGGGGTAAAACATCTATGAAAAAAATTTTGTGGATCACAAAAAATTTTTTATTGTTATTATTTTTATTTATATTTTATTACGTACAATTAAATATGTTTTCATCATATTATTATATTAATTTATATTTTCCATACAAAATTAAAAAATTAAAAATAAACAATTTTTATTCATTTTTCCCTCAGATGCCTAACATTTCTTCCTACCACCAACTTAATTTTTATTTTATATTCCCTCATTAAACCATCATACGAGTACTAGTCAAATTTTAGTTTATGCTGATCGTAATGACAATTAATACTATATAACTTTGGTATATCTATTTTAACACCATTATACAGATGAAACAAATTTTATTGTTATTTATTTCGTAACAAAAATATAATTCCCACCCTTGTTGTAAACTTGGATGTTCGCTGGTAATTTTTTGTTTATTATAATGTTTAACTTTAATAGGCATAATTATTTAACAACAAATTTACGAATTTAGGCATATAGATACCTAAAAATTAACACAAAATAAAATATAATTTTGAACATACGAAGGTTTGACGAAAATAAATACTAAAAGACTAGATAAATATTGGAAAATGTAAGCAGTACGAGTACGAAATTTGCAATAAGTAATAACCATCAATATGATTGGTATTTATCTATATGTAGTATTATAGGAAAATACATTTATAAACAGTACACAAAACATAATATAATAATACTGAGTAATATTGGATTTTTCAATTTTGAGACAATAGTTAACAACATTCGAAACATAAAAAAATATAAACATAAAGTGTATATGTTCATCTTTTTTATTATTTTTTATTTGAACCACATTTGACTTTATTTTTTAATATGGCTGGAATTGCTTAAAAATAAGCCGACAGGCCGAATGCGCCCGTAGACTGCATTGTTTAATCTAATATATATTCCAATTTCACTTCATTATCCGCCTTAATTTATGACTATATAATCATATAATAATATACTTATAATTAATATATTTTATATTCTATTATATTGTAATTATCGAGCCATCTCAATTTATTATTTATTTATTAGTACTTATCAAAATTATATAGGGAAATATATAAATATATAATACAAAGTTGCAATTACAAGAATAAAATAACATGTTTATCGTGTATAATTATTTATGGGTTTAAATATTCAGTATCAACTAGAATTAACGGAATTTAATTTCTTGAACATTTTAACTAACGATGGATTCAATACTTCTACGCGGTTATACCTGTATATAAATAACATTTAAAATAACTTAAAAACTTTTAAATAATAATTGACTATTTTTTGGTATATAATTTAATCAATATATGAATATTTTATTTCATTGGTTTAAGCGCTAATCGGATTTTTACATATAAACAGTATGAAATACGAGTATACATAATATAAAGGTAGTTATTAGACACTGTATGACATAAGTGTAGTAGATAACAAAATATCAATCAACTAAAAATAAAACACGGTAAAATAACAGAAATTTAATGTCATACATCAACATTATTATCATTTAAACTACACATTGTTCTAACAAAAGTATCGTTCGATAAAAAAATTTGTACGAAAAATAGTGGTGTGAAAAGACTCAGTAGATCTAGTATTGTCGGTTGGAACTCTTAGGTTTTCTCGTATACACTCACGGAATTGTGGTGCATCAATTTTACCCCGAATTAATTTTAATAATAAGATGTAATCAGCTCTTAGACGCATATTCTCGAGAGAGCAGAGATTTAGGGCATCCATGACTGGTTAATAAGAATGTTGGGAATGATCAATTTTTAATATAGGAAGCCAACGTAGCTAAGAAAGCGATTATGCACACGTTCAACTATAGCTTTATTTCAGTTCGAAAATAAGGATTTCAAATGATCGAGCCATAGTCGAGAATTGAACGTATAAAAGCAGAATAAAGGGTTATTAAACAAATAGTGTTGAATTAAAGTTACGACGTAAATCATTATAAGTGATATAGTCAAATATGATATATTTTTAAATTTCACTGATTATTTGTTTTTTCTATACTATATGATTTAGTATACAACTATGACATACAAATACTTACCATTAAAACATAATGTGTTATACATTTATAACAATTTACATACCTGCCCATAATGCCTACATGGTAAACTTTATCAACTCTTTTTGGCTTAAGAACTTTAAATTCTTTTCAATGTTTTAATAAATACTAATAATATAAATGCATAATCATACTATATACTAATATTTAAAAAATGTTCTTGAAAAGTTATTAATAAATTGTAAAATTGTTCTATTGACTAAAAGACTTATATTGCATTTATAACGCGTGTATGCACGATATGGTCGATAGGTGTATATTGTATACTATCAATTATCAATCTTTCCTCGTATTTCTTTAGTAATTTATCATTAGTTACAGTTTACAAATTATAATTATAAAATTATATTTCAAAATCAGCGAAAAGTCAAAGTAAACGTGTGAGTGATTATACAAACTATATTATTTTTTAAATATATTGATGTTAAAGAATCAATAATTTGAGAAGCTTGTGAAGCAGTTAGTTTATTTGCTAAATAGCACTGTATCCTCAAAAACTAAAAGGTTTTATTATTTTTGTACGAAAAAACGTACCTACATTATATAGTATATAGGTCAATATATAGCACCTACTACTAAATTATTCATCGATGGCCGATGATTAAATGTTTGATTCGTGTATACGGACTTATTGAAACGTAAAATTAAAAAAAAATCCTATTTGTACGCTTATTATTTTATGAACGATCAAATAAAATAATGTATTTATTCATCGAATTACAACCAACGAGATATCTATGGTATCATAAATTAGAATTCGGTCTAGCGAACGAAAATGTGTTGAAATTAGTTGCAGCATTTCCGACGATGATCGATCAAAGTCTTTGATTCCGGTTTTTCATGTACTTTGTGGCATTCGTTTAATCCGTGAAAAAATATAATAATTTGTCGACAAAATATTTATACATACCATAATATGATAAATTGATTACTGAAATTTAAATTTAAATAATGTTTACAAAAAACAAAACTGATTCCTACTTAAAAAGTAACTATGTGTACAGTGATAACGACTCAGAATCCTTTTTAGTTATTTACATCATATATTTATGCGGTCAAATATTAAATTTGTTTACGCCTTGTTTTACTAATATTGAAATAAATTCATATCAAAGTGCTCGAATTCTACTCCCGTATTTATAAACCAAACTACTAACTAAATTCATATTTTCTATAAAAGCATTATATACTTTGGTGTTCATTAATTTTAAGAGGACGTCTACACGCCCACGTGTGTTTCTTACAAATGTTTAACATTGCAAACACACATTTAACACTTTCAATGTTGTGTTGTTGTTATACTGCGTTGTTAGATTTAATATATTATGAGAGTATAATATATTGATCTGTTGTCAAGTATTAAGATAAGTATAAAAATATAAATTGTTTTAAATTCTGAACTGAACGGTGAATATATTGATTTTACAACGATGTATAATTTTTTCTAAATGTCGCCTCTCCTTTAATTATTCTGTTGTAAATCAAAAATATAATCTATGAAGACTTAAACAAATATGTACTATGTAGGTATATGTTATTATATTTTATATAATATACAATGACATTTTCAAAACGTTTAAATTGATTCTAAGCCATTGCCCGTATTTTATATCATGAATCTATTTTCACAATTATATATTGTAGGGTGGTATTTACTCAAAAATCAAAATCAATAACAATAAAAGTTTACATTATTAAAATCATTAAACATAATAAACGACATTTTTTCCTCAAAATTAATTCAAACTATTTCATATTACTAGTAATAAAATAAATGACTACAATAGCAATATAAACACAATATTATTAAATATATAATGAGTAATATAGGCTGCAGACCGACTTCTCTTATAAATGTTTTTCGTGTATAATGATTTATAATTTAACTTATGCATTACAGTGACTTATTCAATAACATAGGTACATTGTACAACAAAACGATTTCTAAATTTTTACTTCCGATGTTTTTGGATATTTTATTTTACATGCAAGGTTTGAGAGTATTAAGTATCAAAATTGAAATTAGATCATACTTCGATTAAAAACTAAAACGTCGAACAAACAATGGTGCAAACGCGCACAATATTCTATACCATTCATTTAATTCATAAATAAATTCAATATAACATTAAAAACAACAGAGTAAAATTAATTCTTCTTAGCACTGCACTTATAATATAGACGCAAATGGCCTACATTTTTCACAATAAGATATTATAATCTGATATCTTTACGTCCTTAATTAAACTTTTGACATAAATTAAAATTATAACCTAGTCCAGGACTTACATTTGAAAAAAAGTTTCGTTATACGTTATTTACAATTAAAACCTTGTACAAATTTTGCATTAATCATTACTCAAAATTAAAACATTATTTAACTTATGCGTTTATCATTATTCAGAAATACATTTTTTACAATATTGTGTATGAAAATAACACTTACACAGGATTACAGGAATTTATATTTTTCACTGATTATGTTGACATACTTTGGCTGCATTTATTTATACCTTACTACAATTGACGAAATAATCAGCACCTATAATTTTTGTTATTATAATATAATATAATATTAAATAGGAAATATAAAATTATCTAGAGAGCCAATATATTATAAAATATAAAAATATTGAGGTATAGAATGCATAATTTATACCTATTATAATATTACTATTATTAAATAATACATAATACATTCACAAATAATAACAAAATAAATACCTATGTTTATTGTTTAATATCAATATGTAATATATTCATGAATACATTTGAAAAAAAAATAATACACATTTTATTTTTTATTGATTGTTCTCTCTAACAATTAATATATTATCTTCTAATAAATCATTAGAAATTGAACTTCTCAAGTCGAACTATATACATTTTAAACCAGAAAAGCTACGCTTGACACTAACCTATAAGACAAAAAAGTAAAAATACTTTAGCCAAAAATGGATTATTATATAAATAACTAAAACTAAAATTTGTCTTTAGTGTTCTAAAATTAATAAATCACAAATAATAAAATTTGTCCAACACAGACGCCTCGACAATTCTGAGCAAACCGAAAACAATAATTGAAAAGTTTCAATTTCGACCGTAGTACAGTTTAATAATGTCAGGGCATGGCATTACTCTATGGGGCGTCACTAATTGTTATTACGTATTATTTGCTGATATTATTATTAGTTATTGGCAATAAAATCATCCTATCTACACTTACCTATTAAATTCTAAAATAACATCTGATGCGGGAATAGCTCGGATACGGAATACTCTATTACTTCTTGGTTGAATAAAAACAAATCGCGTAAAATAAATATTTTCGCGAAACTAGTATTATAATTTAAATTTATAACTATTGAATAATTGGAAATTAACCGTGCCGTTTAATGATATATACTAAATACAACATTTTTCGTTGTTTTTTTGTTTGATGACATAATATCATATTTTTTATTAACCGTTACATTATATTGTTTTGTGTTACCCATTTAATTATTTATGTTTTTCCGTTCTAATTACGTTTACGAATTTCAATCATTTTCCATCGAGTATAACGTTATGATCATGACGTTATTATAACGTTTGCAAGCTCTGATTCAGTGGCATGTACAACCGCAGAATAATTTCGTCACTCTGTTAGTCTGTTACTCTGTGGTACAACTATTGTATACTACAACTACTGTAGTACGACCGGTGCACCGACACCCAGAGCCGGTGGAAGGCAGGGGCGGCAATTTTTGTCTAAATACCCGTGGGTGGTCGGCATTTTAGCTAAAACTTTCGCAATTTTAATTGTATTAATATTATCATCATAGTATATTTATATCTATGTGTTGGAAGACTATTTTATACTTTAAACTTTATGTTTACGACGAAAATATTATTGACCATGAAAATAAATGTTTTAGATAAACCAATATTATTATAATATGATTATTTAATTTTTATTATTTGTTGATAGGCGGCATTTATAATTTAGCCAGGGCGAAAATAGCTCGCGCCGGCTCTGCCGACACCCAACTCCGCGAGTGCATATCGAATAAGCGCACCGGTGCACAACAACCTCGTGCAGTGTGTCGTCGCGGACGCCCCTGCTCTGCACCCGTCACACGCGAAGCGGCTCGACCATGAACGAACGGCATCTGCGTGCGACGGCGGCGGCGGCGGACACCGGCGGCGGCGTCGTGCAGATGGCGCCACAGGCGTTCGGGCCCACCCGGATCGATCGATTCGCGCCACCGCGGACGCTGTCCGGCTGACAGGTCTGTTCAGCAGCGCGACTTCTTCCGGGCGCCGGTTACAGGCCCCATGCGCCGAAGTCGCGGTCCAACGCAACGGATGCGGAGACGCGCGCCGCGATCCACCGGGCCGACCTACACCGGGTGACACCGTACTGCACCGGAGCAAGTGTCGTCGGAACCGGAGTGATCGGACTCGCGAGTTTCGGGGACAGCGCGGTAGCCGGTGGCCGAGGTGTCGGCGCCGCGGAAAGTCCGTTGCCGTCTCGCGGTGTGCGTCCAGGGCCCCATCAAATGATCGGCTCGGTCGTTCGACTCGGCCGCCGCCGCCGCGCACGGCCCGCGATGTGGCACTACGCCATACGACAATTATTATTATCGTT
>NW_020271711.1:364302-472806 GCF_002803265.2 Melanaphis sacchari | reverse complement strand
GCGGCATTTAGCTAAACTTTCGCAATTTTTAATTGTATTAATATTATCACATAGATATTTATATCTATGTGTTATGTAAAGACTATTTTATATTTAAACTTTATGTTTAGACGAAAATATTATTGACCATGAAAATAAATGTTTTAGATAAACCAATATAGCAATACGTACCGAACGAAGGCTACCGCCGATTTCCGCGTCGTCAGCTCGTTTCGGCGGCGCCACGTCTTATGTAAGATCGGAAGAGCGTCTTTTTAAATTAACACATAACAATATTGTGTTTGCGTGACAATTGTTTATTGTTCAACGGTATTGTCGATGGTGACTTGTGACGGAAAGACAGCTGAAAGTAATTGAGTGTTCTTTCTCGTCTACGTCCGTATCGCGCGTGCTAGGTTCGTAAGAAATATTAGTTTTTCTATCAAATCGAAATCGAAATCGAATGTATCGAAAAGCTTACTTTACATCGGTCGTAGTACTGTTTCAGTTTTAGCCAATTCCAGACGATAATAGACGTGTTAAATTTTATACATTTTTGAATTTTTTGTATTAATTTACTGAAAAATATTTTAAACGTTAAACATATTATTATGCTCCGACCGATGCGAAGTAAATTTGTTTACCAATTCAAACATCTTTACATTTTTTAAATCGGACAGTTAGAAATACCTTAATTTTTGTCAGTCGCGTAGGTCATTTTTGATGAAAAAATAATGGGGTTTAGAGGGGCCTCAAGATTTTTCAGGTTTTTGAAATTATTTCATTTTTCATTTTGAAATTGTCGAATGACAACAAATGTATAAAACCTATTGTCGGAGATAAATAATAAATTCGCTACACAGTGTAAATTAATTTATAAACTTGAACATATTTTCGTTTTTTAAATTATTGAATACTGAAAGTATCCGTTAGACATTTTTAATTTTTCTTTTTTTTAGGCGTATTTATCTTATATTTAACGCACTTTATGTTGATAAATAATAGTATTTTTTTTTTTTTAATATTTTCATCTACCGCTGAGATAACGTATTGTGTACGTCGTCACTCGTCTTCACACACTATTGATAATTTAATATTTGCTACTCGTACGACAAACAAGCCGTGCCCCCCGGACGAAAGAACTGTCCACACGGAACACGCCTTAAAAACAACGCGTTCACAGGTAATTCGATGAGAATAACTCGTCGTCCTCCCTTTCTTTTTTCTTTTTTTTTTGTGTTAAATCTTTCTTCGAAACGTAAACAAATCGACAACCCATCGAGAAAACAACGTAGATGAATAATAATTTAAAAGAACACCTGAATACAACTGACATGGCGTAGAGTTTGTGTTTTATGTACGAGTTATTTTACTTCCGACAACTCGTATAAGTATATAAATACGGTTATACGATATATATTGTTTATTTTTTTTCTTTGCTCGGTGCCATTATGCCGCTATTGTATCTCCGATGTACCAGGGCCCCATATTGGAAAACGATTCGTGACGGCGGCAGCGTGTGGGCGATTGTCCGACCGTGGATCACCACTCTCCAACGACTCGTAGGCCGCGGTTAGAAATCGGAAAAATAAGTAAACCGATGCAGTATTGTTCCGTATGAAAATTACGCGCGATTACGTTACTGTGCGTGATAAAAAATAAATAAATACCAGCCATGATAATATTATTACTCAGTAACACAACAGTCAGCTGTGTCGTACATAAACACGGTACACGTGACGTGGTCACACGGTGAATTTACGTTGAATACAAAACACACAATAGTAACTGTGGACTAGGAATTGAATTCGTGTCCAAGGCGTTCCTAATTCATTATAATATACGAAACAATGATTAACGAGACCGCACCAGCAAAGGCGTCGTTTGAGGGATTCAATTACATCGCATGGAGCATAGATGCTTTTTTATGTTTTGCAGGCGTATCGCTGAAAATGATAGACATTTTTACTTCGATGGTTTTAGTCATTTTTTATGATAAAAGTGTCCATATTTTAATTTAAACTCTTCTCAGCAGTTAGCTATACCTATTATTTATTAATAATATATTTATTGAATTGTTTTGATTATATGAATATTTTATGCATACTTTAATATAATATATTTAACTGTTCTAAAGTATGTTATGAATTTATTTTTGATTGGAAATAACGCTTAAATTTTTGCATTAGATATATACTATACTCGTTTTAATTTGAGTTGAGAAAAAAAACGATAAATTATAAAAATATCGTAATGTTTAATGATAATTTTCTATCCTGAATACTGATATTATAACTATTTTGAAAGTACAATAATTAGCTTTAATTTTATGGTACATTTTTTTACATTCTACGTACAATTCTGAAATAACATATCATTTCAAAATGTCCATTTTACTGTCAACCCATTCCACTTTCTAAGTTTAAACTTTTTAAATAGCTAAACGGTTAAGCATCATTTGTGCGGAAATGTACAGCAAATCGTTGAAAAAATTGAAATAGAAAATTATGATAACCACTCCGCTGCAGTACAATAGAAGTTTCGAACGTACACATCGTCATTGAATTGGTCGATATTACGAATATTTTAAATTTAAATTTAATGATAAATTATTATCCACAAAAATCAAGCTTCATCCAAACTTTATGTCAAAAAAAAAAAATAAAATAAATAGTCCGAATTGCAATCACCTCGTAGAGAGGTCTATCCTAATAGTATGCCGTGTACCCACAAATTTATTTATCATGCACTTATGTGCACAACTTAATAATGATACTAATGAAATTATATATGTAGAAAAGTTTGCGTTATCCACAACAAAATAAATAACACAATACTTTTCAAAATATTTAATAATGATGTTGAAAATGTTGTGCCTAGGGGGGTGCAAAAGGTGCGTATGCCTAAAAATGTCTAGTTTCGTCTATGTGGTTATAATTGGTTTTTATTTTTATCTCGAAATAGCGACATCGTTGATCGTCAATAGCAATAATACACTATAAATATTATTATGTATACTGCATTATTATTGTTATTTTATATAATTAATAACTTAATAACAAAATTTTGACTGGAACAAGTTGTACGATTTTATTTTGAACCCATCTATGATAATGTTCACAACATTCATTGCAGAAATAGGTACAAAATTATTTTTTATTAGCATTTATTTGAAGATAAGTTATTTTTTATGCAATCGAACAAATTTAATTCGTAATAAAATGATACCGGTTTAGTATAATGGGTACCTAAATCTATCAATATTTTTATTTTACGTATACAATTTAAATATTATATTACTATCTATTAAGTTAGAAATATGCAAAAAAAGATAAATCTAACGAATTTCTCTCCCCTATTCTTACGTTTTATCTCTTTATAAATATAAACATACACGGTAGAGGGGAAAAGTACACTAAAAATAATTTTTGGCACCGGGTACTAATAATGTTAGGCACGGCACGGATGTTGAATATGACAATATAGAGAATATCATTGTTATTATATTATATAATATAATGTAAATTCCATCCAATTTTATAATCTTGATATTTATTTAAAATTCCGTGTAAAAATTGTAAAATACATTCACTTAATAAACTAGAATAGTTTTATTTAATATTTAACATTCAGTGTCACCTTCTCAAATATTTATATATTTTATCGTAGTATACCTAACTAAAAACCATTCAGTGGAAAAGTAAGTTAAATTATACAGGGCATAGAATTCAGGCAGACCCCTATGCAGAAAGATCACATGCAATTTGGACATTTCAGTTTATTTTTCTGGTATGAAATTCGAATGCACTGAAAAAACGATTCCGAAAGGCGAGATCTATATATAACTAATTACTGGTTAAGTATTATTATTATTAATATATTATTTACATTGATATTATAGTAATTTATTATACTATTATTAACAGTTGGTTAAATTCATTTTTACCGAAAACATCGGGTTTATTGTATTTTTATTTACTATATTATTATAATAATATGTAGTATGTATTTAAATCCTACATTATAGTTATAAGTTTTTGAGTCAAAACTAATTTAAATAGTACATATACCATAGTACGGTTATAAATAGGTAAAAACTTAAAAATAATCTAACCATTTTGTAAATGTTATCATGTATTATAGTAAAATATAAACTTTTACGTTATAAAAAAATCATGTTTCGCGAATAATATTAATATATTATATAGATATATTTTTGAATTACTGTAAAATAAATAAAATATTGATTTTTGTTTCAATACCCAATTTTGGCAATAATTATAGTCTTTTAACATAAAATTCTATTAAATAATGTTACTGTTTTTGATATTTTGAGAATGTTGTAAGAAAATAAATAAAAAATCCTTTATTAAATTGTCAAATCTTTAATTGTATATAAAAAATAGTTAAAACATTTTTCGTAAACTTCAAATACCAATAAAAACAATAATACATGTATTTTTCATATTTTAAAAACCAATCAAAAAAAAAAATAGTTATGTGAGTTATTGGCTTATTGAACTTAACTTTTAAGGTTTAAATCTGACTCCAATTATTTTATGAAATTATAAAATTCAGACGCCAATACTATTAGAAAGATACACAGGTAATAAGTACAAATAAATCTGTGCATTATGATGAACCTTAAGTGCAAAATATTCTAGATATTTTTTTTTTAAATATTAAACTTAACATTGTTGTTACATTTCTTTCTCTCTCTCACGCTGTTAATGAATATTATAAAAAATCTGAAACTTTATACCATATTTTTTTACAAAGTTGATCCTAGGAATTCTCCCTCTTTCTCTCTGTTATCAGTTCATTTATTATACCTATTGTCTATTATAGTTATCAAAAAATTAATATTAAGCTTGTTCTTTGAAATATTTAAATTACTAGTTAAACCCCTAATCTATCTTTAACTCAAAAATACAAATTACAAAGCAAATTCACCATCCATAATCGTAATCTATCACTAATAACATAAATAGTGCAAATCGTAATTTAAAGTTAAAAATTTTTTATTTAAAAAAAAAAAAAAAGAAAAAAGAGTAATAGTTAAGATTTGTTTTTTTTTTTAATTCCTCATAAATTGCTCTTTTAAAGAAACTTAAAAATATAAATAACAATATTTTTATCGACATTTTAAGTTGAAATTTGAATAATAACAATTTTAGTTATTTTAGTCTTTTTTTCTACATATATTAAATTTAAATTTAAAATAAGTATTTAGACTAATTATAAGTTATTTATACAATCATACAACAAGCCTTTATAAAATGTCTATGTACCGTTCTACAATTTATAGTACGTCTGTATTGACTTATACATCAATAATGACTAGAAAAATTAAATGAAATAATATAGTAATTATTATAAAATTTATATGATTTTTTGATGGCAAATAATTATTGAAACTACCATATTAATAATATAAGCATAATAAATTACTAAAATTAAAATTAAAAAAATGGGCTGCTAATAAATTTTATGATAATAAAAAATGATTATGACAATATGACAGACTGATAAAATTCAAACTAAAACTAACAAATATTCGATGAACTTATGTATAATATATTATTACTTTACTATCTGCATTGTGTCGTGCACCGAAAGTCTGTGCACGACAATTCTATGGCTCTGTAGTCTGCGAACTTTAATATTTGTTTTGACACAAAACAAACTATTTTCATGGTTATGTGTTATACATAATAGTATAATACATATTATATATGCGTAGAGTATAGACCATTAAGGAGTACGTTACCACACTCATCAAAGTCATGTAGTTTCCTATCTAATGAATAGTTTATATTCTCAATTTATAGTACCATCCAAAATAATTACGAAAATTATTTAAATTTAAATTAAATTAATTTTATTCTAGTTAGTATTAAAATACATTGATTAGTGTGTATCATCAAAATAATTAATGTAATGAACTTGATACAATATAATAATTTTTAATTTAATTATTTTAATTTTTTCTCTAATATTTGAAGTACCTGCAATAACAATTTATAACATTTTTGATTTTTTAATGAAAAATTAAATATTTTAAGGAACATATTTTCACATTTTTGTATATTTTTAAAGCATAAATGCATGCATAATTTAAGATTTTTTAGAACATGTATAATAAGTAGGCTTCGGATTTTGTAGCAAATGCTTTTTTGAGTGAAGTATGTAATACAAAGATAATTATTATATATAAATAAATTTTGAATCTTTCTGATTTCAATGAAGTAAACTTTTTCTGGCTTTTTTTTTTTTTTGCTTTTTTCCACAAGTTCTGCTTTTTTCTCTATTTGCTTCTTTTTTCTTAATTTTTATTTATTTTTCTTGAAAATTTAACTTATTTATAAGTTATAAACTAAAAATATTATATTACTACTGCCAGAAATTATCAAACCAGTGAAAAAACCAGTAATAAATGGATGACTGATAAAATAACTTTACTATTGTTATTGTGCCAAAATTGAATAGTTTTAAAATTATCTGAATTATGTCTGCGTATTTTTATAGCACACTCTAATACTTAAGTTGACCGGTAAATATCAATCAGTAAGATATAGTTTTCTAAAAAATTTCTCTATAGTCGTTTTAGCATCCAATAAGATGAGTTTTAATGAAAGTAATTTGACCAATTAATATATGATCGTATATTCATTTTTTAGTATTTAATTTTATGTATAATTTAAATTTATTTTTTCAGAATTAAATTTAATAAATGCTTTTTTGTTTTTTGACTACTTAAAATGCTTTTTTATGGATTTATTTTGCTACAAATTTCGAGCCTTGAGAATAAGATAAATTGGATTAATTTTTACCGAAAATATTGCATTTATTATATTTAATTATTATAATAGTATAAATTAATGTACAAATATATACATTAATATAGATTAATTATATAAATATTTCATGATGTGTTTTTACTATTTGAAATCTATAACTATTAAAATCATTTATTTTTCTTATTAAGGTAGGTTTATACATATTTGTTTCCGAAAATATTGCATTTATCATTCATATTCAATAATTATAATAATATATATTTATTCCACGTTTTATCAACCCATTTAACCTAAAATGAAATAACATCTTTCTGTAAATATCATGTATAATAGTAAAAAAAGGTTTATTAATGTATTAATATAAATAGCCGATATAATATCTTAAAACTATAAAATAAATAAAACAAAAATTTCATTGTATTTAATACAATTTATAATAATATATATATATATATATAAGTCCATACATAAATGTTTTTAAATTATGTACATAAAAAAATAATAATAATTAATCATTGTTTAAAGTTTAAATAGTTTTGTCAAAATTCTTTTTTCAAATACAAAAAGAAAAAATTTGTGCTTATGTATTTTTATAATAATTATAGATATAAGACCAACTAATGTGAGATCCTGTATAAAATTTTCAAGAATTTTTACTAGGTGAATAATTTTTTATCAACATTCGTAAAAGAAAAACTAGAAGAAATTTAAAGTTTGCCATGCCTATTAATAGCTCAAAAAAAAATTTAAAAATTTTACCATGACGTATAGATAATAATAGTATAAATATTTTATGAAAATTTCAAATATGGACTGTTATTCATTTTTTAAGTTACAACAAAAAACAAAATCATTTGAGAAGAAATAATTATTATAATGTTGCTATAAAAATTTTTTTTATATAAATTTGAAAACGTATAAAGAACATTGTATTAAATTTTTAAATCTTAATTGTTAACAGAAAATTTGTTATGAATTTCTAATTACAAAGTGAATTGTAATTTTTGACAAATTTTGTCAAATTCGTTTATGAATTTAAATGCTTTTAAAAAATACTATGAATTTTAAAAGCTTTTTATAAAATTATAAATTGATGATACATTTTAACTGAAAAATCATAAACTTGTTTAGAATATTGTATCATTATTATAAAGAATTTTTACCTATTCATACAATTTCAAAACTAATTTTAACTATGTAAAAATAGCTGAAAAAGAGTTAAGATATTTTGAAAATTATATCATAGGTAGGTGCATAGAAAATAGTGAAAATTTCAAGCTATTACGGTTATTTGTTTGTGAATTATAAAAACAAAAAAATAAATCAATTTAGTTAAAAACTGGTTTTGTGTTGAAATTCTCATTTTCCTTAACTATTTATTTATTTTTCCCGATTATAAAAAAAGTAATGAACTTTTTAATTTGACCTCTTTAAAATACAAACTAGATTCAATTTTCTATCCAAAATCACCCTCAAAGTTGAGAATTGAAGTAAAAATTACATACATCATTGTAAAATCAACACATTCATCGCTCCGCTCAAAATCTAAAATACGAATTGTCAATAATTACGAATCTACTTCACTCGCACTTAACCTCGCACATGGCCGTAAATGATTTGTAGTAGTTTTAGTTACTATCGATGTTGAATAATAAAATACAGTTTCTTATGAAAAATTGTGAATTGTGAAACATGATTTCTTGACATAATTTCATATAAATACAAATCACACAATAATATGCTTACATAATATGGTATAAGGTCAAAATATAAGTTGTAGGACCTCTCAAATTCTTGTGAAAAAAAAACATTTCTGTGGAATTGGATTTGGATTTAAAAATTAGTATTGTTAATAATGTTAATGTATAAGTATTTTTTCTGATGTATATAATATATCAAAATTCAAAATGATTATTTCAATTCAGTGCATTTATACATTATATATTTAATAAAATACGTATATCATGAAAGTCAAAAGCTCCTTAATATTACGTGTACCTATATAGTATATAGTACTCGATACGCATATGATGCGACAAGAAAATCAAATGTGTGCTTACGTAATTCATCTGTATCTTTTTGTAGTTATTTACCATATACAGCACCACTTCCAATTCTGGCTTATAATAATGTATACAGTGTATATAAATTGTATTTAATATATTATAATTATTATATACCTGCATCCGATCAGATTGTTCAAAAGCCAAAGGTAAATCATTGCATTATGTCTGACGCGTCTAATCAAGTTCGTTTCAGCAATATTATTACTAATCAATTCGTCGACACATTAATTAATTTGTAAATAGCCATATAGGCGAATATAATTAATAATGTATAACTATGACGTCAATTCGAAATTCTATATTATAACGTATTAACCTCAAAATATCCACCAATATTATTACACTCGCGACAACCGAAAACAATACAATGATAATACCATGTTATTGTATCTATATTATATTATTATACACATAGTTATTAAATTGCTATTGTAAATTTTACAACGATTTATCAAATTTGATTAACCCAAAAGAAAAAGTGCATTAAGATAAAATTTAGGCTAGAGTTTATACTTATTATGTACCTGTATGATAGAACAAAAATACATGTATTCCAACACGTGATAAATGTGTGTTATATATAAGTAAGTAAAACTAATCGGTTATTAATTTTTACATAACTTGTAGGTATAACCATAAGAAATGTATCTACGTAGTTTTATTATATATTATATAATAAATAATAATGTAAAGAAGCGGGGTGAAAAATAAAAATTTTTCACCAATTATTTAAGTATATCAATATTTTTTAGACATAGTATAATTTTCAAAATATTTTTACTTTTTGTACTATTAAACCTCAAAAACACTTGAAATTTTCTGCTTTTTAAATTTTTTCATAAATAAGTGTATATTCAATTACTATAATCAAGTTTTTTCACTAAGAAAAAATTATTGAAAATTTACAATAAGATTCCTCAAAAAAAATTTTCTGGAGATTTAAAAAAAAAGTTTAACGTAAATGTCATACATATTTTATGAGCGATTTAGGTAGACCGTATATTATTTTATTTATTTGTTCAAAATCAGATATTTAAACGTAATATTATGTACAATAACGATTTATCCTTAAATGGATTAATTGTTATTATTCTAAAAATATTATTTGTATGAAATAGAAAAATTCTAGCATTACTCAAGTTATCATTTTCAATTCACAAAACAAAATATTATCAATGATGTAGCGTTGAATTTTTTTCGGTATTTTAATTTTTAAGCTATGTATGAACGTATTAAATTTGTAATATTATTCATACCTATTTGTACCTATTAATTACAATTTAAGCTTATAAAAATAATACATTCTGAGAAATATAGGCCAACGACCGTCTCCGCTTAGAATCATTTTTGTATGCAATAGTTTACCATTGAATTCAAATTTAACATAAATATATTATATTACATGTAAAAGAGTGACTTACTCGATAAAATGACACGAGTGTGTTCGTGTATGACTATACAGCAGAACGACTTCCCCGGTTTTTTTTTTCGATAAAATAATATCTGTGATCATTTCACCATTTCCTTTAAAAAACCAACGTTGTTCACACAAATTTAACCGTGCCTCGTGCACCGATGTGGAGGCGTGAAATGTTCTCGCCGCCACGTTTTGGTGTAATCGTACAAAATAATAATAATAATAATACGAACAGTATTCCGGTGTAGTGTAGCGCAGTGCATGTTAGTGCATGATCAGTCGGTTGTTTTTCCGTCCCAAATAACCAGGGCCCCATACCACCGCGTCACCGTTTTCGTATTCCTATAGAGCCGCTAATATTCCGTCGGTCGACTCGCAGTCGAATGAAATACGTGTTGGGTATTCGGTGGCGGTGTACAGTGTACACTGTGCGCCGTCGGATATTCAGTGACGGTGTACAGTGTACACTGCGCATCGTCTATACTCTATACTCCAAATTGTCTCCAATAACGGCAATAACAATTATTAATTCATGCATATTTAAGTATTATAATATAATGTAAATATAATATGTCACCACAGAACCCCTTCAATGTAAAACACTCAAAAATATATATGTATGTGTTATTGAGTATTAAAATATTAACGTCATGTATGGTCGTCAACAATAAGTAACAATTAATTAATTAAGTACCTACGAAATAATGACATTGTAATATTGCATGTATAATGTATTAATATATTGTGTGTTATCAAACTAACAAAACATGTTAGTTGTTATCAACATAAATTCATGAATATAATCCAATATTCAATTATCTACTTTTCGAGGACATTTATTTTTTAATATACTAATAAAATATTATTTAATGTGTCTAGTTACACGCACGTGGATATTAGATTCTGTGGTTCCGCACAGGCTTACGTCTAATTATTTAAAAATTTCGAATTTTATTTAATAATAATTAATATTGCTTAGGTAAACACGACACTGTCTAATGTTTCATGTTGGTTATAGTCATAATTCATTATAATGTGAACAATTATTACTTTGTTAATTAGAAAAATATTTTATTAAATAAGTTGTCAGATATATTTTTACATCAATATGCATGATCCCATAAATAAATAATAAAATCATATTTTTAATTCATATTATACTAACAAAAAATAAAAATAATAAAAATTAAATTACCGTGGTTTTGTGATTTGTTTTTATTTTAAATGCCTATGTATAATACATTTAAACCTGTATGTCCTACCAAAAGGTGTGCGCAAACTTCGAAAAAAGGTAGTGCCAATGCTTTATTTTCATCTCTCTAAATTAAAACTATTAGAAATTTTTAATCATAATGTGTTTTTAAATTTTTAATATACATACAATAAAAAAATTACAAGTTACCACACATCGTTTCCGAGAGAATAGTCGTGGCGGGTTAACATTTAAAGTTATAACCTAAACACATTACCCTCCTTCTTCCACAGTCGGGTAAAAATAGAATAATAAATAAATAAACAATGTTATCAATAATAGATTATCATAAATAAGACAATGAACAATTGATTTCTCTGTTCACAATAACAATTAACTATCATAACAATTTTTCATACATATTTCTAGTCAATACTCAATATACGTATATCCTTATTTTTTAAATTTGCTTTAAAAATATTATCTAAAATTTGTTTTGATAATAATTAAGGTATTGCAAATTTCAATTAATACATAAAAAATTATGATCGAATAGTAATATAATAATAATAATAATTATTATTATTATTATTATTATTATTTATTGATTTCTGTAATTATTTTGAAAATATTTATACTTTTTTTTTTTTTAATTGAATTAATTAATAATAATAATAATAATAATAATTTTATTTTGTTTTGATTGATTTTATGCAAATACTGGGTACAAAAATGAAGATCGTCAACTTAAGCGCCACCGACATACCAGGATCCCATGAAGACACGACGACCGCGGCTCGACGAATACAACAGCCGGCAACATTTCAGGCGACGTGCGGTAACAAACATAATAATACGTATTATACAGAGCATTATAATTATTAGTGATTATAAAATTCCATAGGTACTACCACTATTACCTACGTCTATTGGTTATAAATACTATATTTTATTATAATGTTGTTTAATTAATGATATTGCATTTTTTTTTTAAACTTAAAAAGCTAATAGACAAATGTAATATATAATATATATTATCAAATACTAATACACTTATTGACTTATTTACTCCATATTATATTGTTAAACATATTATAGATATTGTGCATTTGTCGTACTATATTATAATATGTTAATAAACTATATGAAAAAAAAGCCAGGAACACAATAATTCTAGTACATGGAATATTTCGATTGCAGGTGGATTTGTTTTGATGTTTAATTTGAATTGAATAATAAATCAGTGTAACGAAAAACACTTCTGATAAAAAACTGCAGAGCATGTGTAACATTTTCATGTCTCAGAATAGTGCTGCGAACTGAATTTGTTTATCAAACATACACTATAAATATAAAAGGTTTTAATGTTTTGTAATACTCCCTGGTCATAAATATTTATTTTTAAGCCACTCCTGTATATCCGTAATAGGTATGTACGATATAACACTATAACTCCTATACTCGACAAAAACACATTTTAAAAAAGTATTTAAAATATTTATTTTTTTCATGCAGAATATTCCAAAAATATTTTGTAAGTTGCAATTTGATTTTAGAAACTACAAATAGATATGTTTTAAAAACATTTTTTGGTCGTAATAAATTTTAAAATATATTCAAACATTTTAAAACTGTTATTGCTCTGCAGGGGTTTTGAAAATAACTAAAATTATATTACATTTTAATGTTTACATATTCAATACTTAAAATTATAAACGTTTTTAACTGTAAAATAATTTGAAAATTTTTGCGATATATTGATATTATTTGTCAAAATTTTAACATGTAATAATTATAAAAAAATATTTTGTCAATGTATTATAAATACTTTTAAATTGACATATGAAAAATGTATAAAGGACCTTACATTAAATTTTCAAGCTTTTCAAATAAGTGAAAACTTTATATTGACAATAATTGAAAAAAAATTTTTATGTCTACAACTAGCTCAAAAAAGTCAAAATATTTTGAAAACAATTTATCTTTTAAGGTGCTAAATGCTAATAATATATATACATATATATCTGGTGAAAGTTTCAAATATTTATACGGTTATTTGCTCTTGAGTTATACCAACAAAAAAAAAAAAACAACCTTACACAAATAAATTGAGGTACCTAATAGTGGTAATAGTGGAATGTTTAAAGTTTCTACGCTCAATATTCTTTGAATAATAGCAAATAACAAAAAATGTTTGAAAAATAAAAATATCTTAAGTATAAAAATAAATATATTTGTCATGATGATGCCATTTTAATTATTTTTCGGAATAGAAATAGTCTCCCAAATATAGTCGCGGCATATCACTATAGTACTTATAGATAATTGAGTAGATATATCTGCGATTATAACTGACCAAATCACAGATACGGTACCTCCTCGGTTTTTGGGTCCATTTTATTCACACATAATTACTTAAATTATATTTTAAATAACAAATGCTAATTCATTATACTTTTATCATAACTTTTCAAGATTCAATAAATTGTTTAAAATAAACAAAATGTGCGAGTAATATTGATGAGAAATAATAATCTCATTTTATGTGATGCGTAAAAACTTAATCAAAGTTTAGTTTACTGTATCGAAATATAAAATAAAAATATATAGCTGTGCATACCTTATCTTATAGATTTAAATTATTTGAGTATCAACAAATTATTTTCTTTTGATATAATATATATTTGAATAAGCAATACCTTCTAAAAATTTCTATTTTAGTAATGTTATGAAATAATAATGTAAATATAGGTGTAGGTAAAATATGTAAAAACTATTAAAATATGAGATAACGATATGAATTAAATTAAATGATTACATATATAAAATCAATCAAATAAATACTTCTTATACGTAATTTAAGGACTTCACTCGTGCATGAATCATTGTGAATAAATTGTTTTGTAAAATTTCAGCTGACAAGGTAAGGTTAAGTTTAATATGCTCTCAAACGTAACAAAAAATCATTGGAATTTGATAACATTACGAATGTTATTAGATTTTATTAAACTTGTATACAATATTTAAATTAATTTTAAACGAATGCATCTAAATAGTTTATGCCGCATTATTAATAGCTAAATTTACTTTAATATTCATATAAGCATTACATAGTAAATTATCTTGGCCATTTAGGTTGAGTGTTTACAATACCATTTTCACTTTAAATCGCTTTTCATTTACACTGATTTATCATTAAATTCAAAATTAGCTTATCCATTGCTATGAATATTGTAATATTCAATGTTTATAAAAGTAATATTAGACATATGATATATTTTGATTGAACTTGTGCGATGATTTTAAATATAATAGCTATATTATTGTAAATTTGTAAGACACCAATAATAAATTTGAATGGTCGTAACCATCTTATAAGACTCACAGCTACCAACTAATAATATAATTCTACTTAATGAATAATTAGTAAGAAAACCTTTCTATCAAAGAATTGCAAAAATAGTTAACAACTAATAAGCAAATACTAAAATAATTGTAAATTCAAATTTTATTTTAAGAATCTTTTGTTGGGATAATGAAATAAAAAATGTATTAATATGTTATGCTATAAATGCTATATACACATATATACACAGCACACACACACACACACACACACACTTTATTAATATAAATATTCTTAATATTGGACTCTACTGATGAAAATTATACAAACATTTTTTTTTCCCCACTAGTCGCTACTAATCTTTAGTTAGATATTTTAAAGTAATTTTCTTGAAAGTATTTAAAGAATTACTTAACTCCGGGGTTCCATGGAACACAGTATAAGAAACGCTACTCTAATATATAACATAATATATCATATTATGCCTATAACTTATAAACTAAAATAAGGCATTGAATATTTGTAGGGGACTTTTATATCGACAGGATTTGATATAAAAACAATGCAAGACAATATTTTACACAAAGTTTACTTTCATGGAAAATATAAGATGGTTTTTAAAGTGAAAAATAAAGAAAATAAATTATCTGCCTGGATAGTGTCCAAAGTTGATGTTGTTAGACCATGGAAAGTGCCTGAGAATTATTAATTGTATTCATTTGTACCTAATTTTAAATTTTTAAGTTTAACGTATAATGATTTACTTTTATAACTATAACACATCATATTGAATAGAATAAAATTTACGTAAAATGTAATTAAAAATATCAAAAATACATATTACAATATTTATTTGTAAGCATTTAAGGTTATTATTTGGACAAAATTTATCAAAATAATGAGAAGTATAAATCATTTTATACTAAAAAATTAGTAAAAATATTATTATTTAAAACTCGGGCTTAAAAATTTAATAAAAATTGCATATAAGATTTTATCGTAAAAGTAAAAAAAAAAAAATGAGCTTAAATCTTCAAAAATACGTTCTAAGCCGTTAAATTTTAATTTTGATAAAATTGAATATTTACGCGTAAAATAAGGATTTATCATCAAACCAATTATTGACAGATTGTTTTTAATAAGAATCGTTTTTCGTATAAATTTTTATTTGTATAATTTACCATAAGGTAAAATATTATTATCATTGAATTTAAATTTAACATATGTTGCACAGTGACTTCCTTTTCAATGATTAGATACATTCAACACTTCTTTTCCCTTTTTTCCAATCAAATTATTTGAAAAAAAAAGTTAAGTAAGTAAATATTATTCTGTTGTAAATTAGATGTTGAGTAGGTCATTATTAAAGGTCTATTAAATTTGAATTCAATGGTATATCATTGTTTACAAAAAACAATTCTGAGCCAAAACGATCTATCAGCTTGTATTCAAAAGTATATTTCATAATATATTTTTTTGATATACATTTCAATTAAGGTCGTTTATTTTACTTTTAGTATTAAAATAAGTTTATAAAATGTTTTTTGAAAATATTGTATTTATTTTATTATTAATGTTTAATTATCATAGTATATATTATACCATATACGATTACTTATATACTCAAAATAACGCCATAAAACAGTAAAAATAGATTCATAGTATTTATAAATAGATAATATTTTAAAATAAATTAAAAATGTTATTGCATATAGTAAAATTCATATTAATATATTATATATGAAAACTTAAGTTCCCTCAAATAATGTTTTTAAGTCATAACGAAAAATTAATATACTGTTATTTATCGCTTAAATATATGATTTCATCTAATTTGGAAATTAAAATGTCTAAAAAAAATAATTATCTTATATTTTTTTAGATTATGTTGTTCCAATTTAATACTGATGAGGAATCTTGTATTTTATTTTCAAAATTTAGATACAAACATTTTTATCTACAAAATGGTTTGTAAGTTTTTGTGAGTTCAATAAATGTTGTCAAAATTTTCACTTCAAATCCATATAAAAAAAAATGTATGCTTTTATATTTTTAATACTTTTTTTCAGATATGTATATACATTTAACAAAAATTTCAAATATCTATTGCTTTTTTATATAAATATAATAAAATATCAAAAATTTCTTAAGAAAAAATAAAAATTTTATGGGTGAATATTAAATGTTGTAAATATTTAAACTTGAAATTTTCATTAGTTTCATTTGATTTCCAATAGTATTTATTTTTTTACACATAGGTTGAACAACTGAGAACGCTGTATTAAATTTTTAAATATTAGGTATTAAAACTACAAAATAATTTAATAATTTTCCCAAATTTGGTGAAAATTTAAATTTTAAACGCTTATAAAAAAATTGTCACTTTTGATTTTAAATATTTTTTATTTAAAAAATTAATAACTTATGAGGAGCTTTATTGTATTAATTTTTTAAGCATTTCTACCCAAAAAAAAAAATTTTAATCGTTATTTATAAGAAAAAAAAATTAAAAAATTAAAATTTCGTAGCCTATAAATAGTTCAAAAATATTTGAAATATTTTAATAATTTTATCATAAATAAAAATATAATAATATAAATATTTGGTGAGAATTTTAAGTATTTACAGTTATTTGCTTTTGAGTTACATCAATGCTATATTATATTACAATGTCCGTTTCACAAAAAATAATTCAAATCATAAAAATTTAAAAAATATCTTACCTGCAAGTGCAGATATAATAATAAATACTTTTCTGTTCAGTTTATTGTATCTCTTTATCTTATATATTTAAAATGCAATTTTATTTAAATATGATGATGTAGATATAAAGAATGTTGATTTTTAAAAATAATTGTGTAAGTTTACCGCATGCCTGTAGTGTATAATTGTTCAAATAATGAAATATTTTCTTTTATTAAGTCTAAATAATAAATATTGATCAATAGAAAATTTTTCCTATATAAGTTATACCTATATGATATAACTGATTTTAACTATTTTAAGTTTTATTTTTTTTATTTTGTATTTAAACTTGAATTTTAAGTAAAATTTCTAAAAAAGAAGCCTGCGCTCGCCTATTAGCCGAATAATTCTGATATTATATTATAATATTATCGAATAATAAATAGAAGATACTTGTAGAGGTCTCTTTTGACTTGACCATGGATTGAACCTTTTAACTTTCGTGTTGTGATACCAGTCTGATACTGTTGATACCGAAAGAAACATAAGTCACATTTTTCGACCGGAATAATAATAATAATAATAATATGTGGGTCGAAGTGGCGCGTCATGTCTCAGTCGAGCGAGACGCTAGCGGCATGAACTCCTAGTACATTTGACTCGCGACGAAAACCACCATAACCATAATAATGTGACCACGGCGCGATTTCGCAACCTCCATCGGTCTGGTACTTCGGAAAAAAACGAAATTAATACACTCTGCGGTCTACTGTGCATAGCGCTGAATAATTTTGAACAATAATAGAATAGATTTCGACCACGAGAATATTGTTTTAAATATATATATAATTATTATTATCGTTTTTGTAAGACCATTTCGAACAAGAATATAGCAAGATCTCACCGCAATTTTTTTGAGAACGCTGACATAAGGATTATAGGTATTACCGCGTTAATTCATTTACCTCAAATAAACAAAAAAAATAATTATTTAAGCTTAGGGCTAGGTTCCGAGGGGGTCTTGGACGGAAAATGCATATTTTCAAAATCGTTGAGAAGTAACGATCTATATACTTGACCATATTCCATACAGCATCCAACCGTTTGATATTATATTATGATCGATTACTTTGATAATTTACGCGATAATAAAGAGTGGGTAAAAAAATATGTCAAATTTACACCTATTTGCCATTAATTAATAACTATAAACTATTGGACGATTTCGAATTTTTTGCTTCGTACATATTAGTTTTAGTATTCTCGAAAGCAAAAAAAATGTATTCAGAACAATCGACAATCGCTATATACAATATATACGCCAAGGGTCGGCAAAGGACAGCCGCCAGCCAATGGAGTGAAAATAACTGGACCGCCAAAAATATTTTTATTTTTTTAATATCGATTTTCCGCGCCTAATAAATATTTGATCTGTTTTCATGATGTATTCTCTGGAGATTACGATGGCGTTAATCGTTTATCGCTGTTTACAATAATGGTCACGATAACACAACAATATTATTAATAATTAGCACTTTAGTTTTACTGGCCTTCGGAATTTTTATTTCAAATTATCTGGACCTCCATAGAATTCAATTGCCAACCCCTGCAATGTACTGCAGAATATAATATACTGAATAGTACGAAGTATTGTTACGTACTACGCGATGTTGTGCTCACATCACTGTTTTAGTATTGCACTGTCGCGTATATTTTGTAGTGGATTGCAAAGTTTTACGCGCAATCGTCTGCATGGGACCCTGATGGTTACGACCCACGAACGGTCATACATCGGACCACATCGGTTAGCCGCTGTGGGCTCGACCGAGATATTTCGAATTATTTTCCACGCGTCATTCGTTTTACTAACGTATAGAACAATCCACCAATGATAAAAAATCGAGTCATTTCAGACATCAACGTTAGTTGAACAAGGATTAGATTCGCATTTTATTAAATAAACAGATAATTGAAGGCCAATTTTTATGTTTATTTTTCTAAAAGTACTTAGAAATTGTGGTAAGTGTTGAACAACCTGTACGTTTTTCCATGTCACATTTCGTATCGTTTTTATTGTTTTTATTTTTTTTTTTTAAGGTCGTTTAAGAAAAATCATAACTTAAGTTCAAAAAATGTTTTTGAATAATAATTTTAAATAATTGCAGTGTATCATTATTTTTTAATCCGCGATAGAAATTTCGTTTATTTTATTTGTTGTCTATATACTTTGCCATTGTGTATAATATAGAAGTAAGTATACTACTATATTAATATCAGAAGTGTATTGATTTAAATAGAAAATCTTTTGTACTTAATTGCTAAATCAAAATTAACGAAAAATAGAGGATAAAAAGTAATATTTATCATTTTTCTACGAAATAATTTTTTATGATGAGATTTTGGCAGTTTATTTTTTATAAATCTTTTATGTTAAAATTTTAACGAAATTAAATATTTGAACGAAAAATAATGATTTTGGATACTTTAAACAATATTATTATGGGCTATACATAGGGACTTTTTATGACACTTTGTCATTATGAGTATATTATAGTACTTTCTACTATACACATTGCCATTCTTAAAAAAATTTAAACTGATTTTAAGCTATTTATACCATCATAAATCTATTCATATCGCGATTCTGCGATACCTACGTCGTCAGTATGATTTAAGTTATTATGTTTTATTAACAGCTTGTGAAATTATAAGACGATCTTCACTCGGAACCGTTGCACTTCATGTCTTCATATGAAATGATTTGTAATTGATTTCAAATTAAATACATCTATTACATCGCGACTTTCCCAATGACGAGGTATACAATAGACATCTACTATTAAACAGCAGTGATTTTTCTAGTTTTTATAATGTTATTATTGTTTGCCGGCACTACGTATTTTAATATAATGTGTAAATAACTTCTTCCCTTAGCTTTTTTGATTACTATAGTCTATGAGTCTATGCAGTCATACAGTATTATAACTGAAAAGTTTTATTAAACCGCAAGTTTGACGGACTATTGTGGCTTGTAGGGATACACACTATACAACAACGGAAAAGCGTGCGTTAACTCGACTACCTACATGGAATTTATTTATCGTTATTGTTAAATTTTGTATCGTTACTAGCTTGTGTTACAATATTACATACCAACCAAATAGAATATATATTATTAAAATAATAAATTGATAAAAATTAAACAACAGCTGTTAAATTCCAAAAGAAAATTATCGACATGCAAGTTTTACATCCTTTCAATATAATTTATTAAATTAAAATACAATCATACATTTTAATCTATAATATTTAATAAAAACATATCTTTTGTAATAGTTTTATTTTATTTCATAGCTGAATAAATAGGTGTATACAAAATATCTTGATAGTATAGATAGGTAGTCCAATATAAAAAAAAAAATCAACACGAATAATTTGAAAAAAAATCAGTGAGGTAAATGTTAGTGACTGATTTAATTTATGAATTAAATTTGTATATGTTTGCAAATCATTAATCTACCTATTATTATACCAATCGGGCAGTCAACCTATAATAAAATGAAACATTTTTTAATTGCACAACACGTGATTTTAAAGTAAAACTGATAATAATTAGATAAAGGAAAAATATGTATTATATATTTATATAATATAGGCCATTTTGATGGATAAACCCAAACTAGCAAAGCGGCTTACGCTGTCCCCGTTTTTTATCGTTATATTTATTAGAATAAATCATTTCTATCGCGTAAAATAATACAAAAAGTATAATAATTCAAACGGATTGAAATTTGAAAAAACTTATGATAAAATAAATATTAAAGTATATAACGTAAATATCATTATGGTTGTAAGTACTTACCTAATCCGTGGCGTATTTCCCAATAAACAAAGTAAGCACATGCTTACAGCGGCAATATTTTGGGGACAGTAAATTTGCGTCGTAACTCGTAATGATATTTTTTCTCTTACAAATTTGTAAAAATTTGGAAACATATTATACGTAACAAACCTTGCTCATATTTTAAACTGTCAGAACTCAGAACATGTCAAATTTGATTGAAATACAATTAAAATTGTAGATAAAAAATTATAGGAGCCTTCCAGTATCACCAACATAGTCACCGCCGCCTAAAATTACGGTATTTTTCAATTTTTGTCATATTTCATATTTAAATTATATTTTCGTAATAAAGATTAGATAGGTAATCATTAATCAATATGTTATTCGAAACTGACTCCGCGTGAAGCCACTTTGATTATTTTCTTTGTATCTATTCAATGAAATAGGTAATTATATTATTTTTAGTTATCTATCTTTATTATTTTCTTTATTAAAACGCATCAAGAACTATTTAACGTCCAATATGAATGAGAATATATTTAAATTATTGAGTTTATTAACAATAGAGACAGAATTAGTAAACAAAATTGATTTCGATGATGTAGTTAACGATTTTGAAGCTCAAAAATAACACTAAAAACCATTAAGTGTATAAATTAAAAAATTATTAATCTAGATAGAGGTACCTACATTATTAACATTCTTAAAAAAATATAATATTCCACGGTATAGCTTTTCTTTTTTATTAGCACACATTTCATTAGGTATAAATATAATATATTTGTAACATACGTCCATACAACCATACATAATATATAATACTTACATGGGTCATGTACTCGTGTATTAATACTATATTTTTATTTCATATTTATAGTTTGTAATATTTGAGAAAAATGGTCAATAACATGTACGTTTTACCAATATACCTAATTCTTATTATTTCTATACTATATTATAATTTGACGGTTTCAAAAATAACAAAAGTTTTTATAAAAGTATAAATTAAAATTATTTAAATACCTAAAAAGTCAAAAATTTTTTTTTATGCTTAGAGCAGCACAGTAATTAAATCCGATACTGTACCTAATAAGTAATAACTAATAACTATCATAAATTATTGACAGTGCGTATCTGTATTCCGTACATTGTATTTCTCGTATTGGTACAATATGGGTAGATAGTGTGCGTTAGACCGAAGTAGTTAGATCGATTCTTGATTGATGTTTTGATTATGATAGCAACTCACAGGGCAAAGAGAATATCAATTAAATAGATTTCTTAATTATAATAAAATATTATGAGTCTTAAAATTATTCGCAACAATGAAGTATGGTTAATTGTTGAATTTGAACATCTACTTTTTTTTTGATTTTATTCTTTAAATTCCAATAACTAATTTTTCACTCAATCAAAAACCTTGAACAGCTAATAAATCTTTAACCAATATTTTTATTTGCATAAATTATTCTAATATCATAGTCAATTCTTCTACGTTTTTGATGTATTATATTATAACCAATTGATAAAACGTTAATTGAATACTTCATTACAATTTTTACAATTTTTTAAAGAGTAAAATATTGACTATTTATATTTTATTACAATTCTTATTTATAAACAATTTTGAGAACATTAGTTAACATATTTTTGTAAGTTATGATAACATAAAATGCAATACCCATTTAAACATTTAAATACAATTAATTTTAATAGTAAAACAAAAAATTAAGTATCTAAAAAATTATTTGAAATATTTTTTTTCATGTTTTTTACTCAAATATTGTGGATAAATAAGTATTTAAAAATATTCTTAACAGCCCTATATATAGCTTAATAAAGAAAGATATACACAAAATATTATGTCTATGTATAAATACCAATATAAAAATCATTGTAATAGTTAATACTTGGTAATATCAAGAAAACTATAAAATCTATCCAAGCCATATAAATATATTATATTTAATTAGTGTTCTTATTGATTATTGTTTTAGCGCTTCTATAAAAAAAAAAATTGAATATACAATTAATTTTATCATTTCATTGATTTTACAGATATTGGGTATAATACTAAAATTAGCAAATTAAATATTGTACATTCTTCAAAATCATATTGCTGCTTTAAATTTTGATGTATAATAAATTGTTGTGAATGTTTAAATAAATAGTTTGTGTTTTGAAATTGTGGCTGGTAAATTTTCCAGTTTTTCAATAAATATGAAAAATTATTATTTTCCTAACTTATTTATATTAGAAAAAGTATAAAAGCAATGAATTCAATTACTCAAATATTTTACAGCACTGATAAGAAATATATCATATTTTAAGCACCCAACCAAAGTATAAAAAACAAATCAAGCTAAACTAAAAACTAAAATTATAAGACTAATTTTTTTCAATCTTTTGATCAAATCTTAAATGTTTTTACCACATAATAATTGATTTGCCATTTAGTGGGTCTGTTTAACCACTTAGTTACACATTTTACTATTCTTACTTTTATTATTATTATTAATTATTATTATTATTGATGTTATTAAGCCTGGCACTAAGACCATTAGCTGTGTATAGAAACAGGTTTTTTTTTTTTTGTTGTGTTAAGTTTTTTTTTGCTTGTAAGGTTCATTTAGTAATGTTGGAATACGTGTATGTATGTGTGCACACCATGAATTCATCATTAAGAACTCAAATGGGTGACCATCTGAAAGCTAGCGGCGATACTTGATCTCAAAACACATTATTGACTGAGGCCAAACATTGCGCCACACTATTTTTAATATCAGAGTAAAAAATTACTATTTACTAAGTATTATTATATTAGATTATAAAGAAAACAATATAGATATCAATACATAATATAATAAATAGAACACAAATGTTGATGACCAAAATTAATAAAATTATACCTTAAAATCTATGAAATATATTTTCAAAGTATATGAAAAATTGCAAAATAAAGAAACTAACAATAGCAAAATATATTATGTGTATTTTAAAAAAAGGATTTGAAATTTTTTCATTAAAAATTGAAAAAAAAATTATAGGCAATTTTACATAACATAAATACAGTTTTTCATAAATTAATTTAAAATAAATAAGTATATTAAATATTTGGAGTATATAGAATCATTTTAAAATTTAAGACATTTGATGATCCAACTATATATTTTTATAAATCTAAAAATATCGCTCTATCACCAATTCAACTAAGATGAAAACTACACACTTATATATAAGAATATGTCATCTAACTGGAGAATATGCTACTAAATTTAGAAAATATAATTATAATAGACTAAAAAATTTCAAATATTTAAATATATGAAATATAAGGTTACAGATTTGAAATCTACACATCATGAAACTAATCTATGTCATGTTTTGGTATAATTATGGTTGGCTTAAAGGTATGATGTTATCAACATCAAAGTTAAAGTAACGATTTAAAAAAAATAAAACTTAAATAGTTTAATCTTAGTAAGAATAATTAAAAATACTAGTTAGTTAGTTAATTTTTTTTTTTTACTGACTAAAAATATTTACTTATAAAATAAATTCATAGATGATTAAGTTATTAAATATGAAGTTTCTTAAACTTAAATATTTAATTTAAAAGGACTTTTATGTATTTTAAACTTCTGAATCTTAAAAAATAAAATAAAAATGTTAGTTATACATTGAGTAATGATGTCATCAATATTAAGTTACTTTTATTTTTTGTTGATTAAGAAAGTAAAAAAATCTTTTAATGTTCAAAGTATTATTTATACTCCATATCTAATGTCATTCAAAGTGATTGTTTTTATATTTACTGAAAACATAACAAATGTTTTATTTAAATAATTTTATTCTTTCTAATAATTAGTGAAAATATTTTTATTCCACAAGAGTTTAAACAATGCAAAATGATTATGTATTACAATGCAAATTATAATTATGAAAAATGTACATCAGGAAAATAATAAGTACATACTACATATTATAATACGTGCTAAAAATTAAAATACAAAAATGTTTTCTTTAGTGAATATTTAGTTATAATATAATTTAAGTTTTAATATTTTTGAAAAAGTTCTTATGGTATTTTTTCCATGTCTTCATATCAAATCAGCAACTAAAAATAAAAGCAAAATTTTAGTTTAAATTATAACAATAATTATTATTGAAAGTTTCAATATATACTATAGTTAATATGATTTTTATGATAAATAAAAACTAAAGGTACAGTCCAAAGTTATGCATATAAAATTATTAACTGTTAGTGTTTATTATTTTTTAAATTAATGTTAGACGATATTTCATAATCTAGAGTATAGTAACTATATGCTTTACCATTCATCGGCATTTCATCAATTTGTGTGGAGTAATATTGTTCAATATCACGTAAAATCCTTATGTCATCACTTTTAACAAAATTTATTGCCACACCTTTGCGACCAAATCTTCCAGAACGGCCAATTCTACAATTAAAACGATTGTTACTTCATTGCTTAACAGATTATAACTAATAAATTATGTTATAGAACAATTAAAAAAGTAATACAGGGAAAGAATACACTGGTAAAAAAAATTGTATTATAAATATTAATTATATTTTATATTATTAGTTAACAACTAATATAATTTACCTGTGTATATACAATTCACGGTTGTTTGGTAAATCATAATTTATAACCAAAGAAACTTGTTGTACATCTATTCCACGAGCCCAAATATCTGTTGTAATCAAAACTCGCCTATATATACATAATAGCAATAAATTAGAAAAATATCAAACAGCTTCTCTCAAAATACTGTAATTTTTGAATCACTTACGTTTGTCCAGCACGAAATTCTTTCATAATAGCATCCCTTTCTTTTTGAGGCATGTCTCCATGCATTGAACTTACAGTAAAATTTGACTCCCTCATTTTTTCTGTCAACCAATCAACCTAGACAATTGAATTCAATGTTACTCGTTAATTATAATTAGTTTAATTACTGATGACTAACCTTCCTCTTAGTACTGCAAAAAATAACTGCTTGAGTTATAGTTAGTGTATCATACAAGTCACATAAGGTATCAAATTTCCATTCTTCACGTTCAACTGCTACAAAGAACTGTTTAATTCCTTCAAGTGTCAATTCATCACTACATAATAAATTGATTAATTAAAAACTTAAATCAACATATTTTTAATCAAATATACTAACAAATATAATCAAGTATACTAACCGTTTCACTAAGATTCTGATTGGATCAGTCATAAATTTGTTTGTCATTTCTAATATTTCGTGTGGTAAAGTGGCTGATATTAGAATAACCTATAAAATAAATAAAATTATAAAAATATTTTATTAGTAATAATTAATAATTAATTATAAATTTTAAAGTAGGACTTAATTTTACAAGAACATTATAGTTTAAGTAATAATAACTTCATAGTTATAAAATAAAAATAAATTAGGTTAAAATTATGTGGATAGTACAAAAATACTAAATAAAAAACTATATTATTGTGCTCAATAATAATCAAATCATACTTGAGTAGCAGGTGGCAAGAAACGATAAACATCATATATTTGTTCTTTAAATCCTTTGTTTAACATTTCATCAGCTTCATCCAACACCAACGTCTTAATATTACGAGTACGCAATGCTTTACGTCTAATCATATCTGTTAAAAAATTTTAATATATTAAAAATAACTCATGATTAAAATTCTTATTACATACCAAACACACGTCCAGGAGTACCAGAAACAATATGTTGCCCAAAATCCAATTTTCTTAAGTCTTCTCCGAGATTAGTACCACCAATGCACGCATGGCACTGAACATTAAGATAATCGCCCAACGCCAAAACTACCTGAAATATATTAATTAAGTTTTACTTTAAATTAAATAATTATTTCAAACTAGACAAATTACTTTTTTTTTTTAATTTGAAATAATAAAAAAAAAAAACAATAAAGTTTTATATTGTATGTCATGTCATATAAATGAATAGAATTAAATATTATTATTTATTAAGAACAATAATCAAAAAATAATCATTTATATCAAAATCAAAAAAATAGGGAGAAAGTAGGTAACTGCTTTACTATACAAAAGTTGAGTGTAATTTGTCATTGAGTGGGTCGTTAAAATGAAAATATTAAATTAAAATTAATTGATTGTAAACGAAGAACAATTCTAAGAAGAAATTCTCTGTTGGCCTATAACCATATAAATATGTAGAGCCGTTGGTTACTATAGTAATTTATTCAACTAATAATATGATATAAATTATAAATAGGCAATAACATAAAATTAATCAAATTGTTTAAAAAATATCATGATGTACATAAAATATAACAAATTATATACAGGTGAAAGTTTCATATCCCAAAAAATTTATTTTTGAATTATAATAAAATAACTAGAATCATTACTTTTTGTTTAGACATCAAATTAATTTTATCTAAATTTGAAATTCAATATTTATAAAAAAAATAAAATCAAATTCATATATTTTTCTAGATTTTTTGGTTCTACCACTGATTATTTATGAGTAATCTTATGTACAAAATTCAAATTTTAGATATGAAAATTAAAAACTTGTAACTACAAATAATATCTATATTTTCACAATTTTAATGAATTTTTCAAAATTCTAACTCTAAATACTTTTAAAAACATTTTATGACTTTATATTTTAGTAAATTTTTAATCGGTGTATGAATAATTTATGAAAAACCCAACAATAACATTTATTAAGTGTTGTACAGTGAACATTTTTTTATAGACATTTATAGAAGAAATATTAAAAATAGCTCAAAAACCAACAGAATATTTTGAAAATGTTATCATGTATAAAAAATGCTAATAAAAATATTTAGTGAAAAATTAAATTATTTAAGGTTATTTATTATTTAGTAACACCAAAAACAAAATGTATTTGTCAAAAACTAGTTTTGCATGAAAAATCCTGTTTGACAATATTATTTTTTTAAATACAAGAAATTTTTTGATTAGCCTTTCTATAATATTAACTTAATCTATTAAGTTAATCTTCCAACAAAAAAATCAAAGCTTTATTTTTTTACTATAAATGGAATACACATACATAAAAATATATATTATTTAATTATTATAAGATCCATACATTAATTGTTTTGCTCAAAGTTAAAATATATATATTCCACAAAATAATTTCTATATCAATGCACATAATTATTACAAATTATATATTAATACATAAACTATCAACATTTAAAAAATAATATTTTAAAATATTATCTTCTATAACAAACTCAGTTAGGTCATTTTATTAATTTCCAGATCATTCATTAATGCAAAAAACAAATTGAAAAAATATAAGCAAAAAGTACAAGTGTGGTATACATTTATACTTTTCAATCTTCTAAGAAATACATTTAAATATGCTTTTTCAAAATTAAATATTCTTTTCATGCATAAAAAGAAAAATTACTTTTCTATAAAATATAAATATGTAAAATTATTAAAAGTATATATCTATACAAAAAAAAAACATTCTCTTTTAAACAAATTGTTGACATTTCTTACATCTACCTAAATTTCTACATTAAAAAAATATATGAAAAAACAAACAAATCTGCATTCTAACTATAATATTTCAATTGTATCAAAGATCATATTAAATGTTGATAGTAATTTTAATTAAGATAGCAAATTTTATTAGTTATGTCTGGAAATCACATTATATTAATATAGATAATTATTTTTTTATTTTGTATAACCTACACTAGAAATGAATGGGAGGGAGGGGTGACAATATGCAACATCATATTACATTAATAGATTTTATTCTAAAACCAGTGATATCTGTTTAAACAACAGTTTAAGAATCTATTCAAATCATTATAGATTTATTTCAAAGTAAGATTGTCATTTAAGACTTAAATTACATTAAATGTATGTAATTTTGATTTTTATAAATAACCATTTTTAAAATTTTAAAATGTTTCTCTATAATTAATGATAATTTGGATATTTTAAGTTACTTATTATTAATTTAACTGTAATTTTCTGTTAAATGATAACTTATTTCGAGAAACATCACAATCTTGTAATTCAGGTTACCAAAATTTGCTACTATCTTATTATAATAGACTGACTTATTTTTTTATTTTTTTTGATAAATTATTCTTAGTTTTTTATATAATATTTTACATACTTAAAATAATATGTTAAAAAGTTAAGTTTTATTAAGATAATAAATTAAATTATGATGTAATGTTATAATATTATGTATAAAATGCCTAATATGTTAGTATAAATATTAAATGCAGTCTTACTGCTACTTTAGTTTTAAATAGGGATTAATAATATTTAATAAATACAAATAAAATAAATCAATTTTGAATCTTGAAGTGATTACATCATAATTAATGCAAGACTGCAAAACTACTTTTAACTAACAATTAAATACAATGTATTGAAAAAACTTTTGGTAATCCTGATATAGAATGTAGTCTTGGGCAGTAGTCACAATAATCATTGTAGTTTCAATAGGAAAGTACTAATTTATCATAGTTTTATTGCATAATTAACTATTTTATTTAGCATGCGAGTCTCAATTATCTATTTTGATAATAAATTATTGGGTAAAACCCTATGATAGTAGAAAGCTGTACGAACAGATAAAATATTTAGGTAAAAAAAGCATGTGATCATGTACCTTTTGGATTTGTACAGCGAGCTCTCGAGTTGGCGATAAACATAACACTTGTGTATCTCTTAACTGGCTGTCTATAGATTGTAACATCGCAATAGAAAATGTGGCTGTTTTACCCGTTCCTGATTGAGCCTGAGCAATGACATCGCGCCCTTTGATCATAGGCTTAATGGCTCTTTGTTGGATCGCTGATGGACGTTCAAAACCTAAAAGAACAACAATAGCATTACACAACGGTGTTAAATGTTAATGCGTAATGACCATGAATGGTAATAAACTACTTACCGTATGAGTATATTCCACGAACCAAGTCTTCCCGAAGCTTCATATTATCGAATGTCGTAAGTACTTCGACATCTTCACTAGTCTCGAACTCGACGTGCGATAAATCTTCGGTCAGTTGTCCTGTCCGTCTAGCTGCCATTTTTTAAGTTAGGTATAGTATTTGTTTTCACCGTTATAAAATTATCAACGAGCAGTCATCTGCTAAAACAGCAATATAAAAATGAACGTAACGTCAACGAAAAGTCAAAAGGCACAAAGATTTAACTTCAAAACGCTAAACTGGCTACAGCATTCATTCGACTAAATGCTCAAAAAATGAGGTATTGTTGACAACAACATTTTAGCGTGTGTTCAAGGTGATAAGAGGTTACCTACACTGGACCGGGCTAACAATTTAGAAGGCCGATGTTGTATACCGTATCTATTTGGCGGTAAAAGTTTGATATTCAAATATATATAATGTAATATGAAAAATATGGACTATAGTGCGGCTATAGTGTGGAATTACTGGAATTAGACTACAGTTTACTAGAAATATAAAATATAATTATTATTTTTTGTCGTGAATTATTATATCATAATACACAGTTTGTCCAAATACTTCCGTATTATCATTATAGAGTACCTAAGTACATAATAATATATAAAATAGGTATCTTAAAATTTTCGAAGTGAGTCAGTAAAGATATTTTTTTTTTCAACAGTAATCATTATAAAAATTTCAAAAAACATTTTGATACAATTTAGTCTTTAAAATTTTAAAATAATTATTTTATATTATATTTAAACAACTAGTTGTATAATTATTTTCTCAAACATTTTAAGATTATTTTATGAACTGTCATCAAATTGAATTTTTGTTATTGATGAAAAAAATATCATTAAAATAAATTGATTTGCCACAGGTGTAGATGATACTATCATACTGGTCTTTCAAGTTAGACTGTATAGATGCATACATACTTCATCCTTGAGAACTGTAGAAAAATATCCAAATTAAAGTATATTTTAATATAATCCAATATTAGGTATACCTGTTGATAAACAATTTTAAAACCTTTACTTATCCATAGTAATACCTCCACTTGAACATATACGGATAAAATGGTTTTAGTTTTTTAAATAGTTGTGTAGGTATTTATTCAAGAAAAATTAAATTAAATTAATTAAGTACATTAGTACAGTACATGGAATTTGTTTTATGTGTATAATATACAATATAGTAAGAATAACTAGGTAGAAAACAGCCAACAGGTACTTACTTTTTAGGTAGGTATAATAATGATTTAAATGATTGATTTGTTCTAGCTATAGAGAAATCATTGGGTTTTTTTATGACACTTGAATATACATAATACATGATAATAGTGTATAAGATATGCGAATCTATGAAATTTAAAATACCTACAGATTCTTTAAGAAAAAATGTTATAACTCATAACAAAAAATGATTAAAATTGTATCTAAATTTGAAATTCAATACCTACTTTATTTAAAAATCAAAAACAAAATTTATGAGAACAATAATTTTTGGTATAGTATTTAACATTTAATTAGGAATATTATTTTCATTTTTCATGTAATATTTTATTTCCTCCATTCAGAATTTAAAACAGTATTTTATAAGAATGATTTTTGAATATAAGAACATTTTTAATTCACTATTTACATACATTTTTTAAGACTAACATTGAATACATCAGCTAATCAACTTTAAGTATGTAGTTGTTTTTAATTTATAATTAATATTAGAAGAAAAAAATCAAATAAAATTGGATTTGATAATGCTAAATGTTATTGTAGTAGTCTAACTAAATTAATGTTATAGAATTGATTTCAAAAATTGGCCAAAATAGTTATAAAATAACTAGAAGAATTAAGACCCCTTAAAGAAGTGATATATCTGATATAAAACACGTGTAATGTATTTAATTATTATTATTATTATGTAAACGTTGAAGTATTATACATAAATAGATGCAAGTAGGTTTTATTATTTTTACTATGATGCAGTTTGAAAATAATCTATTTTCCACCCTTTCATTAAGCAAATATGTTATAAGTAATAATAATAATATACAACATCTTTAATGGCTATAATTTTAAATTCTTTAATATTAATTATTTACCTTAAATATGTACAGAATGAAGGTATGATTTAATTTATTTAAAACTACAATTTTTCATAGGTATATTTAAAATTGTAATATCATACTAGACAAATAGAAAATTAAATACATATAACTATATAGCCAAATGTACATAGCATATTTTAAAAAATATTAAAAAATATAGTTTGATTTTATTTTGTATCATTTATATTAAAATTATTAATTTTCATAGATACTTCTTGAATTGTTAAGTAGTAGTGTGATAAATTGTAATGACTATTATTCTTATAGTCATTCTGATTGATCACATTTTTGTTGTAATAAAAAATCATTGTTTTGTATGTTTTAAATTTAGTAATAAAAAACATGTATGCCAATATGCAAGAAAAACTTACAAAATACGCATTAAAAGTTGTATAAAAAAAAAAAATTATTCTAAATTCCAAAAGAAAAGATTACATCAAATGTTGTTGATAAATTAATAAAATAATAATATACATAAAAACTGTTTAAAACTGAAAAAATTATAACTGGTTAACATTTTGATATCTTATTGAACTGAACATATAATTAAAAATATTTTTTCAATATTTTTGAAATCACGATAAATACCTTTATTGATAATTTTTGAGCTTTATATTCAATATTAATTAAAATATACAGGTTGAGAAAGATTTTCTTTTGAAAATGAAAAATTTTCAATTTTTAACTCTTCATTGTACAGTTTAGATTTCTAGCTTAGTCTGCTATAAATGAAGAATATGCAATTTTTACAACTTTCGAGCCCTGGTAATAACATAAATAAATTATTCTAATAGTTTATTACCTAATACCTGTATATACTTAACTGTAAAAACTGTACAATTTTGGATAATAATAAATTCGAGGAAGAAAAGAAATAACAACAAAATCTCCGTTTTTTATTATTATTCAAATTATTAAAAATTGAAGCATTTTGATCTTCAAAAAATAGCAGGAGTGGCTTTTTGTATGAATACCAAAAAAAACTGTTCCTGACCCAAAATTGGGTAGATGTGTATTTATTACAGTAGCTAATACAAGTTAAATCCCTTCATCGAATATTCATTATATAAGTACCTACACAAACAATTTAAATTATGGAGAACCCAAAAAATTGCATAGATCCTAGTAAACTTAATAAGTAGGTGAATGTATGGTGGTTTATGAATTAGACTTCTCGAGTTTAACATAGTTATTTAAGCCATCAGTGAAATGTTATGATGCATTTCACTCAGAACATAAAAAGTTTGTTCAATGATTAATAGTATTTATTTTATATTTATTGTAACATTGTAAAAATGTCTCTACAAAGTTAATAATTGCAATATTGGTAGTAACTAAACTAATATGTTTTGTTAATTTAACTTTTCATAATGCTTTAAAAATATCATATGATATCAGGATGTTATTATTTATAATTTGATGTTAACTGTAATTTGTTAATAACGCATATTTTAATATATCTACTAACCTACCTATACTACGTTTATAATATATGTATATGATATATTTATATATACTCATTTTATATTATCTTCAGACGGTTCTTATTGTGATATGTTATATATATAATGTCCGTGTGGGTCAGTACATGTGTATGGGTGTGTGTGTGTGTGTGTGTGTGTGTGTGTGTGTGTGTGTGTGTGTGTGTGTGTATGTGTTGTGTGTGATGCCTGCCAGCTCAGTAGGAATACAGCGCCGGTGACGCAACTGTATGGGACCCTGGTTATTTGGGGCAGAAAAACAGCGATTTGTCCTACACTAACATGCACTGCACTACACTACACCGGAATACTGTTTGTATTATTATTATTATTATTATTTTGTACGATTACACCAACAACGTGGAGGCGAGAACATTTCACACCTCCACCAAAATGGAGGAATTAATGGAATGATCTCATATATTTTTTATTGAAAAAACCGGGAAGTCGCTCTGCTGTATAGTAAATCATACATAAACACTTATGCTATTTCATCGACTAATAGCCATTCTTTTACATTTATTTACATGTAATAAATGTGTTAAATTTGAATTCAATGATAAGTTATTATATACAGAAATGATTTTAAGGCCGAGACGGTCGACAGCCTTTGTTTATCAGGATGTATTCTTAATTCTTATATATTACAAGTTTAGATTTTTATTAATAAGTAGGTATAAACAGTGATATACTGATATAGGTAGTCGTAATTTTTTTTGTGAGTATACGCTTAAATGTACTCGACATATAAAAATATTTTTTATTTATAATTATAATAGTTGCATAGATACACTATATCAATATATTACTACCCTGCCGCAATTGAGCTTCTACAGTCTATAATCATACTCCTAAAAAAATATTATATATTTTAGCTTTTTATGATTACCTATCTATATTATGACTCACAGACAGTAACTAATTAAGTGATATTAATTTTTAAAATTTATAAAATAAAATGTATAGTATATTCTTTGAAATCACTTTAGGTACCAACTACCTATAGGTTAACAGTTTACTGTTAAATTTGGTATTTATTTAGAAACTTAATATGCTTTTAGCTTTAAAACATATAAACAAATAAATAAATTATATAATTTTCCACAGACTAGCCTTTTCTTCGTTTAATTTCTGAAATACAATTTTCGAGTTAAATTTGAATAGAGTTACATTTACATATATGAATATAAATTGAATACTAAATTTTTATAATACTGGTTTTAGTAAGTATTCGATCATTTCGATCCATGGTCGTGTATATTTAAAATCTCATTTTTTCTTCCCCAGTGGAGTAATGTATGGAGAATATTTATTATAAAGATTCTTCACTTATCTTTCGAAGAACTTGTGATCCAAAGCTGTGTCTTGCAAGACTTGACTTGGTAGATATTGAAGACCAAAAGAGTAAAAGGTATGTTGAAATGATGTACTCAACAATTGAGAGATACCTATAATTATAATTAGTTAAATTTATTTTACTTATAAAACAAATGCATAGAAAAACGGTACAATTTTTTAAATGATGTTGGGTGAGCGACCGAGTGTTGATTGTCGTATCGATCTTTATAGATGTTGATAATATGCCGCCTTTAATCGTATTCGAATTTGCGGATTACGGCATTATTCATCGTGTGTGTGTATGTGTATCAGTGTATTTACCTAATATCGACTATCGTGTGTCATTATTATTTTACTAAATAATGTGTGTTTGTACAGCTGTAAAAATACTATTCTATTCATTTTCTTAAATCTTAGGTAATTTAATTAATAATAATATAATTTTTGTCAATTTATGATTATACAGCTGTAAAGATATTGTTCTGTTCATTTCCTTAAATTTAAAGTAATTTAATGAATATTAATATATTTTTAGTTAATTTATGTTTATACAGCTAAAAATATTGTCTATTATCTATTCTATTTATTTTCTTAGAACTAAAGGTAATTAAATAAATGATAAATAATGATGCATCAGAATGTGTATATCATTACAATATATTAATATATATATATATTTTTTTTGTAAACACAATTGAGCTTTTAAATTTATTAACATTTTACTAATTGATATAAAACAAAATAAAATAACTATTGTATATTATTTGTATTTACTTCAGTAATTATTGTGTACCTACCAATATAATTTAAATTACAATCAATTTGATTTTAACAAGAAACATTATTATTTGATAAATTACTTTTAGTTTTTAACATACCTAATAATAATATCATCATTATCAATACTAAATAAAACATTTTTTTCGATTGCCATCATCATAAATGCGTTCAATTTTTCTTATTAAAATAATCAGAAATCTGGGGTTTTACGTTTAATAATAATATTACATACTTGATACCTATTAGATAATATTTTAATTTATGATTTCAAAATAATAATATTAATAAATACATATTTTATACGAGCAGCAGCCCACCGGGAAAGTCCCTTATTGAATAAACCTAATATTATATAATTAATAAAATAATGTTTTAACAAAAATATAAAAATATACAATCATGTCTATCTATTATTTATTTTTTAAGTGATAAATACATTGTAATAATAACAATCTCTCACAAAGCTTTGGATCCGTTTGATAAGCTTAGAATTTAGTTATTTAATTTACATATATATATATATATGTGTGTGTGTATGAACAGACGATACCGCGTAAAAATTGCATCCAGACGTTTGTGGCACTCTGCTATAAGTTTTAATGATATTACAATTGGCACATATATTCTGGTTTTAAATCGACAGCCGTGTAGCTTGTCATCACAGTCATCATCTGTATAATAATTACCATGGTTCACGAATGAGAATTTACGTAGTAAATCTTTGTCACGTATCCATTTTATAGCCTCCAAAGATCCTCTCTCGTCATACAACACGCTAAGCCATACACATGCATTTGTAGATACTAATATTGTAGATATTAGATATTAGATTATACTTTTACATTATAAAAAGAAAAATGTTAATATGATTCTATCAAAGTATAGTAATTATAGCAATCTGACTATAGCCATAGTGCATTTTAATATAGATATTGTAAAAAACAATAATGACTGTATAAATAACAATTTTATTAGTAGTATCATTGATTAATGATTAAAAATATTATATATTATCTAATATTAAATATTAATATTTACCTTTAATCAATGGTAGTTTATTACATACTAATCACATATGGCATAGATAATATTATTTACAATGATTAATAGAAATAGAGAAACAAATATTCATAAAGTTTTGTTTTTGTAGAGCGTGTTTGGTAACTATGTACAAGGATTATAAGACTAATATTATTTTAAAATATTGCTAGCAGTATTTATTTTCTAAAATGAATACTTGGAGCAATATCAGTAATGAAACTGATGAAAACCTTAAAGAAGAAGGAAATCGCTTGTTCAAAAACAAACAATATGAAGATGCTATTCGGTGTTTTAGTTTAGCCATTGTAAGCGTAAAGTTAGTTATTTTGTATTCATTATTTGTTTTGCTAAAACTGTTTTATGTCTAGTTAAAAAACCCAGAGGTTCCGAAGTATTTCACCAATCGTGCTTTGTGCTATTTTAAAATAAAAAATTGGGATAAAATGTACAGAGATTGTCGTCGTGCACTAGAAATTAACCCAAATATTGAAAAAGGATATTTTTATCAGGGATTATCACTAATTGAAATGAGAGAATATGATGAAGCCATAAAAAAATTACTGAAAGGTATCAAATATATGGCTAATTATTTTTATAGCATTCAATTTGATTTGTGATTTGTTTTTATATTAAGCCCATACTTTAATAAAAGAAAAGAAAATTATCTATGGCGATGAAATAACAAGTCAACTTCGAAAAGTTTATAGATTGAAACAAGAGAAACAAAATGAAGAGAGACAGAATCAACAAACAACTCTTTTGGTAAATAAATATTGCTCTTAAACTTTTTATTTTAATAATTTTAAATTTATTATCAACAATTAAGGTAAAAAATGATATTTAATTTAAGTCATACTTGCAAAAACTACTGAAGGATGACTTGATTCGTCAATTCAGAGACATACAATCAACAGATGATCATATGATTGAAGATTTAGTCATTATACAAAATAAAAATGTTGGTTTAGTAACTAAATTATACTTGTTAATTTTTGATTAATTTTTTTATTCAATTTGTAGGATAGATTTGCTGCTGACCTTAAAATAATTTTTGTTATGAATGATGACCGATTAAAGGTAATACGGTAATAGATATACTAATATTGATATATTATAGATAGTTTATTAAATATAATTGGCTTGCTGTTTACTAAAATATTGTTACATTTCAATGAATTTTTTTATTAGAAACGTGAGTTACCCAAATATTTGTGTGGAAACATAGGTTATGGTATTTTAAAAAATCCTGTTATCACTCCATGTGGCTTAAGTTATGATCGCAAGGACATTGAAGAACACTTAATGGTAAATAAATTGTATTTTATGATAAAATGACTTAAATATTGGCCAATTTTAAAATTTATTAACAAAAAGTTCAAGTGTAAACACACACACACTTAAAAATTATTTTAAATTTTACAAATAACAATTAATAATTTTACTGTTTACTAATATATTTAACTTTTGACTGTAGAATATAGGGAATTTTGATCCTGTGTCTCACCAACCTTTGACTGTCAATCAACTCATTCCAAATTTGGCTTTAAAAGAAATAGTCGAATTATTTATTAAAGAAAACGAGTGGGTAAACAATTATTGCAAAACTTGAACAGAAAATTGAATACAATGTATAAAATACAAAACATAGTAATGAAGGATTATCAAAACAATGTTCTATGTAATTATTTAAACTTACAAATATATTTTAAATTTAAAGTTTTATTTTATATTCCTAATTATGTTAAGGTCTACAGTACTTATATTTATAAATACGTGAAAATGTTACTGATATATAATTGGTAACCAAGCTTATTTTATGTTGTTAATGGCACATTAATTACAACTATTTTAATAATAGAAATCCTCTTTTAATCTTGTATTATTTAAACGTATGGTTTAATCTAATATTATTAAATATTTATCACAGTAAGTATTCAATTCTAATAGCTCAATACCTAAGAATCTGCTAAATATGATCATTTTGTTTGTTTTAATTTTTTTTTGACACAGACAAAAAATAAGCCTATTATCTAACTTATATACTTTACTCAATACGTTTTTCTTACATGGAATAGTCAATAATTATACTTTTTCATATAAACGTTTTAAACTATACAAATTAATTTCATATTATAATATGATATGAATATTTTTTTAAATTAAGAAAACTTCAGAACTTTTGATTGGTAAAATATTTTTTTGAAGTGACAGTTTTCTAAGAAAAATATAACACTTCAAAAACTGTACATTGCTTTAAAATAAATTATTATAACTCTCTTATATTATAAGATAAAAGAGTTAAATAAATATTGATACTTTTGATTGTAAGTAAATAATACAATGAACACATTTTTTAAGACTATGATATTTAAGTTAAAATTTCAAATTATAGGCTAAAAACTGAAAATCTATAAAAAGAAAAAGAAAAATACAAAAAGAAATTAACATTTATCCATATAAATAAAGGTCATATTTTTTTTTAAGAATTTCATATCTAAAAGTTTATTACATATAATAATAGTATATTTATTACTTTTATTAGTATTCTTAATTTTAAAATAATTAATGTATAATAGTATATCAGAAAAATATTTAAGTGAGTTTTATATATATAAAGTGTTTTTATTCTACTTTTTTTTTTTCATACAAAAATTTGTTTTGAAACTATTAGAGCTGGTAAATAATATATATTGAAAAACAATACAATTTTCTGATATTAAATTCTTATAAAAATGTACAACAATTATAAACTATAGTAGATGCCTGAAATTAAGTTTAAGTAGATAAATTATAAAATTAAAAATCTATTTTAAGGATATCAGAATCAAAGGATCAAAGTAATTCCAATTCATAACCATAACTAAAATACAAAATACAGTTTAAAAATGTTGATTATCAGTTAAAATGTATGATCTCTTGAGCACTTATATGTTTTGTTAAACAATAACAGAGTTATAAAAATAATTAAAATAAACATAAATCATGATGTATCATTATGATTGTTATGTATTTAGATTAAAAAATAAAAATATAAATATATTTTTTCCTACAAATATTACAACCTGACTTACGAATTGTGAGAAGCACAAAATACAACATACTTAAGTATATAATTTAAACATTGATACAGATTCAATGAACAAGTATAACATAAATATAAGTATATATATATATACTTATATATACTTTATTTTTTCTTTAAAATTTTAACTATTTTATTATAGTTATATATTATATAATTTGATTATCGCGATCATTTTAAAATTATTTATTGCATAAAAATTATACATCTTAGTATAATATACCATTCATATGTATTTAGTCTATAAAATAAATTTTGTTACAATTTGTCAACTATATAAATATAAATATCTAATATATTTCTATAAAATAAAAAAAAATATAACATAAAATAATAATCCTATAAATGGTGGTGGGGTTTTATTTGTTCATTAAATAAAATAGTGGGTCTTTGTGTTAGTATAACAACAAAATGGGTGTAAGTAGTAAGTATAAAAAAGAAACATGTATAAACATAACAGTATATCATTGTCTGTATAAGTTATTTTGTGTCATGGCATAAGTCTTAAATTAAAAAATATATATATATATTAGTTGGGGGACCAAGAAGGATAATACTTAATAATAACAATGAAAAATATAATATATATCCTATGTTTATGATTTTGTTACAACAATAATACTTAAATACACAGAACTGAGTACATGGTAATAGGATATAATAAGTAAACCATTCTTGGATATAAATACGATACCTATATCATAATCATAACTAGGAATCAAAATGAATGCCTAATCAGATATAAATAAATGTTCTTTGCATTCTGTTCAGAGCTCATATACAAACACAAATTTAAACAAAAATAATACATAATTTGTAAAAATAGCACCTAATTATTAAGGTTTAATTACTTTACGTAGGTATAAATACTTTTTACCGGCATCTGTAAAGGTAAAAAAAATTATCGAAGCCGGAAGGGATAATTTTAATCATCAATACAAAAATAAATATTGAGAAAATCACGAGCTGAAAAAAAGTATAAAAAGAATAATCTAGGAGACTATGTATATGCTGCGTTTATATTATACATAGAAGCTAGAGAATTACGGTTGTCTTGCAGCAAAAATTAATAAATAAAAATTCACAAATTTGTAGAAAACGAGCGTTAAGACTTACACTTAGTCCTGCCGTCCATTAACCGTCGCCATAGATCAAACTGCTCATAGTATTTAACCATGTGCAAAGAAATTACTCCTTGATCTTTTTTCTTTTTTTTTATGTCCTTGTCCAATGCTGTATCTCCCCAATACCACCGGAACCAACTAAATCCACCACCTCCACTAGTACCAACACTATCGCTAGGGCTTAGACCATTGCACACAGCTCGATCCAATGCTCGACCAGTTATTTTTTTGTTTGCAAATTGATCATCGTGTATTCGTCGCACCTTTACAATTATATCTGTCTTTTTCAGTCTTGTATTTTTACCATTATCGAGATGACCATTATTATCCATTACTTTACCATCATTTGGTTTTTGGTTATGATTATCTCTATTTAAAGCGTTTTTTTCTTTTTCTTTAAGCTCTCGGCGTGCCTGTCGCTCGGTTGCCCGGCGTGTTAGTCGCTCAGCTACAACTCCAGTTAAGTAAACATCCTCCAATTTTAAGTATGGCACGGTATTTTTGCTAATATATACATCATCACTAACATCTAAAGTCTGATTACCATTGTCACAGCCTTTTCCTAAGTAGGTTTTGGTTTCTTGATCTTCATTTTCTTCATTCATATTTTTTTTGTTTTCCTGATTACTATCATCATCATCATCATCGACCATATCAAAATCTTTACCTAGTGCCGCCTCGTATAGTGGGCTTACTGCTGACCTGGTCATAAGGTATGCAGGCCCCGTGCAGAAATCGGGGTATACTCGACCAGTATATTGTGTACGGGAAACATAATATTTACTGTTATGTTGACGAATCGGACGCCATCCGTGTGCTAGTCGTCCCCATATGGTAGGCGGCAGTTCAATATCAAAACTAGGAGTGGTTACAGACTCAAACATATCTGCACCTAAGGTGAATAATTCATATGGATCATGCATGGATTCAAGGGGCCGAGGATGGAGTCCACTGACACTGGACTCTGTAACAGTTTCAGCTTCAACTTTATTGATAAACCGCAATAATCTACGTACGTCGATGAACATATCATCATCTGTTTTTAATAGGTACCGAGCCCATGGACAATATTGACGGGTCCATTCAAGAGCAGCGATAGATTTCAGAGTCAAGTTAGTGTAAGTATCTCGAGACTGGCACTGTATTAAATCACCATATCGACCATATTCTCGCCCTAATACTCGTTGCACCGCTCGTTCTGCTTCGTTTAACCCATGCATAGCATGTGCATCTAAACCTTCTCCAGGGTTTGGTTCTCGGTCTCTCAAAAACTGGGAACGCCCAGGAACATCATCCAATGGTTCTACCACCATGTCTGCTGCTGCAGAGGTCACAGCTCCAGATGGCTTGGAATTGACCTTTTCTTTCTGTTTGATGTTATTATTGATATTATGCTGGTTTAAACGAGTCTTGAGTGCTTGTTCTTCAGCTTCCAGCACTCGAGCCACTGGGTCTGTCTCAGACATTTGTGGTGTACCCACTAGGAATGCCATGCTCACACTTGGACCATACCGGTTCATCCATGTCATACGAATGGCTTGTCGATTTTGAGAGTGTGCTGGAGCTGCTGCCGAAGTGATCAGTACCAATAGCCGGGTTTTAGTCGAACAGAGGCCTGCATTTCGTATACGGAATCCGGGTTCGTACATATCAGCAGCCGTAACCACACCATTCGGTGATTTTATCTTTTGCTGTTTTCTTCGTCGCTTCTTACCATTGTTACCGCCACAATCCAGGTTTGGGTGCGAGTTTCCACCAGTCATCGTCGCTACGTCTGCAATTGCATCTGGATTCGCCCCAATTATCGAATCACTGGTTCCTGAAAATGATAAATTATTTAATAAAAATGGTATTAAGAAATAATGTAATAATATTTAAAATAAATTACTTGTGTAGCTTATGAAGACTACATATGAGGCTAACAATAATATTAGTAGGATTATTACAGGCTTACACTATGAATATTTGATATAAATTAATATTTTCAAAAAGAAGATATTTTAAGTGTAATCTTGGGTATCAAACGATCGTTCTTAATCTGAATTAAGGAACTATCTTATTCACAAGTTATGTTAATTTAATAGTAACCTAATCAAATGTATTTAATAATAATACAGTATAATTTAATTTAATACAAATATTGCAAAAATGAAAGAAAAAAATTAAGTATCAAAAACTTGTAAACAATGACACATAAAAAAATTATTGATATTGAGAAAAATATATTATGAATTATCTTATACAGCTCATAGTAAATAAATATATTTTTATATTTAACAATTATTTATATTTATTTTTAAAAAACTAATTAACCTCCACCAAACTTAATCCTTAAAAATATTTAATAATTCATCTTATTAACTAAATTATGATAGAATGTCTGTACCTAATGATTGTTGATTGAAAGCAATAGGCGCCACTGTGCTACCTGTATTGCCACCAGTACCATATAGACAGTATAAAGCACCCATGATGAATAGAAGAGCTGTAGTGATAGCAGCTTTAAAGCCACCACCGCTACTATTGGCAGTTCTAGTTAGCTTCCTAATATAACAGCCAGCAACTGTATTAGGGCTATATCGATTACAGCCGCAAACTGATACACCAGACAGAGCGTTAGAAACGCAACGCCGCGCCGTCGTAAACATAACAATGTCGATGATGATTAATTTGGTTAACTACCAATTGCAGTCTTTTACTACTGAAACAAACAAATGAAATAAAATCAATTTTCAACTTCTTGTTCTTAATTAAAACATTTTTATTAAATGTTTTAAGTATACGTCATATTGATTGAAGTATTTATTAATATTTAATAATAAAATAAAAAGAAACTAACAAATGGCTTATTTTAATATAGGTGCCTGACTAAATAATAAATATATATTGATTGTTTTATCAATGTTAAAGTATCACCAAATATAGATAATCTATTATTGTGAAAGCCAGTTCAATTAATATAAATAAGTTAATTATGTCATATTTCAAATAATTAATTTCAAAAATAATAATTTTTATCAAACAGTAAATTTAGTCAATAACTAATACAATATTAAAGTAATTTCATATTTAGTGTCTTTTTAACCTCTTTATATATTGTAATTTATGCAATACCAATAAATATAATTTAAAAAAAAAATAGGTAACTAATTTAAGATTTTGTATATTACCTAGAATAGTAAACTAGTACTGTATGAATAATACCTATTATTTTTAATATTCTTGTTAAATTAGATATATTATTATTTTACCTAAGTATTATAAATAATTTAGAATTCAATGTATAATTTTAAAGTCTATAATATTTAAGATTTTATATTTATTATTCAAAATAAACTAATAATTGGTCATTATAATTGAAGACTATTGACAGATGAGTACTACAATAGTTCAAATTCCAAGAACTATAACTATATTGTTTTATTTTATATGTATAATAGATAAATAATTTAAAAAATATTGACTTCCATACTGCCACAGGCAGCCTGACAATTGATTATTATTATTAATCTGCTTTTGAGTGTTGATGTTATATGTTTAACATTCAAAAAATGTATATTTATCTTGAATAAATAAATCTAAAAACACTGTTAGAATACTTAAGTATTGAAATTTATCTAAAGATTACAAATATGAAATTATATTTATATTATTTTAAATATCACTAATTGTAATCATACTTTTCTTGTAACTATTGTTTACTTTTAACAAATAATCATAAGTATTAAACTTGAAATATTGATTATTAGTTATTATAGTATGAATTGAAAATGCTAATGTACATAATTAAATTAATGCCATAGGTATAAAAGATAAAATAGTAAAAGATTTTAAAATTATTTATGATGTACCTAATAAAATTTAGAGAACTATTATAAATCTTTAGTGTTATACTATTATAATAGTTAGTATCCCTGTCAGTATTATAGTCTATATATACATTTATGTTTTCACTTTAAAAATATACGAACAGAAAATTTACATTGAGAAGAATCCATTTAGTGCTGTAAGTTTTAGTACAACATTAAATTTACTTATTAAATATGAAGGTAGGCAAGAACAGTATAACTGTTGTTGGCTATTTTTTTATTTTTATTTTAAAGCGATTTATAAGCATCTTAAAATTTTATATAATTACCTAATTATAACTTAATTTAAAATTAAAACATAAAAATATAATCAGTATGAGAACACTGATAATAATTTATACTTATACTTCAATTTAATTAAGGTTAATTTACAGAAACAGAAAAACTAAAAATACAAAAACGAATATCTATTGCTGAACACTAATTCACTATTCGTGATACATTTCTATATTAGACACAACACATTTTTAAAGTTACTTCAAATCAAATATTAATTAAACAGAGGACTAATAAATGTATGTTTCATAAATACAAAGAAGTTCAATTCAATTTTAAATGATTATTTTAATGTACATCATGGTAATAATTAACAAAGCATAATTTTGATACTTGATGGTAATTATTTAGTTAAGTAACTTTAGTTATGACACGAATGTTAGCAGTAAAAATACTCCGGAAACAAGTAAATGTCTTGAAATTTCCTAAAACAATTTTAAGTAAACTGTTAGCTTTAAGCAGCATATTGTTATAGGGTTACCATATTTTATTTAGCAAAAACCGGGACAAGCTTTTTTTAATTTTTTCTGATTATACAATATAACTATACCTTTTTATATTTGTTCATAATTATCTCAGATCTTACTTGTTACTTTTTTTCATCAAATATCTAATAAAAGACACTTGTAATAAATTAAAGTCTCATCCCAGGACAATATGCTGTCCCGAAACACATTATCGGGACACCGGGACGTCATACTCAAAACCGGTACTGTCTTGGCCAAGCCGGAACGTATGGCAACCCTATATTGTTATGTAGGTGCACACACCATAATTTTGATTGTTATACTATCCATAATCAATATAGATAAACGGTCTTGTTACCTGGTCAAATGCACCAATGTTTCGAGTGTGAGTGATCATTCATCAGCGGATGAAGTTGAACAGGCGTCGAGCGGTACAGTCGAGTTTGGACCGGAGAAAAAGACAGTTGGTCTGCGTTACGTCACGAAGCCGATGTCGACGTCGTAGCCGACACCGCTGCCGCGCCGCACAACCCAAACACTTGGTCCGTTGGTCGCTGTGGTCGCCCCTCCGTCCACTCTGGCTGCCACCGACAAATGAGACGTCCGACGATCAGACGATCCCGACCATCGTCGCGCGCACTGCCAGCCGCCGTTGAGCAGAGAGACTGCGAGCGACCTACTGGCCGTTGAACAGTCTACGAAGACGACAACGCGTTCGCCTTGAACCGGCGATGTCGACGCGCGACGGTGACCTCCACCTCTGCCGCCGCCGCCGCCGTTATATCACTCGACGGGCGGGCTCAACACCACTCGGAAACGGAACGACCGTGCCACGAACGCGCGCGGCGACGGTCGTAACGATTAATCGCCGAAAACGATATTATCGTCGTCGCGGGCCGTTGTCGTTGTCGTCGCACTGTTCCGGGACCTGCGGGCCGAGCACAGTCCTACCGAATCACTACGACCGACGACTCTCCGTCACCAATGAACATCATTGATGACTGCACAGCGCGCACTGTTACGTCCCGACGACGACAGACGGCCCCGGTCGTGCGCGGGTACAACGATTGTGTGTTTGTGTGTGTGTGTGTGTGTGTGTGAGACGGTGAAAAATCCGAGGAACAAGCTTACGCAAGCGTCGTCGCGTGCACCGCTCTTACGTGATACTGCACTACTGTAGTACTATTTTATTATTGTCGGAGATCGAAGTGTTGAGCAGTACAATAATAACAACTCGTCACTCGTCACGACCAACTCGTGATAAGAGCGGCGGCGGCGGCGGCGGTTCGGCACGCAGGCCGGGCCCGGAGCGACGTTTCCCGGCTCGCTGGGCCACCCCCCCACTCGTCGCGCCTCACGGCAAAATTATTTTTATCACTCCGCTCGGCGTTGATAACACGGTACGGGTGATAAGGCGGACGGTCGTACCGCTTATCGTCGCGAACACTCGATTACCGCTTGTGCCGAGTCCACGTATACACACGGAGCGCATGAGGGCACGAGTCGTGACGCTCTACAGCAATCATTACGACTTAAGATAAGTGAGCCGCAATCACTTGACATAGTGACGTTTGGTGTCTCGTTTGGTGTGCCCGTTGAATCGCATGTGGTGAGCACCATTTCGCCGGCCGGCCGCCATCTCGTTTACACGCCCTCGTTCGCGTAGACCGTCTCTATCTCCTCTCTCGACAACGCGGACGTATCCTCTTTCCGTTTTCCATCCCTTACTGCTGCCCCCCTTCAGAGTCTGAACACCTGCAGCAGTGATGAATATCTTCAAGGTCGACGTCGAAACCACAACGATCACACCGATCGCCACTACAGCGACCACCGTCAAATAGTCGCGCATAGTCAATAGTGTACCTACCACAAACCTACCACCGCATTACCTCTACTTTCGTTCAGGTTTGTATTTTATAAAATATAAATATGTATATTCATGTTTAATTTGTTTAATATTTTATATTTTAACTAAACATCACAGTGTATTGTGAATGATTAGAGAATGAGTTTCCGTGTAGTTAGGTAATGTTATGTCTACCTACCCTTTTAAACGACAGAAAGCAATTACTAAATATATTAATGTGTGCAGACAATGTTTTCAATTGAATTAAATTTAATTTTACAGCAAAACATTACAATATTCAAAAATCAATTTCAATTTTTCTCTTTATCATACTCAAATAACGGCTCATGTGAAAATAAAAAATTGTGAATTTGACCTGTATTGTTGTTCTTTATAGTCATTTAGATACATTTGTGCACCGATTGTGTACAACTTGAAAAGTTGTATTAATCAACAATCAGCACCTTAAACATCTTCGATTTAGATGTTGTTACATTAATTTTAACTACTTTATTGCAACCAGATTCTGCAAATAGTTTTAAATCTTAAATCAAATTATGTGATGCGCATCATAAGCCTGGTGGACAAAATAAAAATCCCCAAATTCAATATTTTCAAAAATACTTATATAGTATTATTATGTACTAAGAACTTTTAAAAGCCTGATAACTCTGATAATTACTTAATATCATTAATTCTCAGTGGTATAGCTAGAAATATTGTAAAAAGGTGAACAAATATGTAAGATAAAACACTAAACGCATAGGTATGTTTACATCATCATACATAAAAACAAATTACAATATTTAATTATATTTATTAATTATTAAAGAATTTAAATGATAATAACGTGTTAACCAGTCATATAGTTACATTCTTATTGTTGACATTTTTTAATACTATGTCATTATTTATTATTTTATTTCTGTTTGTAAAATACGCTTCATAGAACTTTACAGTTATAAAATTAATTAATTCTCTCACATTTCCACTAAAAATATGCACTTGATTAAATACTATTATAATTTTGTTTACTTACACACTTTGGGTAAGACTAAATTATTATTAAATTTAAAAAAAAAAAAAATTAATTAATAATCTGATAAGTAAATAAGTAGAAATAATTGTTTAATAAATATTCTTCTGAAAATTACTTTTTATTTATATAAGTAATGTGATGCCTGTTTATTTTTATATTATTAAAGTGATTAAGAGATAACTAATAAATTAATATCTAATAAATAATTTATGTTTTTACATTTTTTGTTCAAAATATCTTTATGTCGATGTTCAAACAAACCAAATAAATAAATAAAAATCCATTATTAAAAGTTAATATAAAAAAATAACAAAAAAACATTTTTCAATAAAGCTTAACTTTTATTTGTTTTGGTGTAGTGTGTACAATGTGTACATACAATGTTATATTTGTTTAGACAATAAATAAAGAAACTTAATTTTTAACTATACTGTAATCTGCTAGGCACTGTAATATTGTGTGTAATATTTTAAAATAATCATACTCTTGTTTTCTTTGTTTTTCATACAGATTATTTGCAAAGAAACTTGGAAATATAACTCAATTTATCGTCCAAAACTACATTTACAAGCGTTTCAGCTGTTCCAACACAGTACGACGTGATTAGGATTACTACATAACTATTTCTTCGACTTTTACAATCCTAATAGTTGTTCAACACTATTATTGTCAACAGTCTCTTGTAATCGACCAGCATCTACGTACACAGCTCTACCACCAACATCGATAACTGCATCGAAATCTAGTGGTCGAGTATACGATGATTCCACTGACGTCTTCGACGTCGCTGAGAAAATCGAGCGTGGCGGCAAAAATGACAAGCGGCGGCTCCACCGGTATGCCTTCGCCCACCAGCCTCCTGACGAAGCTCAAGGGGGCTGTGCGTTCGGTCGTGTCGGACTCGAATGCCCGCAACCTGATGGGCTTTCTGGCGCTAAACTTTGTGTTCGCTTTCGTGGAACTGGCGTACGGCATGTGGACGAACAGCTTGGGACTGATATCGGACTCGTTTCACATGTTCTTCGATTGCACCGGCCTGGTGGCCGGGCTGGCGGCTCAGGTGGTCAGCCGGTGGCCGGCCGACGATTCGTTCGCCTACGGCTACAAGCGCGCCGAGGTCCTGGCCGGGTTCGTCAACGCGCTGTTCTTGTTGTTCATAGCGTTTTTCATACTGACGGAAGCCGTGGAACGAGCCATCGAACCGCCCGAGGTGCACCACGACCGCCTGTTCGTGGTCAGCGTGCTAGGACTGCTCGTCAACCTGGTCGGCATATACGTGTTCCAACACGGCGGCAGCCACGGGCACAGTCACGGCGGCGGCGGCGGTCACGGGCACAGCCACGGCGGCGGCGGTCACGGGCACAGTCACGGCGGTTCCGGCGGCGGTCACGGGCACAGTCACGACGCGCCCGGAGACGACCCCTTCAACCAGCACCACCAAGTGTCCATATCGATGGGCGGCGGCGGTCACCAGCAAAACAACGCGTCACCGCCGACGTCCGGCGCCGGTCAGAGTAACCAGAACCAGAACCATCTGATGAAAGGCGTGCTGCTGCACATCCTGGCCGACACGCTGGGCAGCGTGGGCGTGGTCATCTCGGCGCTGCTGATGCGAGCTTTCGGGTGGATGCGCGCGGACCCCGTGTGCTCGATATTCATCGCCGTGCTGGTGGCCGCCTCCGTGTGGGGACTGCTTTGCGACTCGGCCCGCATACTCATGATGCGCACGCCCGTCGAGCTGGACGACGAGCGCCGGCTGCTGGACGCGTGCTACTCCCGACTGCACCGGTACCATCCGGCCGTGATGGGCATCCAGGAACCGCGGTTCTGGACGCTGTGCGCGGACACGTACGCGGGCAGCATCAAGATCGAAGTCCGGTCCGGGTTCATCGGGAGCGCCGGTCCCGGCGCCAGCGATTATGCCGCGTCCTCGCCGTCGCCGTCGCCCATGCAGTTCGCCGGTCAAACGGACGCCGCCGCCAGGTTGTTGCACGACCGCGACCAATTCGCCAACGGTCTGGTGCGATACGCGCAACAGGTGTTCGCCGCCGTCGGTGTCCGGAACCTGTACGTGCAGATCGACTACGCGGGCGAAGACGCGGTCGGAGCCATGCTCAACCACAATCATACACATCACCACCACGTCGACGACGTGCAGCGGCCGAACAGCTACGCGACGTCCGGTAGCGTGCTCGATCAGCCTCAACAGCAATTCCAGGCGTACAATCAAACACAACACCACCATCAACAACAGCATCAGCAGCAGCAACACCAACAGCCGCAGCAACAGTACACCAATCCGTTGTTAATGATGTAATTTTTTTTTTTTTTTTTAATAAAAAAACGCCGGCATGGCGCCTAGCCGTCGTCGCCGTTCGCGGGAGTCGTCCAAAGGGTCGCGGCCAACCGTGTCGATCTCCGAATGCGGTTAACTGATGATTTCAAAGATAATGTAAACAAAACAAGAAAAAAAAAACAAAAAAATCCTTCACATTTTAATAATTTATACTATTATTTTTTATTATATTTATTGTACACATTATGTACTATTCGTGTAATCGTGTTACATAAATGATTGTGTCGAAAATAAAGTTATTTTATTTGTAAACAATGCATATTATTATGAACTTTAATTCCGTGATGATTATTATTGCAGTCTATCATTTGTTTCTATATTCGGATGATGAGACGAACAATTTGAAACATTCCCGACTTTTCAATGTTACAGGGAAACCGTTGAACGGTGCAGACTATTTGTTTAATAAATATTTAATGTTCTATTGTATTGATGTGTTTAAATATGTTTGATACTGTCATTAAATTTTCGTTTTTATTAGTATAAATGGTGTTAATGTCAATTAAAAATATTAACTGTTGAATAATGTTTTTGCGTGCTAGGAAATATGTCTCAAATTACTAATACATGATACCTACCAATGACGATAAATAATAGTATTTAAAATGAGTTGTAATACGTACTTTTCTCATAACAATGGTCTATGTAGCACTTATTTTTAGGTTGATCAGAGTGAAATGACAATTTGATTGCTTAATCATTTATTCAATTTAAAAAATAAATGATTTTTATACAACTTTTCCCAGAAAGATTTATTTTCGTTTTATGTTTACAAATATATTATTGTTATTCAATTTTTACAATATGATACAATCTTGTATCTTGAAATATCCTTATAAGCCCTTAAAATATTTCATCTATTATGTTTTTAAACTTCTACATAATGGAAAACTTGTAAGCGATGGTTATGAAAAATCGATATTTAATACGATATAATATTCTATATATTTTATTTATTCAGCTCATGAAAAGTATCATTATCATTAATAATAAAAACATAAAATATATTTTGTACAATATTGAAAATGGGCAATAATTTTTGTATATTTAATAAAGTAATAACAAAGGGTTTTTTTCTTACACAGTATGCATTATTTTATATAAAATGAATACATTATTTTTTAAATTAAAATTTATATAATTATTAACTGATTATTTAATACAATCATTTTTTTTAATTTCCTTTAAGTACATTACAATTCAGTTATAAAAAAAACCTTAAATAGATGCAGCATGGTTTGTAACTTTTAGTAAGTTACTGACTCATATTTTGAATTAAAAATAATCTTCACTTGATAAATTAGGTAATAAAATTGTATTATCAAAAATATTATTATGGTATTATAATTATAATTATGCTACCATTAAGAAATGCAATTTATTTTCAATGATAAACTCATATGATGACAATTTATATAGTGTATAATATACATTTTTATTATAAAATATTATCAATCGACAATTATCAACGAATAACAATAACATAAAAAAGTAATACTCATATAATATAGTACATTAAGTTTAGTGTATTTAAAATAATACTGAAAGGTGAATATACAGTATAATACACTAGGTACTGCAGTAGTGCAGTTTTTATATTCATAAGATTCATACATTTACCACTTTTATGACATACTTATTTTTGTTTAAATTTAATTATTTATTATTAAATGCAGATATGCTTTTAACAAATATATAAGTCTTTAATAATTTTTATTATAAAATATTATTTTAATTAACAATATTTTTTTAAATAATGCAACATTGTACTTAATTTGTCAATAGATAAAATTTAAGTGATTTTCAAGTCATATTTGTTTTTATCTTATTTTATAATATTGAGTAACATTATTAAGCTTAACATAGATAATTTTAATTGTTTCAATAGTGCATGGTTTTTAGTTATTCTTTTTTATCGATACATTCATTCAGTTTAAACAATCTTTTACAATAATATGATAAAATTGAAAATCAACATTATAGTATCAAAATAATATATCAATTTTAGTAAAATATAAACTTAATATCATATTATTTATTTTCCATATAAAAATTTATTTATTTCTGATAGATAATTAAAAATAATATATTATTAATATTATAATGAGTAATGTGAAAAATAATGCACTAATTCACATTACTGCGAGTATAATCAGTTAATATATTAAATTTAACAATGTTATATTATTTTTTCTATCATGATTGATGACAAAAATTTAGCACAATCAGCAAGTTAGTTTTTTCTTTCATGTCATTATTTAATTATTATAATTAATAATAAAAAAAATTGATTTTAGACATGAATAATTTGAGAAAGAAAAAAACAAGTTCTTTAAAGATTTTAAAACACAATATGACAACTTAATACAATTAAGAGCATCGCACATTTTTCAATAATAATAGAAGATGTTTTACCCATAATAGTAATATATTAAACAATCATAATATAATAAATAATATATAAAAAAGGTAATTTAATATTGTACATACCAAAGGTAGTATACATAAAAATAATACTAATAAGTAATAAATAAATAATTAAGTGTGTGAGTGATACATAGGTATAAAATTACTGCACAACGTATGTACATAATGCACAAGGCAGTAATAATAAAAATAATATTACTACATGTACACAATGATTTTATAGCAGTTTAAGTAATAATATAAACAGGTACACGCACAATTATAACCAGATGAGAGTAGCCATAAAACACAACAATCAACTTAGGAGTTGTCTTGTACCCAATACAATAAATTATATAATAAAAAATAAGTAAAAAAACAAATATATTTATGGATAATAGGCAATAGCTACCACCACCAGTGAAAAACGGAGGATAAATGCGTTGACTCACAAAGTGGTAGTGGCTAGCAATTAAAAAAAAAAAAATAATAATAAAATATATTTACAATAATGAAAGAGCAGTTAATTACACATAGTATTATTAATTTGGTAAATAATATTCTTGTAAAATTATTTGTATCAAATAATTACCAAACTATTATCATTTACAATTTTAAAAAAAATTATGATATATGCGACCTACGCATGTGCGCGGTTTATTGTCTTTTATTTTTATGATTAAATATTATCATTAACGTTACAGTCAAAATTCAATTGTGGGCAATAAATTCAATGAGAATTATGCTTAAAAATTAATGATATTTAATCACTATCGCTGCTGCTGTTAGAATATTATACAATCATTTCACCGCCACTGTCACAACATTACTTTCATCCTCGGGGTCTTCCTCTTCATTTTCGCTGTTGTTTTGGCTCTTTTGTCTACTCATTTGTAGATCACGGTTATTCAATTGCCTAAGTGCTTCATCCAATTGCTGCTGCAGATTTTCTGCATGAGCTGACCACCTTGACTCTTCGCGTTCTACATGTCCATGCAACCTGCTCAGCATTTGTTCCTATACAAGTTTAAGAAATGTTATTATGAGAGTAAACATTGAGATAAAATAATGAGATATTTTAACCAATAGATAATAACAGACTCTGTATTGTCTTATGTATTTTGATATGTACTTATATGTAATAATCCCCAACATAGCACTGCTATAGTGTTATTGCAACATGTAATTTATAAGATCTAACATTTCTAATGTATTTAGTGATAGTATGTATACAATTAAAACGTACCGTATCAGTAATGATCTGCTTGTAATGATATACAGTGGCGCTTAAAATTTTGTTTTGCTTCTTTAATGTGTCAATTTTGTCGGAATCGGTTGTCTGCGGACACTGATAAAACATGAAAATTCGAGTTATTTTACTTGAAATATAAAAAAATCAATACATTATACTATATTTAAGTCTAGTATTGTACACTAAAACAATAAATATTTATTCTTAAATATTATACTTAGTACTTACCGTCGCAGAGGTTGTACGCTGTTGCTCTTCCTCAGCTAGTTGACGATGGAGCCTCTCGACTTCGGTTCGATGTTGTTCACGCAACTCCTCAATCACTGCCGCATCATGCTCGGAAAGACGACTTGCTTTTTCGGCCGCAGCCTCGTGTTCGTCCCGCAACACTTTGATCGCGGTTTCGTGTTCAGCTCGCAGACTTTTTGTTATGGTCTCCAGTTTCAAACGTAGATCCTCGTTTTCCTTACGTAAATCTTCATTTTTCTTACGCAGATCTTGAACTGCTGTCTCGTGCTCAGCATGTAGACGTTCCTTTTCCTTGATTAAATCTTGGATTGCGATATCGTGTTCTTTGGCCATATTCTCATTTTTAATACGCATACTACGAATTTCATTCTGGTGCTCCGTACGCATATGATCTTTAAGCTCACGCATACTTTGCATAGTGGTTTCTTGTCGTTTGCGTAGTCCATCATTTTCACTACGCAATTTTTGAACTAAGGTATCATGCTCAGTCTGTAAAGCTCCAATCATGGCCTCGTGATCTGCTCGTAGACTTTGCATTGCGGATCGCTGGACAGTTTCATTTTCCGCACGCACACCTTCGATCACAGTTTCATGCTCAGTCCATAGATTCTTCATTGAAGTCTCGTGTTTTATGCGCATATTATCATTTTCTTCACGTAGGCCTCGAACTACAGCCTCGTGATCTTTTTGAAGTTTCTCATTTTCCTCGCGTAAGATTCGAATCGCTGTCTCGTGCTCTTTGCGAAGTTTCTCGTTTTCTTTACGGAGATCTCGGATCGCGATAGTCTCTTTTTCTGAGTGTTTCAGATCTTCGTTGACTACATCAGCATCTCGAATTGCTGTCACTTTTTCATTATTGTTAGTCACTTTAGCAACAGTCTTATGAGCCACTTGTGAACTCTGAGACGCAGTCTGTCGCAAATTCTCGAGTTCTGTGCGCAATGCATTTATCGTCGCTTCGTGCTTAGCTTGCAATGCTGCCAGCTGAACATCACGTTCCGCATTCAACGCTTTCACAGCCGCATCGTGTTCCGTTCGCAATCGTTTCGTTACCGCTGTCTCACGTTCAGCAGTACGTAAACGCTCGGCCACTGAACTATTTTTAGATCGTAAATTTTCGTTTTCCAAACGTAAACGTTTAGTTGTTGTTTCGTGTTCAGCTCGCAATAGCTTTGACTCTTTTTCATACTCGGCCCGTAACGTTTTCACCGAAGCATCGTACTCGGCACGCAACCGTTTTTCTGTCAAGTCGACTTCGGTTTTATTATCGTTATCTCGGCGGTTTTGTTGCCCTGGTGGTTGTTTATCTGTCACAGTCGTTGCTTTTACTGTTACAGTTAGGACAGAGGGTCCAGTGATTTGCTGTTGCGATAGCTTATCACGTCTTCGTTGTTGCGGTTGCTGTTGCGGCTGCTGCTGCTTGTCACGCCGTTGATGTTGCTTCTCTTTTTGAGGTTGTTTCTCTTGTTGGTGTTGCTTATCTTGTTGATTTTCCTTCTCATGGTTTTGTTGTTTCTCTTGCCGCTGTTGCTTTTCTTGTCGCTGAGCTTCTTCTTCTTGTTGTTTCTCGTGCTGAAGTCGCCGACGTTCAAATTTAGTCGAAACGGCTACGTTATCATCAGACCGTTGATTCTGTTTTTTCCGATTTGATTCATTATTGTTACTATTGTAAACAGTGAAAGAATTGGCACCACTATTGCCACTAGTCTACAATAAACAACAACAAAATATTTTTTATTATAATAAATATTTTAAGATGTTAAAGTGTCAATATTTATGTAAATATAGTTTAGATATTACGATTAAACTTCTACTGCTAGTGTTGAGAGCAGTAAATTACATTTCTAATCACATTTATCAAAACTAATACTTCTTAAATATAATATCAATAATTAATTAAATAGAATGAAGAAAAAGATTATAACCGAAAAGAGAAATATTTATGCAGAATAGAATAGTTTAGTAATATTATATCATATTTAAAATCAATGATAAAAGAAATTATTTTAAACTAACTAAAAACTTGTGGTTTTTCAAACTTTATTAATTCTCTAAAAAATGAGTTTAAAAAATGCAATTTTTTAAACACGTAGGTTAAGACTACTATTGGACTTGAAATAATAATTTATGTTTGTGTGAGATATTAAATTGTAATACTAACAATTGTGTGTAAATATATGTGCAATACAACAAATCAAAAACATAATAAATACCACCACGAAACAATTTAATTAAAATTTTAAACAATCCAAAAGAAAACCACCTTTTCAATAATATAATATTAAAGTTTAAAGCCAATAATACTTATTTTATAATTATATATTATATATTTATATAGTATATATAATATAAAGTTATTGAATACTATTTTAACGCGCTAATTATACCTCGCTAGATTTTTTATGTTTTTTAATAATTGATTAAAAGTTATTAAACAAAAAAAAATTAAATTTCACGAAATTATTTTTATAAGAACTACTACACGATTTTATTTAAATTATTTTTATTTTTTTTATTGCATTTTGGGTTTCAAGTCTAATAATAAACAGAATTCATATAATATTTATTTTCTGATGGACTTATTAAAATGTGTTTACAAGAATCCAATTTTTACAAACAAAATAAAAGAAAATATTCACCAATCATAAAAACCATGATAAAATCAATTCAAACAGTATTTCTTTTACAAAAAGATAAAATAAATTAATAGAGTTTCTTTTCAACAGGAAAATGCTTAAATGAGTTATTTTAATACATTATTAATGTCCACAGCACCTTATAATAAATTGCATTCTCACAAAAACGTAATAAATAAAAAAATAAAACTTTATAATTGAATCAATTAATTTAATATTAACCTAATTGTATATGTATAATGCATAAAATATTTAGCCGAAATTAAAATCAAATTACTAACAGTTAATAGAAAAACTTATAAGAATTCAAATGTATCTACAAAAACATTTTACAATCTTATTGTAAATATCTGCAGTCTAAAATCTTCCATCAAATAAAACTGTATTAAAAATTTACTATCTAATATTCTAGTGTTTACCAAAAATAAGTCAATGATTTTCTTTAATTAATCGAATAATGTCCAAATCTATTTTAATTGACGTCCGATAAAAAATATGTAGATATCAACAAAAATAATTGCGAGACAGGAACTATTAAAATAGTAAAATATAATAGTTGTTTAAAAAGAATCATACAGGTATTACCCGCATCACCCGTATGATTAAATGGCGTGCCGCGAGGAAGATGAAAAATGTCAAAACAAAATAAGAACTAAAAAAAAACATTAGTTTAGTATGGAAGTAAAATAAGTATCCGAATTCGTACAGAAAAAATAAATAAATACCAATCGGGTACACTTAGCCGTAACAACATATAAGTTAAGAATGTACACCGTAATAATATTATAATTTGGTTAAAAATCAAATTCGAAATCTACTCGTTTGCCATTTTACGAACAAATCCGTTTCTATCGATTCCCCATATCCGTTTACGCACTGTTATGTACAAAATAAGCACGGGTCAGCAATACGCATACTATATAATAATGTCTTAGAACTTTTCTGCACCTGTAAGCACACACGCCCAGTGTTTATTTTATACCTTCTGTTCGGTGGGAGGGTATCATAAATTTACAAGGTAAGAGCAAATAATGGAGAGAAGTAAAAATAAATCTAAATAGCATACAAAATAACCTTTTTAGTTTTTGTTCACACAAGAATTGGTCATAATTAATGAGTAATGTTCAATACAACCTAATCACTATCATAATATTTATTTTATTGTTAGTCGACGTAGTAAGTTTTACATTTTTCCGACAAGGGAGGAGGGTAATACTCCTACCCAATCACTCAGCGAAATAAACACTGCACACACACACACAATATGTTAAGTATTCTTTACCATATTATCATCATATATGTACAGACTAATATATTGGCTCATTATCGGTTAGGTTAGGTTACCCGCCAACCGTAGTGCTGGGGCGATCGTAATAACCGATCACACACACCGACTACTGAAATCGTATTTGAATAAATGAAATCCCACCAAAAAATCTACACCGCGATGTCACAGCCCTCCATTCGTACCCTATAAGTTTACACTTGCGGTCAGGCCCGGTTCAAGTGTTTAAACGCAACCAGGCAAATTTGGGTTTAGCCGTCCCTTACGTGTACATTTTTTTAAAAATTATCTTTAATACAAAAACGTTAAACGCCGCCCTAGGCGTGGGCCTACGTCGCATAACCCATCGAGCCGGGCCCGCTTATGGTAATGAAATCAACGCAAAACAGAGATGAATATACGTTACCATTGTGATCCATTCGCCCTGATCCTCGTCGTCGTCTTCGTTGTAAGCGGCCGCCGAGTCGTCCGCGACCAGGCTATCCTCGTCGGCGTGCAGGCTGTGCGACGACCAGGAGGACGAGCGGCGACGGCGGTCGTCGTTTGCGGTGGCAGCGGCCGCCGAGTTGTAGTGGCCGTTGCGCGCCGAACTGTCGCCGCCACTGCGGGACTGCTGCTCCTGTTGCTGCCGTTGGCGCCGGGACCGGCGGTTCCGCTCGTTGGAACCGTCTGCGGCCGGAGCGTCCGCCGGCTGCTTGTTCGCGCCGCGATGGTCGGCGTTCTCGTCAACGTCGACGGCGCCCTTTTTCTTCTTCTTGTCGCCGTTGTTCTTACCGCCGCCCGGGATGACGATACCAGTCGGGCCGCCAGCACCCCCGACCGCAGTGGCACTGGTGCTGGCGAACGTCTGTGGACGGACAGCACTGTTCTTGCCGCTGTTGTTCTTCTTCTTCGGCTGGACCGCGGCCGACGTCGACTTCTTTTGCTTTGACGCCGGCGTGAAACCGTCACCATCGTTGCCGCGCTGGTGACGAGTCGACCTCCGCCGCCGTTCGGCAGACGACGCCGACGCTGCCCAACGCATCATGAAGAAAAATGCGCAGCTGAACGTCACCGTGACGAGCAGGGCCAACGCCACTGCCCTCATGCCCGCCGCTTCAGTGGCGGCCGCCGCAGTCTCTACCAGAGTGTTTTTTATCATCGTTTCTGCGACGTGGTTTTTCGGTTACTATATAATATATATATATATATATATTACATACGTGCCTATCGAACTGATAGGGTGCAAAAAAAAAAAAACAAATAAATGAATAAATAAATAATAGTATGCGATTTCTACTTGGGTGCGTAATAATATCGTTATAATAATATAGTATGGTGACGGGTCATCGCCGTACACGTTATTGCTACCACTGCCGACACCCGAAATGCACGGCAAGAGTGGTAGAAGCAATAGTGTCGGCCGCCACGATCATTATGATGATGACGACGACGACGATCGTAATATCGATGAGTGGTTGGTATGTGGTTAATAGCCAGTCAGCAGTCTTGAGTAAGTAACAATATAGAAATCTTAAATAATAATACAATAATATATCGTGTGCTCACCGGTGAAGGCCGTAACCCCGACGACGAAAACCTAATGATTTTTGCTCCGTCTGTTGGTGCAGTATCTGCTGTAACGACGTTATCGTACAGGTAGACAGGTGGGTAACAACTGCCGGTGCCGCCGCCCCAAAACTTAATGCGATCAATTCTTGATGTATTCTTCGGCAAAAGGTGTTGCTGCGTTGCACTAGCCGTGGAAATGTGGAACGACGACGATCAACAACGCGTCGCGACGCTACCGCTCGGTTGAAACATACGATGACGATACGTCGTTGTCATCATAATATTACGGGCTGTGAATGTGAATCGAACACGACGACGACAACGACTTCCAGAGTGCGTATGGTATGCACGACGTGCGTCGTACCGGTAGTGACGGCCGGTCGCTGGATGTACGCCACTGGATTCGAACCGTCGTCACCGTCGGTGCGTTGCCGCGATGGTGACGTGGACACTGCCGGTACTCAGTAGTGGTGGTTTGACAAAATCGTGGTGGTGTCGGCGGCGGCAGCGCTGTTGTCGTCGCAGGCCTATCTGATATCTTGTGAGTTGTGAGATAGTAGCGGCGGACTTCCGTACACCCACACTTTTGCGCCTGCGTGACTGCACCGACCGAAACATGGTCACGGACGGACACTGGTTCATAGCTTGGTTATAGTGGTCGAGGGACGGAGCGATAACACCGATCGTCTACTACTTCCACTGCAAGCCGCCGCATTCCTCGACGGCGCCCGCCGTAACCCGCCACGCCATGGTCGCAGCAGTGAGCGCCCGCCGACACATTGTGACCAAGAAACAAATAATAGCTTGTATCGCTTGTGACAATATTAACCTTTAGTGCGCGCGAGTATTGCGACGGCGGCAGAATAATAATTACAATTATACAGTATATACACGATGATGATCACTTTCACACGCGCATGTACAGTATTCAGTTCAGTCAGTACACTCATCGACTTTAAACGTTGAATACTTTGCTCCTGTGCACGGTTCGCCACAAAATCAACGATTTCACAGACGTTCAGACAATGATGGTGGATGGTTAGGACCGTCTTCTTACAAAAAGTGCGATTTCGTTAGTCGCGGTGTTTTGTAAGTGTGTTGTTATAATATTGCTGTTTCGTGATGTATTAAAATAATAAAGCAGTTGACAGAGATGGCTTTTGCATTCAGTTTACTGTTTCATGGCCGACTGCTTGTACGACACCGATGACTATACGCTACTGCCCCAGTACTTCAGCTGCTGAATGTTGCTAACGAAGACACTGAAAGCCACAATGACTATTACAACCAGTATCACAATACAACTTAGGTCATTTCTACTGCAGTAAAGGCTGTTTACTGAAACGTTGGACAAGATCAACACAAAAATGACTGCTGTAGTAAAATTTATCCGCACAGAAATGTTGGCAACGACTGTTATGTTATTGCTGATGTTGCTAGTCGCCACTGCAGCGGCAGCCGTATTATCAAGTAATATATCTATATTTTTTAAACTGTGTACAGACTTTCAATTTGCTCTTAATTCTTTTGAATTATGGGTACTATTTTTTTGACATTCACTAGTATTGTACTTGGAGGTGATTTTAATCATTGATTTGTTTTGATGAATTCTTTCATCAACTCAAAGCCACTAAAGAAATGAAATGTTAAACATTAAAATTTGTTGTACATACCTAGACACAATTATATTTTTCTACTTGTTTATTGTTGATATATTAATGCTGACTTTGAAAAAATGTCATAAACATAAAATGAAAATAAATTTCTAATTTATTTTATTCAGGCATTAGTCATTTATAACATCTAAGACTGAAGATAAAAAAGAAAATAAAGACTAAATTATTATTTACATTCTGAACTGTATTATTTGTGTTATGTGAGAAAAATAGTAATAGATATTAATCTTATCATAATATCATAGAAAATTAATTTGATAACAGTTAATTACTTTTAGATACCTATTTAATTACTTATGTCTTTAATTCAATTTTTGAATTTAAATTAATGTCAGTTTATCTGAAAAATTTGAGTTATTTTATTAGGTATACTTTTATTATAAATCTACTTAATACATCATGTTAATTTGCTGGAAAATACAAATAATCATATTTATACAATTTCAATTCTGATTTTTACATAATGCTACTTTAATTAACATCTGTGATGTAATATTTACTCATAGGAGTACGCAGACTTCTGAGTCAAGTATGGCTAAATTCAATCTCACCCTCCCACCTCCCTGTCACGGTCAAACAATAAAAAAAATTATAGAAATTTTCAATATGAACTTAGAATTAATTGATCCCTTTTGTTGGTGACTAGAAAATGTAAACAATCATTTTTCATTATTTCACACTTATAATTATTCATCAATATTGATTTAAAATTTTAACTAAATATAACCTAATAAAACAATTCAAAACATAACATAATATTAATGTCAATTAACATTAGCATTTATTTATTACTATATTATACTATATTATTATGATGTCAAATAAAAAAATGTAATTTACTATTTATACTTATCTTTAATCGTGTAAATAGCTATAATTTTGATTTATTTTGTTATCAGTTTTCTATGGCTATAACGCCTTATTACTTTCTTAGGTACCAAGTACCCACCCACGTATAAAAAAAAAGGCTTAGGTGGGGCTAAAGCCCAATTAGCCCTATTCATGGGCATGCCTATGATGTACCTATTCATATTATTTTACTACAGTAATCTTTTACCAATACTTTTAATAAATAAATGAAATAATTTATATTTGTTAAGTTGACATAACTATAATTATGTAAAGATTATGTTTTCATCTTATTTTACTTATATTTGGTACCTAATTTAAACATATTCTAATGTTTAATAATATTACCTATGTGTCACTTCGGAGAAGGCTACAACCACACATGTTTTCTCTTTCTTACAAACATAAAACATAGAAAATTTGTTTTCAATAAAACCAATTTTGTGTTGATAACTTATTAAAGCCAATTGAATAGCAACATATCATCAAACTTAAAGGATAAGTATATCATATTTTATTTCTTGTCAGGTTATTACGATATTCTAATTTTTAAACAAGTTATAAGCATTTTTATATTTTAATATCTCATATACTCGTTATATGTTTAAAAAATCAAAATATTCAATAAAACTGACAAGATATGATTATTAATGTTCTTAACTTTAAGTTTAATAACAAGTCAATTTACTCTAATTTTAAGGTTAACAACATAATCGATTTTATTGAAAGCAAATTTGGTATTTTGTATGTTTGTAAGACAGAAAACACATTTAGGCGTAGCAGCCACTTAATAAAAGTTAAATTTTTATGTAAATTTCAATGTTTTTGTAATATTAAATTGGTATTTATTTACACTTAATCGAGGTATTGACATTTAAAGCTATAATAATTAATTTTTGCTAGATTTAATGGCATAAATATATGTTGGTATTGGTATTTATTTCTAAAAATATTATTTTAAACTAGACAATCTAAGCATACAAAAAGTTTTACTAATTTCTTGATCATTTTCTCTTTTATTTAATAATAGGTAATTAACGTAATCCTTAAGAGTTCAATTATTACAGATATTATTACAAAAGTATTTAATTTTGTTTAATATTTATTATTCAGTATGTTTAAATTTTGATTTTAACTCAGTTTTGGATTTATAGATACTTGTTTTTTTTATTGATAAATTAAATAACTAAAATAATCAGAAACAACCTAAGTATTTATGGATTTTAATAAATATTACCCCATCATATAAATGTACTAATTGTTTGTGTCTTAATTATATATTTATTACCATAAATAATAAATTACAATTGTGTTATGTATATAATATAATATTCAATTTGATCTTATGTATAATGAGAAATTACTATAAAATGATCAAATGTTATTTTCATGTCTGATAAAGTTGAGCAGTCAAAACCCATTTTTTTTTTTATTAAATTATTCATATTAATTTATATTTATGATTTGCATAATATCTAGTAAAAGCTATCTAACTTTATTTTAGAGATAAATATGAAGTTTGGTAAACATTTTTGTGTATTTATTTAAAAAATTCTCCTCAGATTCTAAAATTAAAATTATTGTAACATTACTACAAAATGATTATTCAATAGAAAACGATGATTTAGATTTTAATACAATATCCTAATATTATTTCAGAAATATTTTAATATCAAGTTGTAATACACAGTAAGTCTAACTCGTATGTATAAATTATAAATAGTTCAATTTTAGTATCTATAATGTTTCTTATGTAGTTCGTCTGTAAAATGTACCTAAATATACAATGTTATTAATTATACAACATTTTGTAAGTGAAGATCAGCTCAGAATAGGTTTTCACTTTTCAGATAGTATAATTTATATCAAATAATATAATAAAAAAATTCAAATATTAATACAGAGTACGATATAATTACTTAGTATGAAAAATCTTTAGTGCGTTGAGACTTGAGCGTATTATGGCTTATGTTCAAAATGTTATACAAGTTGTCACCTACGAAATTGTTTAAGAACTTTAAATGAAATTCGTCACTGGCGTACATTAATAAACGGCTGATAACCGTATTTGAATTTATTAGGTGTTGATAACTGTTTTTTTGAATGTATGTTTATGTTTATCTAACGTTTTGTCCCATCACATAGATGTACCGGTGGCCACCGCGGAAAAAGATCCGACTGGGCAACAGAAAAAACCCGGAGGGAATGGCATATCGTCTTTGGATCTGTACCACTCGATGGAGATGGGTGAACAAGAAAGGCTTGAAAACCTTGGTGGCGACGACGATGAGGATGATAGCGAAAAAGATAGCGGTGCCTCGCTGCTATCAATGACAGGCGGTGGTGATGACGAAAATGACACCGACTCGGAGCATATGACCGGATTGCTGACTTGCATGTCATGTTCGGGCGTGTTGCCTGCGTGGCGAGACGAGCAAAACGCTCACATAGATGAACAGTCTTATTGTTTGTCCGATCGGGGCCAGCCATTAACGCAAGACGGCAGTTACCGGGATGAAGAATTAAACGTGTGTTCCGGGGCCGTGCGTGTAAGTATTATATTTATTATACTAATAGTATGATAATATGTACAGTCCTCAAACACACCCGCCCCTTCAGTCCAATTGCAATAGTGGCATATAACTAGTCTGACAAACCTCTTACTGCATCGGCGATATAGATCATCAATTACGCAACCTCCGCCACAGTGTCATTTTTTAATATTTTTTTTCTTAATAAAACTTGTATTGCTACCGACTCATTACTAAATTTGAAATATTTGGTTATTCGTATAGAATTCGATTTGTGATATAAAATATAACTATAATAAAGTATATAATATTGCAACATAACGTACCATCTAGAAAAAGCGTTTTACATTTTCATCAGATCGAAAATCAAAATGAATGGCCAAATAATGACTTATATACCTTTTTATTGTATTAATAGTGTCATATAACCTATACATTAATTATAAATTGTAACATAAATATACATGTATTTTAAGTAAATCGTTTTTATAATCTCCACTCCAAATAATTCTCAAATCATTTAAAAGTACCTATTTATATTTTAAATTTTAAATTATAATACTAATGTAATTATACCATATAGTGCTATTGATAATTGAAGAATGTGGAACATTGTTGACATCTAAACACTTAAGATTTGTTTTAATTAATGTCAAAATCGTCATAAATTGTTATTTGATTTGACTTTTGGATATAGCCTAGAAATTGAAATAACCAAAACATATTTTTTACGTATATTTTTTGATACAACAGATTATGTAGTATTGTAATTACAATTTTATCTTACTTTTTTTCACATTATTGTTTTTTTAGTGCTGGAAAGCAAAAGTGCGTGAAGAACACGGTCTTGTGCGCATCAGTCGTGGCTGTATGGCCGGTGGACATAGTGGTGGAAACAGACATTCAACCCTATACAACTTGGAACATCAATCACTGCATCCTTGTATGGGTGCTATTAGCAATAATTCGGCGACAAAAAACAATGATACCTCAAAACAACAATCTCAGTCCATGGTTTGGACATCGTCGCATACTTATTCATCAGCGTCCGCCGGCAAGCAACAGCCTCCTAGCTATGCGATCGAATGTTGCACTGGTCGTGATCGCTGCAATGACGGCTTGTTCCCATCGTTGGCCGGTAGTGGCTTAACATCAGGGATCGACGAAAATGATTCTTTGCTCGCAGCTGTTGCCTGGTGGCGGTTGTCATCCATTTCCGTAGCGGTGTTACTACTCGTTGTCGTTATCGTGGCTACAGTTACTTTGACGGTCTTCGCGTTATACAGAAACGATAGAAAGGGTAAAAAGAGAAAACGTCGAAAGAGGAGCAAAAGCAGCAGCAGTAGAAGAAGTAAACGACGAAAGCGGAGTAATCGCCACTACGAGGATGGTAACAGTGACGACAGTGATAAAAAGAGACACCGAAATTTGTCATTTTCGTCAATGTCATCGTCGTCTTCGTCGCTATCATCAGTGGCGTCGTCGTCTTCTTGTTGCGAAGGAAAGAAAAGAAGTAGAAGAAAACATCATGTGACCGCTTTAACCATGGTCGACTTGCTTAAGGGCGTCGTTGTAACCAACGAGGTAACAGCTGACAATGAAAATACATTTGGCAGTAGCAACAACCGACCGTCGTATACAGCAGACTACTCACCAGCGGCCATGACTGAATCTACAGTTGATGACGAATTTTTGCCACCACCATACCAACAACGAAATGACCATCAACAAAAAGATCACCAAGAAGATGATTGGACCAGTGGCAGCGGATACGGCATGCCCGTACTAGTTCAACGTACTTTGGCCAAGCAGATACAACTCAGACAACTGGTCGGCAAGGGTCGTTATGGTGAGGTGTGGCGAGCTACTTACTGGAATGGCGGTCACGAACACGTAGCTGTCAAAATATTCTTATCGAAGGACGAACCATCGTGGAAGCGAGAGACAGAAATCTACAGGTATACTTAATCTATTAATTTTCGTATGTTTAGTATACCCAAATACCGCCTACTATGACATTATTATTAATTGTTTGATTAAATTATAGCACGGTTCTGATGAGACACGACAATATATTAGGTTTTATTGGTTCCGACATCATGACTTCACGTAACTCGTATACCACACAGTTACTACTCATCACTCACTATCACCGGCATGGATCACTGTACGATTTTCTACAGACACCCGCTGCCGTCGCTGATGCTACGTACAATGGTTATGACATGGGCACTATCGATGCTGCGGGTGGTCGACTACAGCAAACCGAGTGCGATAGACCACCACTCACGGTGGGCCAAATGTTAAACGTGCTATACACTGTAGTTAGCGGGCTATGTCACCTGCACACTGAAATTCACGGCACGCAGGTAACATTTATGCAACTTTTTTCAATTATTATCAATTATTTAGATCATATACAAGTATTTAACTAATTGACATCCCTATGTAAATACGTTATATATTATAACTTACAATATATATCGTAGCACCTCATTTAAATCTTATTTGTGCCGATACATAACAACTTTTAAACGTCTCAATCAACAATGGTATCATCTTGTCTTATCTGTGTATCGATGCAATATTTACATTTTTGAACGTGTTTATTTGTTTTATTTTTTGAATAGGGTAAACCGGGAATCGCACACAGGGACATTAAAAGTAAAAACGTACTAGTAAAATGCGCACGGACAGGTGCGTGTTGTGTAGCCGATTTTGGAATGGCCGTTACTAGCCGTGACGCGACACTCCCAATTCAAACAACTACAGCCGCGGGTGCCAACCAAAATACACGAGTTGGTACAAAGCGGTACATGGCGCCAGAAGTTTTGGACGACAGGTAAGATATAGTTACCTATATAGAATTGTAGTGTAGTCACGTTTGATCAATATAATCATTGAAACTGTTTTAATTTTATTCAATATATTATGTTTCCAGCATATCCTCTGCGGCCTCTTTAGCATTAGCTTCTGCGTCCACTTCGGCGACGGCGAAGTCATCAGTTGCCTCCTCTTCTTCCACGGCTGCATCTGTCGCCGCCGCCGCTTCTTCTTCATCAGCGTATTGGTGTTTCGACGCATATCGCCGCGGTGACGTATACTCGTACGCACTCGTCATGTGGGAAGTCCTGTCCAGGACGCTTTTCATACCCGATGATGCTGGACACCTCCCACCACAACCAAATGACAATCAACAACAACCTTTCAATGACAACAGATATAACCCATATGTGTACCGCGCACCATACCAAGACCGTGGTGTTGGATGGGATCCCGGATTCGATGACATGCGTCGTGTTGTATGCTCTACCGATCCTATACAGAGCCGTCCTGGCGTGGCGCCTGAGTGGTTAACAAATCCGGTAGGTTTTTTTGGGTTTCTCAACATTTTCTCTATCTGTTATTTTAATTAAATTACCATTTTAGTTTCGGGGAATATATCCTATTATAATGAATATTGACAAATGACATAATTTAATGATTGTTTTTTTTTTTTTTTATATATATATATATATATATATAGATAATGAATGCTGTAGTGGTAACGATGCGAGAATGCTGGCACGGTAACCCTCATGCCCGTCTTCCCTCTTTACGTGTTAAAAAGACTCTAGCTAAGCTCATTGAACAATATTCCACGGCAGAGACTGAAAAGCAACTCAAACCAGAGCCCGAACAATAGACAATATTGATGTCTGTGACAACGAATCAGTTATGATGTAATATACATAAATGTAAATAATAATTACTATTAACATACAGATATAAATGACAGTGGCTGCGGTGAAAAATTACTTTACTCAAAGAAATATATTGTATTTTCTCTGCTCCCTCCTCCACTTGTTCATTCTTACTATGTTGTTAGTCATGTACTTTTTTTTTTTTAAACAACTACGTACTATTGTTATATTATGTTCAATACAATTTTTTTAACATTAATAATTATAAACTACCTACTATTAGTATTTATTTTTTCGAAAATTTTGTCATTTTTCAATAACATGTTATTTTAATTCACTTATTATTCATTTTTTAACTCTGAGTTAGTTTAATACTTTCCCATAATTACTGTATAATAACGTTAAATATATCATTAAAAAGAAACATACAATTTAGGTCCTAATTGATATATTATGATTTATATGACTTTATGCAATAATATAAATTATAGGTAATTATTTTAATTGATAGTTACAAATAACAAAAATAAAAATTACTGTTATATGTTATTGAAAACTTAAAATATTTTAATATACTTAATAACGATTTTAATGAGCATAAATGTAAGTGATGGAGTACAATATTTTTTTTATTGTCATTTGAATACCAATATATTGTAATATCTAAAATAAATTTTTTAGTGATTTTTTACACTCTTGATAAAATGTTTTAATATATTTATTATCCTTTATTATGTATTCACATAATTAAAAAAAACATTATCATAAATAAAATAGTAATATGAACGGTATAAAATAATATTTGGCTATTTATACTTATAATAAAATGTCTGATATCTGATTAAATCATTACATTAATTTGCTATCAAATTCAAATAAACAATTTAAATTATATATAATTTCTAACATATTTATATTTCCATCAAAATCATTGTTGCATGTTGATGTGCTTAATTTCATTAATGTCAGAAAATGTGTTAGATGTCAATATTTTCATCACTAATAAATTGTATATAAATGAAAACATTATATCTCTACATGCACTTTTCGACTTATATATAAAGTACAATAATAAATTATGGTGATACATATTTTGTTTCTAAAAGACCAATCAAAAATAACAGTGAATAAATAAATTCAATTTACGTTAAGAAAGAACCTCAGCAATGATCATTTTTTTTTTAGATAGTGGTCACTTTTCAGGCAATACACCCTTTTAAGTCTTCTATCTTTATGCCTGCTGTGTACAGAACCCACACATTTGCGCACAATTTAGCCGACAAGTTCATTTTTAACGAACATAGAATAAAGAATTCATCAATTGAACAAGAAATATTAAGACAAATTTATTATCTCAACCATTGCTAATTAACATAAAATTCAATAGAATAATAGTAATTGGTCATGTTGAATTAATAACTAATGATAATTTCACTAAAGAAAATTTATTATTTCACATCAATATTTTTGTGTTCTAAAGATAACTATATATTTTTTTATAGTAAAAAAATAAATTGCTTTTAATTTTTATAATTTTTGAATCAATGAAACTATGTTTACTAAGCTTTAATTTTGTACTAAAAAATTTTAAAATGTTTCACAGTAATTACTAATAACTATTAGATAATCTAATAAATTATTAAACCTAGTTGTATAGTACAAATTACAATAATCAGTACACAATTTATTAACATTGTCTTGGACAAAATTTTTTATTTGAAACTAATGATTATTAAACTTAAACATGAAATCTAAAATCAATAGTTAGGAAAAAATTAACTATATTTTATCATCATAAAACTTTATAAGTTGAAACTATAAAATTCATAAAAACTACTTTTTTATAATTTGTTGAGTATTATTGAGAATAAGAGCAAGAAAATATATTTTATATTAAATTTAAAAACATATACAGATAACGGATCACAAAATTCAACTGATTGTCTATATCCATACAATTATATTATTTAGGTATTATAAAATGCCACTTCCATGATATAATAAATGTGCATAATTAGTATTTATAACAACATAACTAATACTTTTATAATATTGCATTTGTATACCTACTAGGTAACTGTGAAAGGTAGCATAAAAAAGTTCTCTCATTTTAGTACTATAGATAAAATATTAATACTCAGATTAATAGGAATTTAATTAATACATTATTATTGTCTATCCATTGAAAATTAAAATAATTTTGAAAGAATTAAAATTGTTGTAATAATAAATAATTAAAGAAAGACTAAATAAGTGGAAATAGGTATTATTGACCCAATTATTTAGAATTTTCTGATAAACAAAAAAAAAAAAAACAACAATGATTAACGATATTATTATTAAAACTAATTAAAAAATAATCTGGAAAACCTTTTTTTAATTACCAATAAAAAAATTTTATTTCTAAGTATTTTCTAATAAATAAAGCAAATATGGTGTATTGTGGTATTGTGTAATGTAGTAAAATTTGATTACGACTGAAAAAAATCTATGAGTAAATCATCTAAATAAAAATCTATGTGTATAAAAGTTTCTATAAACTAAAAAATATTAAAAAAATACTTCAGGGATACTGTATAGACTATCTTATAAACTTTTATGTTAATATAAATGCCTTACAAACTAATTCATTTCGTTGGTTTACAATGAGTAATGACATAATCGGGAATGTAATTCCGTATTAATTAATTTATTTGCATAAAATCAGATGACGAACACTTACCTAAACAAACCATTAACCAAGGCATATAATAGTCAACAAAATACGCTGTTGTATATTCTTAGTAATTTTTCACAAAAATTATAGTTTTGTATAAACTAAAACCAAATTGTCTTCGAATTGTTATAAAACCATCAAATGTTCACAGACTATAGTTTATAGAGAAGAACTTATAAAGCAGAGACTAAAATATATATTTTTTAGTATTACACACTTTATATTCAACTTGGAGTTACCGTGAGGGGCTCTTTCTTTTCTCTAACTTTTTCAAAATAAGCATTCATTTTATTTTTAATATTACTTTCAACGTTAGTGTGCCCTACAGGAATGTTATTATTAGTACGATTGTAATAAGTTGTAACAGTAGATGTAGTTGATTCAATTTTTAATTTTTTTATTAGTCACTTATACATTATTAATATTTTAATATTGTAATATACTTAATTTTTCAAAACCAATAATGAATAAAGTATAAACGTAAATTGATTAAATAAAATCTTAAGTCTTGGGTTCATAGATCGTCGTTAACTAATAATTATTAGTTTAATCATATATTATTTTATCATACACTAAACATAATACTATACTGTAAGATTAATCAATGTTTTAATAATACAATAAACATTCTAAAAATAGCAATATTTATGGATAATATAAGAAAGTAAACAAATAGTCAAAATATTGATAACATAGATATTGGATGGTATACAATATACATTAAATTCTTATCTATTTCCCAGCAATAATTTTTAAATTAATGGAGAACAAACTATAAAAAAGGTTATTAGTTATTACAGGTCATTAGGTGCACACTTTTTAATTTCGTATTACACACTTGGCAATTTGTACTACACACAATTTTAGTCCCTGCTTATAGGTAGAATACAGAATGTACCAATAAGTTTATATTTCATGTATATTATATCAGTGTACTTACACATAGTAACTTGTGTACCGGCGCATCGTCTATTGTACTTATTAGACAATAAATCAATAACCACTTTAAAGTCGGTTTGACGAGATGCAATTTTTAATCAATAGATGAAGTAATAACATTTGACTAATTTAAGGTTTTTACTGCAACAAATTATGGTAAAAGTAAAACATAAAACTTTATAATTTTACTATTAATCAATATAACTATTTATTCGATGTTAAACATCCAATATAAATTTTGAAAATCTGGCCAAAAATAAATCTACTTTATTAGGTATATAGTAAATTTATAAATAATAAAATTGAATATTGTCACATTAAATAGTTTTTTGATATTGTCATTTGTCAATACATTATTTAATACTTAAATTTATTTATATTTTCTACTGTAATTTATCTAATACATAGTTAATAATTATACTAATATATAATTTTGAGTATTCGTTATTGTGCTAGCCAACCAACTACCAAGTACTAGTTTCGTGTCGTGTGTACGTGTATTCGCATTAGTTGGCCACTATTGTATAGATTTCACAGCAACCAGGTATTAGGTACAATTGGTACAAACTCAACAAAGGATATTTTTGATATTTTATAAATTATTTCATTAGCAAAAAGAGTGATTAACTATTATACTTGCCAAATGTATAAGTATATTATATACCTACGTCCTACACAAAATAAAAATATATATCTACATACATATAACATAAATCTATATTACATAAATATATTTAATATATTTAATCGGTAAAAAAAATTTGGTTTAAACACTTTAGTTTTATTCTACAAAAAATATAGAGTGAAAATTTCCAAGGAATATAATTTAACAGAAATTCAAGTAATGTTATCTTTTTTTAATAAATTTAAATTTAAGAAAGCACTTTAATAGCTTCTTTAATGTATAAAAAATATTAGATGAGTTTTTTTTACAATTAGGATATGCAATGTAGTTATGTAAGTACTTGTACTGACGGAATCGATGTACCTATTCAATTTTAATTCTCTGATTTGCTATGCTATTAATATATATAAAAAATAAATAAATACAATAGTAAGTACTATAAATAATAATTTAATCAAACAAATCGTATTTAGCTAACTGATATTTGGTAAGGATAAAAAAATTAATAAAATAAATTAAGCTTTTTTTATTCTTTAAATATTTAAAAAATATATCTGTTTATTAAATGTATATGATGAAACCAAAAGATACTGCAAAAAGGTATATTATTATCAAAATGGTGCAATATGAATTTATGGAACATGTTGAAATAAAGATTTTTGGGACACCGTAGGTAATAAAAAAATGGGTCGCCTAGACTTACTAGTGATTTAGTCGTTATATTATAACTATACCTAAAATGTGGGTACGCAATTTATTATAAAATGAAACTAACTGCATGTGACGGCATCCATGGTAACTATAACGAATAGATAAAATAAATATGAGGAACTGACTACCTATCTATAATAGATGTATGTCATACTACTCATACTTATGATTAGGTACCTATGTTGTTAGGTTCCTAGGGTAACGATAATAATGAAAATTCAACAAAACATTTATGTGACTTTTTTCTTTATTAAAGTTTTCTCAATTTCCCTAGAATATGAAAACTATAGGTGTACTTAAAATGGTTCCATCAGTAATTGAGTAATATGCTCCAATCATAGGTGCTTATTCTGAACAAAATAACTCTTTTTTCTGCTAAAATATTATTTTTATTTTATATATCTTAAAATAATCTATACATGATTTTAAAATGATTTTAATAATTTATAAGTGGGTATACGCCGTATATAAAATAATATAAATTAGGTATACTTATTATGTTAAAATATATAGATTATAGATATATAAAGAGATGCGAGTTTGTAATAATAACAAATAATATAACGACTAAAACAATTGTTATTTTTGATAGTTTTTGGTACTCTCAGAAATTTGCTAATAGGTTAATTTAACAAACAGAGTGACATCATTTCTACAATGCTGAGAGATAGATGAACAACATTTTTATATTGTATAACCATCTCGATACAGAATGACATATACGACGATTATGAGTTATAATTCTAAATACAATTATTATATGATTACGTTTTTTGTTTTTAATTTTAATGCCGAAAAATGCTCTATAAATGATTAAATTATCTTTATATTTTAATTAGGTAAAAAAAATTTAAAGTAATTACCTAAATACATTTTTTATTTTTAGTCTGTATATTATAGTATTTAATTATTTTTGTATTTTTTTGTTTTAATAAAACATTTTCGGCCTAACATTTTTTTATTAATCCTAGGGACCAGGACTCAAAGTCTTAAAGACAGTGCCATGTATATTTTAAACTGAGTAATATACATTAAGAATGGATGATTTTAAATACAAAACAAGTATAATAACTTATAATTTTTTTGGCTGTGTGCGTATTTATTTTTTTTTTTTTTTAATTAAATAACGTAATACCTATAAAAACTAAAATAATTAGTTCAAACCGAATTTACAGATATAATCACATGTTAAAGTTATATGTTCTCTGGTTCTCAATAAAAACGTGAACGTTTTTATTTTTGTGTTAGAATTACATAATATGTATACGTAGCGAAAAAATTACATTATTACGAATATAAATAGATAATATTATTGGCAATGGCATAGCAATTGTTGCTGAGGGTGGTGCAGTCCTTTGCCTCTGTGAAATAGTAAAAATATGATTTTGTGAACATATCATTTAAAACATATAAGCATGTATTAAAATATTTATGAAAATTGAAAGTTTCTGTAAAAGTCTAAAATCGTATATACCAAGGTAATTAGCATACTTAAGTTAAGATTTTAAAAGTTACCTTAGTCAAGCATTTTTATATAACACATTTTCAGCTCACTCCCAAGAGCAAAATGTTGAATACATTATTAATAAAATTGTTGGTTATTCATAATTTATAAATTATAGCTAATAATTCATAAACTATTTTAAATTTTAACTAACTTTTGAATTTTCAATGAAAAAAAAAAACAGAATTTATTTAAACTATACATAAAAGTGAAAAATACAGGGTTAGCAAAAATTTATTGTTTTCTTTTTTGTAGTATTTTTTTTTATTTTATTCAATTTATAGTAAGTTTTTTCTGGAAAAATAAATAATCAAAACCAATAGATAAAACAATATTAATATTACAATTTTAAAATATTAATAATGATTTTTATTTATCTAGGTATTTAACTATTTAAAACTTAATCATTTAAAAGTTTTTTCTTGTTTCATAATATTTCTACAAAAAAAAACGTTAGTTTAATTTATAAGCTTATATTGTTCAATTAAAATATTGTAGCGCTGTTAATAAATAGCTTATTTAAATTAAATTATTTAAGTAATATAGAAAGAGAATTGGAATTCAAATGACAAACAATATTTTTATTACTTTTGCAAACTTTGTTATCAAAATTATTAACATATTTTATTTTATAATTAACTGTCTGCCTAAAATTAGCTATGCGTAATATTTGATCAGTTTACAGGTCAGCTATCAATATTATTTCAATGATGGTTTTCAAAAGTTGATTTTTTTCAGCGAAATCAAATTTCAAAAATCCTAATTGATTTAGGTATGTACCTAAAGTATAATTTATTTTTACAAATTATATACATGTAACTAATCTATATTATATTTGTGTAAGTATTTTAAAAATTGAATTAATACAAGTACTTTATTCCATTATTATAGGTATTCAAATATCTGTATAATTTTTAACTTTTAATATTTAGAAAATAAATGGCTATAATTGCCTATAGATAATTATCACAATATATCATTATGTCAAGACATCGGTATAATGTTTGTGCAAATAATGTTATTGTTTATTTTTTATTTAAAATATTTAAGTAAGATTACTAATATAGCTATACTTGTCCATAATATATAGGTACATTTTTATTACGTTCAATGTAATTTTAGATAAAGAATAAATGTTAGTTAGGTACCAAAGTCTCCGGAAATATAACACTCGATAACAAAAAAATGATTTCTGAGTGTAATTATATATTAGTTTTACAATAATATGTGTTTTTTGTGTGTGCGTCTGACGTCTGACGTCACCTTTAAGAGCATTAAAAACGCTTAAAATTAATTAATTAATAATGAAAATATTAATAATTTCATTATTAATATATTTTCTGGTAGAAAAATTAATCTAGTTGGTACTATGAGAGAATTAAACAATTCCGAGTAATCTTCTTAATAATAGGGATAACAATAAAACAGGAAAAACGGGATTTTTTACAAAAAAACTAATTTTTAATAAAATATAAATGATTGTTATACATAGATGAAATTAATTCAAAAACGAATTACTGTAAACACTTTATATTTTTACAATTATTTAAATTGTCATTATTTATTCAAGGACTAAATTAAAAACTATTTTAAGCTATAAATAGTCAATTTTCGTTTTTTTTTTTTTTTAATTTCAATAAAAATGTTTAAACTTTGTTAAAGTATTTGAATAATTATTATAAAATTCAATATAAATGTTGCTTGCAAAAATTATAAAATACATTCTAGCTTATTTCACAAATTATTTTTATGAGCCTCTGAAATATTTTATACATTTTGATTACCTATAATAGATATTCATGTGTAAAATAAAAATTTTTCATAAAATAGTTTTGGTTTTTTTGTTGTAATTCAAAAAATTATTAATCATATAAACTTGAAACATTCCACTTTTATTTAAGTTGTCATTTTATGTACCTACTTTATGCAATTTTTAAAATATCTTTACTAATTTATACTTAACACCTATCGAGTATAAATTGTACAAATAAGCGGTTTCCTACTTTATAATTTTGAGCAATAAACATATTGATTTGTGTATTTCATTTGTGTCTGTGTATAAAATTAGAATTGTTTGTTTATATACATGATCTAAGTATTTTTCAAAATTATTTGGTAAAACAAATAAAAATGTATAGAAAACAATTTTTTATAAAAGATTTTGATTTTTCTATGTAACTCAAAAACAAATCATCGTAAATACTTAAAATTTTTACAAAATTACTGCTTTTTATATACATCATACATAATAACATTTTAAAAATATTTCAACTCTTTTGAGATATTTATAGACATGCAAAATTTTCTCAAGATTTTTTTAGTTTTTAGCTCGATTTATTATCAAACCTTTACTCCTTTCTAAAAGTATAATTATCTATGTACTTATAAAAGTGACGTATAATATGAAATATAAATTACTTTATTTAAATTTTCATTCTTGATATTTTCTTAAAATTTAAATATACTTGATGGTAAGTATATGAATTATAGTATAACGGATTGATTCTTGTTGTTTATACCTTGTAATATATTTATTACAATATATATTCATATATTTATGAATGTTTATACATAAAGGATCATTTTATCCACTACAAGCTACAACCTAACTTTAAATTATATATCTAATTGGTTCATTAACATTTTTAATGCTAATAGCCAACACACCGAAATATAACTAAATTATGAAGAAGGTACCTAAATAAAAAAATAATATTATTATTTATTATAATTATTATTCTCTATTAGCTGCTTATTATTACAGGAGAATTTAGGTATCTAAGCTATTTAGTTTAATTATTTTGAATTTTTATTCGTATAATATCAATATGTAAATTGTCAATACTGAATATTAAATTAATTACATTTTTAACTGAAATTTACTAACCTTGAAGAGCAAAGAAGCGAAACATATTTATATTTTAGATCTATTTGGGAGAATAGAGATTATGATCGATAAAATAAGCTAATTTTAATATTATTCTTTATTATTTTAAATTGGAAATATTTTTTACATTTTTCTATACACTTGTTTCTGAATATTATAAGTATACAGCATTAGAGTGTTTGAATAGGTGTCTTTGTTATCTAATTTATTATGTGTAGTCGATAATTATTGACGTTCATTTATCTTCAAAAATTAAAACGTTCGTGTAGACATGTAGTATTATGGTACCAATGTAATTATTATAATCAAGCAGACAATAAGTATAGGTATTAAGCATTAATTTATAATAGTTATAGTTATACCTGTATTATTTGTTGTTTGTTATCTTAATATTTTGGATTAGTTTTAAATAATTTAATGATTACAATATTTGTTAATTGTTATAATTTTATATTAATACTTTCCAAATAGGTAGGTATATTTATTATTACTTATTATAATGTCTTATAAATATGTACATTTCCAATTCCTTATTTTTAGATAAGTAAGTTACTTACTATAATATTTATTATTTGTATTGACAGTGGATCCAAATATCCCATGCTGTATAATATTACTAATATTAGTTAGGTAGTTTATATTTCATATTTAATAATATTTTTATATTACATTACAATATTAGTTTATAAATTCATTAACTTTTATTATTACAGGTAGGTGTACTCGTAAGTACCAATATGTGTACAGATGACAACAACAAATTAATAAATTTTATAGTTGTTAGGTAATAAGTAATAACTAATAATTAAAGCTAGGATTTTGATAACTTATGTTTTTTTTTCTTTGAGTACTATACAGTTCTAATCAAAAATTAAATTTGTTTCGTTGTATAATAATTTAGAACGTATAATTTTTATTTTGCATTGTTTTGTATTTTTTGCATTTTTATGGTATTTTTACAAAAATTACGCTAAATTTGTGAATTTAAACTCATTTTTTAATATGCGTTGTATAGATAATTAATTATCAACTCAAATTTGAATATATTTGATTAATTTACTTCTTAAAACACATTTTTACCTATTTTTGTATTATAAAAAAATTAAATAAATAATAATTAATATTGATAATTATTTTAAAATTAATTTTTTTTCTTCGTCTGAGTACATTTTTTTAGAGTTATTAGGTCATTTTTGCATTTTTGTGTAGTTTATAGGTCATTTAAATCCTAGCTCTACTAATAATATATTAATTATAAGTATAGTTGGTGTTGGTGATAACATAATATTAGTACAATTAATTAATTACGTTTCCATAATATGTTCTCAATGAACATTTAACGGATTAATATCATTAGGTAAATTCAATTTTCCAGTTTACTGTACTCGATGTCCTCAATATGTCAACTAGTAATGTATAAACTAAAATTGTTTCTATACTACCAAAATGGTGGTATTATACAGATAATATGTCAATAGAATATATAATACAATATAAATTATAATTTGCATTTTATATAATATCATCTCTTACATTGTTAATTATGTAGGTAATACAATTTTTTTACGACATGAACAATAAAGTTGTAAAGTTATATACAATATTAGTTAATACTACAATACATGAAGTGATCTAAAAGATTAGTAGATATGTCATAATATACCTAAACTATATTTTAGTGTAAAAATTAATGTGAAATTTATAAATTTTACAGTTAGAAAGATAAAAAAATCCAGACGTATTATAATATGAATTATGAGTACCTACCTATTATGCTGTTATATCAATAATATACCTACTCGTATAGTAATAAATCCGAATCTGCGAGTTTATTATACGATGATATATGAATTCTAAACACGAGTTTATGGATTGTTTACGAAAGCTACTGCACCAGACATGTTTATGCCGTGATAATAATATGTGCAAAGTCAGTCACCCCTTTCCGCCTCCCGCTGAGAGACCAACCCGTTCGGTCGGTAGCTGCTGTAACAATAATTATAATAATATGATGTAGGTATCTCATAACAAAAATATCATATTATGTCGTTTAGAACTACAGCGGTGGCCTTGGCCGGGCTACTTGAATATTATTATTATCATGTCAACAATTATATTTTCAGATTTTCAGTGTAATAAACATTGGTAAAAATATTGAATACGCGACTCTCGTCGCCATCGCCATCGACGTTTCGCAACGCGCGTCAGAGCTTTTAAAACGCATTTACACAAACGTGCGATGTGTTTTGGCCATATTGCGTGTACGCAATAAGTCTATTTTTTTCCTTTACAATACAAACCCGACAACTTACGAGTTACAACACCGTGGTAGCCGGTAGGTAATTTTATTTGTTCAAGCGAACGCGCTCGCGCTCGCCCCTGACACCTCCTATTATTGTACGTGTGAGAAAAAAAAAATTAGATTAAATTGTATTTATTTATTTTTTTTTTTTTTTTATCATATGAAATAGCGTCCGTCCGTCAGTAGACACATTGCCAACGCTAAATACACTATTCAGTATTTACCACCGCCTCGGCGCCGTCACCGTATCTATAGATAATATCATAGTCCAAGGGGCGGCCGGGCATCGGCAGGCAGACGTGTTTGCGCTTGCGCAGTGCCGACGACGTATTATCACACGCACACACGCACACACGTACATTCGCACACCGACGGTATCATCAATCGTGTCTGTATTTCTCCGTAAAAAAAAAACAAAATAATATAGGTATTGAAAAAAATATCGTAGAGTCGTCGCGAACGGCCGACGGTTGCGTTGTTCTCCGCTATCTAGGTACGGCGGACGTGCATTTGACTTGTGCGAACGAGTGAACCGACCGGACGGCCGTGGAGTTTTAATGGCAGTTAGGTAACCGAAAGAGATTAGACGATTTTTTTTCCGTTCAGGGTTTATTTTTTTGTTGCGCTAACCGCGGCCAACCCTTGCAACACGAGTATTTAGAACGACTGCTGCTGTGTGCACGTGATGAATATAATTGACGTGAACAGTACCGAACAGACGACTCCTCAGCTGCCACCCCTGTTACCGTTGGCTGCAAGACCGAGACGTCATAGCCGTCGGCCTACTGGCCGACACTTAGGAATATAACCACCAACTAGGTGCCATGCATCGTACCAATGTCATCGGTGGTGGTGGTGCAAACGGTCGTCGTTCTACTGTGGTCGTTGAAGAGTCTGATGTGACAGCGTCTTCAACATTTGTGGGAGTAGATGGATGTGATGATGACTTTGCTATAGATGACGAAGCAACAACTACAACCCTGATTTATGTTAAAAAAGAAACTATGGATGATGATGATGAAAGCAAACATCAATTGATCCACTTGCAGCATAAACAGCAACATGACACAAATGAAATAGAAGACGTGAGTATTGATTATCATGTAGGTACAAAATGTGATCTATAATTTTATGTTGACAATTAATCAAGAGAACTTGTCTGTTCTTAATATATCTTACATTATAATAAGAAAAACGATCAAAAAAAAAAAAGTTTCACTATAAATTAATATTTGAAAAATAGATATTGTCTTAACACATAAGTAGATATCATATAAATATAACTAATCATTAAATAATATAGATACACTTATATCATTTTATGTTCTTTGATGTAGTTTATTAAAGAATTTATTTAAATATTTTATTAATTATGACCAAAGTTTTTTACTAATAATTGTTATTAATTATGTTTTGTAATTAGTAATTAAAAAAGATAAGGAAACTTAATCAGATCCAATTTTTGTTTACCTTTTTCTTTCAATGTAAATATACAAAGAAAGTGTTCATTTACTTTAAATTTTTAAATAATACCTACAATCATTTTTGATTATTGGTAAATCACATAGGTACCTAGGTATTAGACTAGGTATATACTTATTGTTAGATCACATTAACACACAATGTGCTAGTGTTGATCATCAATTCATATTTCATTTTAATTTACTAAATAGTATAAATGAAAGCACTATGGCAATTCAAAGCCAGGTTAAAAAAAAAACTAATATATTTAACTAGCTAAAGGGTATGAATGCTTAAAAAGGCTTTTGTAGTTAATATTTTCTCATAATTCATTAATTTTTAATATAGATACTTGCCTATAATATATATTTTTAAATTAATGTTTCCTTCGAAAGATTAATAAAATAAAATTTATACTGATCTAAAATTAGATCATAAGTCTGATCTCACCATATAGACAGTCTAGTGCAACTAAACATAGATTTTAGGGAGCAGATCCCATTAATCTTTATCCTATTGTTTAAAAAAATATTCAACCTAAAGTAGACTATTTTATTCATTTTATTGTATCTTTTTTATTTTTCAATGTATTATAATTACTATATTTTTAATGATTATACAATATATTTAATATTAGCAAAAAGTAAAAATAAACACATCAAGTTTGTGGTTTAATATGTATTATCTCAAAACTTGTTTTTTTACTGTACTTATCAAAAATTGATTTTAAGTTATTTGTAATATCTCAGTGAATATTTAAAAACAATAAATCAGTTAACATACCTGTCATTAATACATTTTTAATTACTATATACTTGAAAAATTGCACTTATGTTTTCCAAAACTTACTGGAACTATGAAAACAATTTTAAAAAAATTATACAAGTTAAGAAAAGTTTATTTTTACGTGATATTTCCTTGAATATAATATCATTAATAATAATGACTGTGGTAACCATCACTATTATCAAACCATTCTAAAAAATAATCTAAAATGAAATAATTTAAAGCATTAATGTTTAAATAATGGATTTGAATAATCAAAAAACACAATATTTGTTTAAATTAAATATTTATCTATTTAAAATTTAATAACTATGATTTGGATTTTTGGGAATGCTATTCAGTCTGTGCGTACTAAAGATCTCTTAGTATCCTCCAACTTTTATCCATAATCCAGTTGGACTCTGATAATTACTTATTAGTTTAGTACTTAAAAAACATTGAAATAAGTAAAAAAATGATAACCCTCTCTCCCCAAGTTCCAATAAAGAAATATGGTCTCTCTTTAAATACTTGTATGTATTTCCACCTAACCTAACCTTGTATTATAATATATTAGATATTTCTGCTTGTACTGAGTATATTTTTCTAAAACTTATTAATCAATAGTTTAAATACTGAGTAATCTTTCTTTTTTCAAGAAAACATATTGATTCCTTTTAAGTTACTTTTTACACTAAAATAATTACATCATTATAAAAACAAAAAACTTAGTCTTAGCTTTTATATTTTTTAAAAAATAAAAATATTTAGTATTGCTTATTGTAACAAAAACAAACAAAAATAGAATATATCGACTAATTTAATTTAATTTTAATTCTTTATTAAATATGCACAAGAGAAAATTATAGAAAAAAGATTTGATTTTTGTTCAATTATCATCTGCATTATTTTAATGTAAAAAATATATAAAACTTATAAAAAGATTTTTTTTTAAACCACTGAAATTAGAAAAATAAGGACCTTCAGTTTTAATACTTCAAAATATATTAACATGATATAAATTTCAAAAGCATTTAGTTAGATTTTTGTTAAAAAAAAATATAATGCTTTATATCCTTAACTCACTTATTAATAATTAATTATTAAATAGTCCCACTGTATTGAAAGATACTTTTATTAACTATTTACTAATAATTTGTGTGTATTTATGAACTATAAATATTGATTTTTATTTATTGAATTTCTTGTTTACAGATATATCGTCGTCACCGTCGGCCTAGATTGACAGCTGCAGCCGCTAAACATCAACAACTCCAGATTCAACATAATCAGCAGTTTGACAACATCACATCATCGTCAGCATCAACTACTACCACCAATCGCCAAGAACGGCTTATGCTAGTATCTGTTGATTCTGGTAGTGTTGGAAGTGGCCGACATCGACAACCATCATCATCGGTTCCTCAATTTTGTTGTTCAAGCACCACTGCAGCAGCAGGAATACAACAGCAACAAGTAAAATGATTGAATATTATAAGGTTTGGTTTTAAAAATTATTTATAAAATATTCAGCGTATTACCATTTAAGACACTGAACTCAAGTTTTTTAAAAAATAGATGCATCTTCAAATAAGTGATTCAACTATGATTTAGTTTTACATACCCATTTTAGTTATGACATCTACATAAACCATGAGCTGTGTCATTAAATATGTCACCAATACTATTATTCTCTATGTATTTCTCGCCGGTATATATTCGCATGCACATTAAATTTGACATTTAAATAATACTTGCAGATGCATTTGAATAATTCATAGCTGTATAATATCGTTATTGCACTATAGTGTTGTGTGGTAATAATAGTGGATCACCGATATCGCGATGCAAATGCATATAATATTATTACGATATTATTATTGTTATTATGTCGTCTGTGGACTGGTTATGTAATAATACTGATTTGTGCCGAGTTTTTACTGCAATAAATCGGTTGTTGTTATTTACGATACGTATTGATACAATTATTACTCGTTCATCACTTTCAAAATGTGGGTACTTAACAATATTTACTGTTACCGTGAGCAATTATAATAAGTTAATCAATAATATTACCTTAATATTAATCACATAACACGAATACTAAGGATTACAAAAAATGTTTAAGTACATACTGTTTCATCGTTTTGTTTTTTTCTATAGCATCAGCATCATCATAACCAACAACAACAGCAACAACAAATTCCGCCTTCTAATACCGTTGTAATGATCAAAGAAGAAGATGTATCCATGTCAACCGCGGTTGGTGGTGATAATTTGCATCACCATCACCATCATCATCAACATCAGCACCATCATCAGCAACAACAGCATAATATGAATACGGCAGCGGCGGTAACAATCGTCACTAACAATAATAACAACACCACTAATGCCACTTCTTCGTCACCACCTCCACCACGACGCCTGTGTCTGGTATGCGGCGACGTTGCTTCAGGTTTCCATTATGGCGTAGCATCCTGTGAAGCTTGCAAGGCGTTCTTCAAGCGCACCATACAGGGTTTGTACAAGCCCATGTTCTGTTTTTTTTTTTTTTTTTTAACCTATCTATTTCCTTACGACTTACCTACTTACACCGCATTCTTAATACTCGCACTTAACTAATCCCCGAATTGCCTATCCTCACGCCGTGGAATCTCATCACGTCATACCTATTTCAGCAACTATCTGTTATTATTACCATTATCACTACCAACAAATCCCTCGCTGTGCGCGATTGTAGAGTACACAATTCAATTCGTAGTTACTAACTAAAATACCTGTTGTGATAAATTGTATTAGGTATAACTATCCTTAATTTTAATATGAAGGTAACATCGAGTATACATGTCCTGCCAGTGGAGATTGTGAAATCAATAAACGACGGCGGAAAGCATGTCAGGCATGTCGGATGCAGAAATGTCTGAGGACCGGCATGCTCAAAGAAGGCGTACGTCTGGATCGGGTGCGCGGTGGTCGTCAAAAGTATCGAAGACAGCCGTCTACTCCTATACCTACTGCGGCGATCTCTGTCGTCCAATCGACACCACAAACTGTGCATCAGCAACAGCAATCTACTGCAGCGACAACTGTCAATAATTCTATTCACCACCACCACCATCATCATACGCACAACAATGCTGCATCGTCTATACATCATCACCACCATCAACAGCAGTCTTTTAACAATGGTTTTGGAAACAATAAAATTATTACTCATCACCATTCATATCACCATCAACAATTGAACTCAGTGCCTCGTCAAATGTGTTCAAACGGTAGTAATGGTACAACTGCTGCAATGTCAGTACACAGCAATCATCACCACAGATTACTTAACAGCAATGGAAGAGGAACTAGTGGGTGGAACAACAATAATGACGATGGTGTGTGTATCAAACAAGAGTATGAACAGCAGTGTTGTTGTAATGATTCTGTAACTGCAGTTGATGCAATCAAGGAGTGTGGTGAGTTTTAAAGTTAATATAATAATTATTTTATTCAATAATTTTAAAAGGTTTAAGTAAATTAGTTGTATTATCACTAGATTCGAAATTTTAAGTGTTACATTTATTCATGTTTAATATTTTATCAAATGTCAGTTGAATTAAATTGCGATATTATGTTAATAAGACGTCAAACCCTCATGCATCTATCTTACAAGCACACACATATCAATATGTGTTGTGCTTCTACAGAACTAATTTTGTGTTATTAGCTAACTAGATGATTATCCTAATCTAACTTATCTTTAACTAACCTAGATTGAATTTACCTATCATTCAACTTAAAAGTTAAAATATTAATTAGGAAATCTCAAAATCTTTTATTGATATTTAAATCTTAAAATTTTTATATTTTACATATCTAACTATAACTTATTTTGAAATAAAAATCTCAATACAAGCCTATAGATATCTTATAAGATGATCTAGATTATACTCTTACTTTTAAGCTGAAAAATATCAATTGACATTAATATTAAAGCTAATAATACAAAATTAATTTGCCCGGATGAAGATTTGATATGTTTTACTTAGACTTATATGATTGAGACAACAAATTATGTAGATTTTGTGCTATCTTTAATATTAAAATATTTTAATATGTAGTGTATTCATTGTTTTGAATATATCTTGTTTTTTATCATTAAATTAAGTAAATAATAACTTTTGTATGTTTGGTTGTTTTTAGAAAAAATGTTGGAAGCCCTTAGACAATGTGAACCTGAGATGCCAACGCTATTAGGTAACGGGGACGGATTAACTAATGCCGCTCTCACAATGGAGTTTTTCACACAGTCCTCAACACTTGGTGTGCAACAAGGAACAGTAACCGGGGTGACAAGGGGTGGTGGTGTAGTTGAAGACAGTATATCTTCAACATCTCCATCTTCTACATCATCATCATCATCATCAGCAGCATCAGCAACATCATCACCATCAGTGGCAGCCACTATGGTGGTGCATACGCTCGCTGAACTATATGATAGAGAGCTGGTAAGCACCATAGGTTGGGCCAAGCAGATACCTGGTGCGTATACAAATTAATTTATACATGTATAATATTACATATATAGTTATGTTTAATTATAGATATATTATAAATTACAAATTGATGCAAAATTAATTGTTGACAAACTTTCTAATTTTTAATCTATCCATTGGTATTTAAAATTAATTTATTAAAAATGGTCTTAGGTATATAATTACTTTTAGAGTTTCTTTGTTTCTTATTTAAGGTAAGCCATTGCAAGTGTTTTTTTTTTTTTTTTTTAGCAAAAAGCCCTTTGACAAATCGATTTAAATGTGTTTATACATAGTCTTGATATCAATATATACATGATTTAATATTGAAAAAATGTATTTTTATCTGTAGGGTTCACAGACCTATCACTTAATGACCAAATGCGCCTATTGCAATCAACTTGGGCAGAACTATTGACATTAACCACGGCATTCCGTTCCTTAGAACAGTTTAATGCTCAAACTGGTGATGGTAGTAGTGACATTAATAAGATTGGCGTTGTTGGTGAAGAAGGTAGTGGCAATAGTCTTAAGTTGCGGTATGCTACAGACTATTGGTTAGATGAGAAGTTAGCTAAAGAGTGTTGTTCTACAACTAACGGCGCCTCTTCATCATCAAATGGTACAGCTAGTGGTACAGGAGTGATAACAACTCCAACTGTGCTAGACATTTACAATTTGGTTAGTATTATGGACCGAACAAACTTTGATTTCACTTTAATATAAATGTATGAATCCTAAATGTTTCCTTTTCCTTGAAAAATCGTTCATATAATTTTCTACAATACTAAAGTAAAAATGTAAAAATATAACTAAATCATTCTTATCTAATTTTAATTTAAATCATTATTTACTAAATATATGTGTCTAATAGAATTTACTGATAATCAATAATTTAATTGTTTATTTAAAAATTATATTAAAAATCAATATGATGCTTATTTACCAAGATATTCTATGAATAAAAGTAATTCGCTAATTTTTTTTTTTTTGAAAATAAAATATCAATAATTTTTTCTTGTTAAAATAACTAATACAATTTGATAATTCATGATTTATATTTAAAGTAATACAAGCATGTATAATACATTTATTTATTCTTAAATTATAAAATATATAATCTGTAAGGTATTCTGATTTTTATAAATGTGTTAACAAAATCCAATGATAAGCTAAAATATTTTAATAATTTATATTTAAAAGAAATTATTTTCTCCCATTTTATATAAATATTAAATAGTTTATTAGTAAAATCTACTAAAGTGTCTATTAAGGAGAAATATCTTTTATATATTTGTGCATTTAATTGTACAATTTAAATATGACATGATAGTGTATAATTCTTTCATCCTTGTAACATAAGCTTATGTTAGCTGTATTACCTTTATCAATCTAATATTTATTTACATAATTTGCTGACTAATTAATCATCATTACTGCTTAAACTGCTAATCGTAGTTTCATTTTATTTCACTTACAGCAATAGTTGTTAATAAAACTGAAATATATGTCTCCAGTCAGACAATATAAAAAGTAAAACAGTTATTTATAAAACATTTGATATTGTTACTTTATTATTGTACATATTTTGTGCCGATATGTATAAAGAATAATTATACTCATTTCCCGATGTTCTTTACTAAGCACCGCGTAATATGTAATAATTTTTATAAAATATCCGTATAGACCTAATTGCTTGAATGCAACATAACCAATTTTTAATTTACTTGATTTAGGATTGTAAAATAATAGTAAAAAAACTTATTTTATAATATACAAATAAATACTGTATAAATTTGAATAATGCATACAAATATAACATTAATAATTATCTGATTTTTGTTTGTGTGCTGCTTAGTCGGCTCATATAGTTCGACAATTTAGGGCAATAAATGGTGGAGAAGGCTTGACTTCAGATCAGTACTACCTGCTTAAGGCGTTAGTCTTGGCTAATTCTGATGATCTAACATTAGCATCATCATCATCAGCTGCAGCAACAACAGCAGCAGCCACTGAAAAGAACCACAGTACCAATAAAACGGCATCTAAAGGCAACGATGTAGTGGTTCAGCAGCAGCAATCAGCTGTCAAGCAATTTCGTGCTACCATTGCCCGTGCTCTTCAAACCCATTTAGAGATGACTGTGGCGGTGACGGCGGTATCAAATTGTTGTTGTTGTGACGGTAGTACCAATTGTTGCTCTACACCAACTATGACCATGGATTGTTGTGGAAATAGTGGAGCCACCACTACAGATGACAGTGGGATGACTACCAATTGCTGTAGCTGTTGCTGTAAAAATAACAGCAATAACAATTCTGCATCTAATCAGGTTGACAATGGTGGCGAGATTGTTGTTGTCGTTGACAACAATCAACAACAACATCATTGCCAACCACAACAACACATGGATACCTCAGGCATATCCACTACAGATGCTTCTTCGGCTACAGTTGTTGTTGTCGGGTTAGTAACATATTTAAAGCTATTAATATGTAATATTTTTTTTTATTTACTAATAAGACTATAATATTAATTATTATTTAAATTTATAATATATCATAATTTTCAACAGTACCACTAACAACATTGTGATGGAAGATGATGATTGCTGTGGAGGCACTCCATTAGTTGACAACCAACAACACCATCATCACCATTCTCATCATACAGAATCCACAGACTCTGCTTCGTCTAAGCTTATTCAATTGCTTATGTGTTTGCCTGCACTTCGGCAGGCTGATCAACTAATCCGGCAGTATTGGACCCGGGTTCACCGGGAAAATCAACAACAATTAGCTACTACCACTCAACCATTACAACCACAAAACACAGCTGCTACAGGTTCTGGAGTAGGTTTTGCCAGGCAATCTGCAGCTGCTGATCGATCATCATCTATAGGTAATGGCAGTGGTAGTAATGGTACAACTGTTGTCAAAATGAACAAATTGTTTGTCGAGATGTTGGAGGCCTGTTTGCGGTAATTACATTATTCAGTGATCGTCATATTGCTCCTCTGTATTCTGGGTGGTATTGCAGCATTAATAGCAGTGGTAGACATCACAGACTTTTAAACTACATAAGATAATTTAAAAACTCGTGTAATCAAATGAGGCATCATAACACATTTATTTGGTTGGAAAATTAACATAGATATAAATAGTCATTAATACTGTATAATATATAGTATATTTCTATGAAATTTTAACAACCAAAAACATGTTAGATGAACATCAAATTTTTATATGCAAAACATTCCGGGTTATTTATCTAGTTTAGTATGAAAGTCTGTGGGTAGTGTTTAATAGTTTTACAATAGTGGTAGTATTTTGTTTTGTTTTATATTTTTATCAATAGTTATAGCCATGGCAACAGTGAACGTTGATATAAGCGTTTATATATTTCCAATAAATAATAAATTCGCTACTGCCATATATCTTTAATTTATGTTAGAATTTTTGTGTCACTTGTGTTTCTTTTTTTTCATAATTATTTACCACAATACCCTCCTCTCATAAACATACCCAAATTATTATTGTATGTATAAATTGTATACGAACATTGTGGATGTACGTTTATGTATTAAAATATAATAGATATTTATATTATGACTATTTTAATTATAGACGAACAAATATTTTTAAAAATATGTACATACATATATATATACAATTTATACAATATATATGTATGTATAGTTTTAGTTTTATAATAATAATATTTTATTGCCAATCATTGTTATTGTTGAGATTGTTATAGTTTTTTTCTCTTTTATCATCGTTTGTTGTTAAATATTTATAGTAATATAAAATATACGTAATTATACGAAGACCCATAAAATTTATTTTAATATATTTTTGTATTTTATTTAGTGATTTCAGAAGCCACTAGTCAGTGTTTAATTAAAAAGGTTATATACTATGTTAAAGTTGTTTTATTGAATATTATTGAATGTTTCATTAACAAACTAATATGAAGGCGATGTTAATACCGTATTACCCAATGAACCTTAAGAATCTGATTAGTGATTACATAAACCCCTAGTATACACACATTTTAACAACTAAATCACAGTAGTTAGATGTACAATTTATTATAACCTTATAAAATATACATTTTTAAATAATTAAATCTATAATAAAAGACACAAAAATAAGAATTAAATTTAAGTATACAGTATTAATTAAATTAGATAAATTAAACATATTATACATTTATATAATAATATTTTTGTATTAAATTATTTTCAGTGCAAACAATCAAATGTTTTAAGTAAATACAAACTACTAATTCAATAAATGTAAAAAAAAAAATGGTATAATAACAATTAAATACCTAGTTAATATCTAAGTAAACTAAACAAAGACGATAATTTATTAATATTAGATTGAATAATTTCTTTTAGCTGTCCTATTTATTAGATCTTATTAGTTATTGATTACTTACCTACTATGTTCTGAATTACTTTACATATTAAGTATTAATTATGCAGAAATCATACCAATTATGTGTAGGTACCTATCTACTATCGATAAACTTATACTTAATCACTTATCATTTATTAGCAGATACTTTAAACAATATCAACAATCTCCTCTACAGCATTTACATGCCCAGTCTAGAACATAATAAGTGTCTAGACCGTCTAACACTGCAGGAAAAATGTACTTAATGTTAATACATACAGTACAAAGTAAGATGATATGTTTATTTTTTTCATGGTTATAAGTTATGTTAACAATTTAAACCTCAAAACTTTGCTATTTGAGTCTTAGGTTTCATTCTTTTGAACCAAAAGATAATTGTAGTCTGCAGTTCACTCTCACTCTTATACTTTTAATTTTATAACATCTATAACTACTATACAAGTATACAACTACTTGTACTAATTAGAAGTTATAGACTTATAGTACAGTTTTATAAAATTTAACTTGATAATAACTCCCATTTTAATATTTTTATTATATTGATACAATTTATTTTGATGCAATACTAATTATTTTTACCAATAGTTTAATATTTAAAAGTTTAAAATTATTAGTTTAATGATTAAACTCAAAATTCAATAAATAGGGAATTAGATTTTTAATTTTCACCAACAGTATTACTTTTGAAGTTTTTCTAAAAGAAATAATTTTTTAGAGAATAATCTATACTAATAATACTTCATAGTTGTTTTATGAATTATAAGAAAAAATGTATAATTTTTTTTCAATACATATACAAATCATTTATTATTTATTAAATTATGTAATTTTAAAGTAACATAAAATTTATGACTCTAAGTTGACTATTTGACATACCGCACAATAGTCTATTCATAAGAGAGAGTAATATATAGTCTTTGAATATAATTTTCAAAATATTTAAATTAAGTTGAAGTGCCTATTTTATGGACGTAGCCCGAAAAGTCATATTTTATTGACTTTTTAAAACTAACTTTAAAGATACGTTCAATTATACTCGTATAAACTAGTAGCTACTAAACAATGAAACTTAAAATTGTTCATTATCGCATATACTATTTGTATAAATTAAACGTTATCGCATTGTTCAAAATATAAATGTGCAGGGTTTGAAAATATATGTTAAGTTTGTGTTTTAATCATTTCATACATCGTCAATTAAAACTTTTTATTGAGGCTTAAACAAATATAAAATTGTATAGTTATCGACGTATCGTTATTTTTGCCGGAAAAATATAAATTTTAAGTGCAAGTTTTATAAGTATGTTATTATCTTTAATTAAAAATATTTAACACTTGCAATAGATGTTTATAGCTTTTAAATTACATATGATTCTTCATTATCCTTTCAGCGCATTTTAAAGTGTTATTTTGTCGTTTTGATGCATTATGAGATTTATTAGCGCATTTTTTTAAATGTATAAGCTTACTTGAATATTTTAACTAATGTATATTATTTTAATATTATATATAAATATATAATTCTTTCTAAAACCTTAAAGTCTAAAAAATATACTATTTCAATTTTGTTCATCTGAAGTTCAAATTTGGACGAAATGATACATATTGATAATAAATTCCTACAAATGTCAGTTATTTTTTTTGTAATTTAACCTATTCCACTTAACCTATTTGTGGGGACTTATACGTGCCTATATATTATTCACACATTTTTGTACACTTACCCTTCACAATGGTATTTTAAAAACATTTAGATTACTTGTAATAAGTTATATTACATATTAATATCGTATTACTTATAGTAAAATAAATTATAATGATGATAATTATCTAATTGATAATTATAAAAATATTAACGATATAAAATAAACTTAGTAATTTAACCAATATCCGGACTGTCTCCACTCAGAATTATTTTATTTATGCAATGATTTATCATTGATATTTAAAATTTATTGTTGGACTTGTTGGAGCCAATGCATTTTTTCATATATAAAATAGCAAATGAGTTTAATCGTTTTTGACTCATTGACTTATTGTTGATACTTCAATATTTGCCACGTTTTCGATGAATTTCCTAGTTTATTGAAAAACCAATGGCGTAGCATGAAACTTGGTGGACCTGGGGCCTATAAAAGTTATAGAGGGCCATAACGTGAAAATTAAACAGTGATTTTATGAGGTAAAAAAAAAAATGCATGTAAAGGTACCTGTTTTATTTTACTGCTTATAATAAAATTTTAAGAACAATAATAATAAAATATAAAGTGTTATATTACAAGATATGATTAAAAATTAACTTTCCTATCCTTCATTCGAGCAAACTTGTGAATGACTTCATTCAAATTGAATTGTTGTGCCCGCTTATTTTCGATGGAAATAATTGACAAACCACTCAACCGTTCCTCTAAAATCGTACTTCGTAAATAATCTTTTATTATTTTTAATCTTGTGAATGATTGTTCTGCTGCTGCAACAAATAAATAGCCTATAGGTTACGTCAAGTATAGAATAAAAGTAGTGCATGCATCAGGGCATGTTTTTTTAAGAAGAGAATGTTCAATATATAACATTTCTGCAATTTCTTTTGCTGTCTTTAACTTGATTGATATTATGCCTTTAAAACATGATCGAAAATATAGTATCTAAATATGATGAACAAAATCTGGAAAAATATCTTGGTTATACTTTTTTTGTAGTGTTTCTGTTGACTTTATGAAATAAAAATATTTTGGTACTAAATAGGTATTTATCTAAATATTATTTAAGTATAATCAAAGATACCAAAAAGTTGCAGTTCGTTGATCGTTGTGGTGCAGCTATTATCGCGTAGAGCATTCAATTTTATCTAATACCACGCGATAAGCTATAAGTTTATTTTTATAAAAACTCCCCATTTGAAGAACTAATGACGTAATATGATGATTTGCCGTCACTGTACAGTGTTTTTTGTATTTTTCATAGTCAAATTATTTTCAATGTAAATATTATTTAATAAATAAATAAAAAAATATATTAAATATTTTTTTTTATGTAATGGTATTATAACCGTTTAGGTTTATGGCCTCCCAACTTGGACTTAACTTAGGGGCCCCGGTGGCTTCGGCCTAAATACGCTACTATGAAAAATCTTTTTACCCTTGCTATAGTTACTGGAATAGTAGGTAAAAAATATTTGGAGAATAATATATTTATACGCGTTTACAAAAATTGTCTACACATTTTCGTGTAAATTAATTTTAATAATTCTGATGATCGGATTACAATACTTTTTTTGAAATATAATTATAGAATTAAGTCAATTGTGTAGTAAACCACATCATTTGTAATTTGTAAATACCATTTCGGATTTTGTACTTTCAAAAAAGACTTCAGAAAAGATTTTGAAGTTTCATCAAAAAATGTTTTATTTTATTTAAATAAATTTTAGGCCAATTACCTCATTATTTATTTTATAGGTTTTTTTCAAATTTGAGTGGAGGTTTAATTTTACACTTAATGATGTTCCTCTTTTTTCGTTTAACTTTTATAATTTATAAATTCACTAAATCATTCATAAATTTCGAATACTTTAGTTTAAAAAAAATATTATTTAATAAAATATAAGTATATCTACCTATAAAAACTTCAATAATTTCAAATTCATTTAATAGGCTCATGTACTTGAGGTCCATAATCTACCATATATTTTCCATTTCTCAATGTATTAAAATGTCTATGATAAAACAGAGAATGAAATGTCTATAAATGAACATAATCACTTATTGTTATCTATGTATAATAATTATTGCGAAAGTTCAATTTGTACTTTGTACTTTTTTTTAACAGGAGCTGGAGGAGTGGGTTATTATTTGGTTGTTACTCGTGTCTCATGCAATACTTTTTTCCAATGTACTTTGTACCTATAATTTAATTATCAAATATTTTTAATGTATTCAATATTACACAACAATTACACTTATAATTTCTTACCATGTTACTATGGTTTATGTTGTACTTCTAGACGACTAGACGAGCGTATTTCGTAATGTTTACAAATTATTATCAATTGACATTTACGACAGTAAATATAGTTGATGCACATATGAGTTTATGAGTATTTGAAATAAGTAATATTTTTGAAATTATAAATTACGTAGGTATACCTACCGTGTATATTTGTAAGATTGTCCATGAATTTATCAACAATATTAACTACTGAGTTGGCTTTGACACAATATACATTTTGATTTACACTTTTTCAAACTTTTGGAAATTAAGTATTACCAAACTATTCTTGTTATAAAATTACTTTGAAGTGATGCGATACCTACTGTTTTTAAATAGTTCATTTTAATATGTAATTGTTTGCATCTGTATCGTGTAATCCTGTTAATGTGTGAGTAGTCAGTTATCATGTCCGTGTAAAACTGGTGAGGTTAATAAATAGAAGAGAAAAGCATCACATAGTACATATACCTACATATTTGTCAATACGTGCTACACAAATATTAATTTTTGTTTAAAAGTATTAATATTTTATCAATTGTATTGACTAAATTATTCATCAAATAAGTAGTTCAAATAATATTTCTGATAACATATTTGAATTCGTATGAAATTAATTTTAAAATTACTTTTTTCTATTACTATATGTATTATTTAAAAAATTTAAATGGCGAGATGAATTTATTGATTGTGGTTTGTGTTTTTTTTTTCATCAGATTACACAATAATTTGTCAAAATAATATTTTTTACTTTTAAAGTGGTTTCGAATAGCAAGTTAAAATATATAATTTTTAAAGAGATTAAAATTAAAAATTCTCTAAATTATCAGTAAAAAAAAAAACAATTTTTAAACGAAAGAAAAACGGAATTTTTACGAAAAACCAATTTTCAAAAAAATCGATTTTGTTTTTGTGGTGTAACTTTAAAACAAATAATTACTTTAGATATTTGACATTTTCAATAAATGTGTATTATATGTTAGTGTTTCTTACATCCTACACGTAGTATAATTTTCAATTTATTTATATTTCTTTTTTTTAAATGTGGATAAAAAAATATACAGGTAAAAATTTTTGAAAATTGAATACAAGATTTCATACATTTTGATCTTACATTTGTTTAATAATATTTGTTATACAAGACAAAATTTTTTTTATGTATTTGAGTTTCAATCTTTCACAAAATTACAAATATTTACAAGTATTTTGTAATAAAAAATTATAAAATCTTTATTTTTTATAATTATAATTTAAAAGTGTACCTAATGCAATTTTTCTCATAAGTAGTTCATGCTGAAACTAAAATATCTAAAAAACATACAATTATTTTTTATAAATATTTAAAGTTCAAATGTGACTGAAATCACTTATTTTATCAAGTTATTTTGAATCATGATTTTAACTTTTTTGTTTTAATTCAAAAATATTATTTGTAGGGACTCAACATTTTACGTCTATTATGAATTTTACTATTAAATTTATACAGTGAATTTTTTGAAACATGTAAATAATTTTAAGTAAAAAATCTATTTATATTAAGCTATTATTGTTTTACGATAAGGTAGTCTCAACTCAAAAGTTTATAACAATAGTATAGATGGTGTGATGGTGTGAATATAATATATATTATTTTAATACTTAAACACTAATAAACTAAATAAAATAATATAATAAATGCAACGTTTATGGTAAAAATTTACCATAATACTATTAGTTAAATAAATTATAGCTATATAAAGAAACATAATTTTTATCGTAAAAATACACTCAAAATCGTTTTTCAAATGCAATAATATGTCATTAAATTCAAATTTAAGTTCCGTTACAGTGACTCACTTGGCAGTTAATTAAAGCAGAGCGGTACCCGCATATTGGCCCACCTTTTTTTTAGTTCAAAATTATTAATATTTTGAAATTTTTAATATTAAATTCTTATGCAATCGTTAGTAATATATGTATCGTAATCATCAGTATGTATCAGTTATTTACAGTTTAATTTGTACCCATACAAATTTACTAAAAAACTGAATTCAGAACTTATAAGTTCACCGCCAAAGAATAGATTAAAAATTAAAAATAACAATGTTGAAAACTATAATTTTTTCCTCTATATTAATTACCATAAACATTTAAAATAATTTTAACCGAAAACTTATGTACATGTATTTGACATTTGGATTTGTCAATAACTAATAAATAATATATACCTAATTAATAACCCTTCTACCTTCATAAAAGTTTTAATCAATCGATTCCGGGCGGTATCTCTTAACTATTAATTTAAAGTTATAGGATTTTTTTTTTTTTGTCATTATCATGCTATGGAAATGGGGAATATTCTTTAACAAAAATTTTAGCATTTATGCTTGGTTTCTACTTACTATTAGTCTATTTAGACTTCATATCTATGATCCACATTATAAATTATAATCACATTTTTATCTATTTTTCCGATCAAAAAATGTAATACAATTTTCCTTATTAGTCATATATTATAGAAATGTAAAAATCTCAAAAAAACCTTTTTCTTTTTAATAATATTTAAAGTTAAAGTTTTTATAATATTAGATATGATTAAACTAAAAAAAAAAATATATTATTCGTTTAGGCTTTAAATGTTTTACCATTATTATGTATTATTACATAATTTACATACTTGATACTGTATGAAATGTTTATAGTTGTATTTACTATTTATATTAATTTTAAGCTATTTATACACTATACCACATACCTATTCACACTATTCTACGATACGTTGGTATTGACTTATATTATAAGTTAATAATAGCTGACAAATGCAGGCTTGGATTAGGACCAGTGAGTTACCAAATATAACTCGGTGGTCCAAACTATATATTTCGGTGGTATTAAATTTATTTATTCTAAATAGTTTTAACGAAACTTAGGCTATTACAAGCTCTATAACTCAGTGGGCTGGTATTTACTATTTATCCTATCCAGTACTGTATAAAATATAAATTGTAATATACTATACTCAGTGGTGTAGTGGAGGGGGCACACATGGGTGTACAACGTTCATGTACAGTCCATCTTGTATTATTTTTTATTTATGGAAAATTATACTACACGGGTCATGGTCGCCCACGGGCATGACGTATTGATGTTACCCCTTTCCTAAAGACTATGTTGAATGTTGGTTAACCTCCTATGCAGATGCCGATGACAAAAAGTTAAGAGAATTAAATATCAATAACATTCAACATAATAATTAAAAGACCTAGAATACAAATTATAGCAAATATTTTAATTTACAAACTATGTAAAATTTGTTAAAAATAATAATGTTAATTTATATATTTATATTAAGTCATACAGTTTTCAGTTTTTTTAGCATGATATATTTTTAACATTATTTGTGGATGACAAGTTTTAATAACAATAATCATTATTTATTAGGTAATATTGTATACGTAAAAATATAAACGGAATAGTGTTGATAGTGAGAGATGTAGAAACCGAGCTCCCCACATTATTTTTATTAATGACCTATACATTAAATAATATTATATTTTAATAAATAAATGATATGTTTTTGGCACAAATTAGTTTAATCTACCAACTGGCACTCGACATCTACTATAATACACAGCAGATTATTATACAGTTTTGGTCTTATAATAGAGGGGTGCTTAATATACCTTTCCCCACTAAATATACCACTAGCTGTATTGAACATTTAAATAATTAATTTGTCATAGGCGAAAACTAAAAATAATATTATTTATTATAAACCATGAGGCTATTTGAACATATATATAGGTACCTTCAAATTTGATTTGATAACGTTTAAAATAATATTATCATTATGAAAACAGTAAATATAATTTTTTAATTGTTCATAGAAGTTTTTCACTATAGTTATACACTACCTACCTAATCATTTCTATTATTTATTTATGGGGAATAATGTAATATATTTTCTTTATTTTGAGTTGGTAAGTTATGGTTTATAATTATGTAACTATACCCACAAGTTAGAATAGTTACTCTAATTAATCTAATTATAGCCTATAAGTATTATCAAGATACAAATTATGTATTATGATTTATGTAACAATTTATTCAAAACAATTGGTTACAGTTCTCAATTCTTTTTCCGTAATTAGGTCGTTAAAAGTTGGGCTCGAATTAAAATTTTCTAAGAAACAAAAATAACATGCCCTCAAAAATAGTTTTATATACAATATTATAAAAGAAATAATAAACAAAAATGTAGGCAACAAAAAAGTACTGCTCTGCTGTACATTAGTTGTTGAGTGGATCACTAATATGGGGGTGTTAAACTTGAATCCAATAATATATCATTGTAGTTTATACACGAAAAACGATTCTGATATATTTTTATTAACCTTTTATATATATATATATATATTCTTTTTTTAATATTACGATTAGATTGATATTTTTTTCCGAAAAATATTGTAGTTGTTAATTATTATAATAATATATCATATTATTTAAATTTATATAACTCAACATTTTAACTCTAAAATGTATGATTTTTTTTTCTTTAATTAAAAAACTGTTTTTGGATATAGTAACTATAGAACTGTTCCAAACTTAAACTTATAAAATACGTAAAGAATAATTAAAAAATTTATTTTAATTTTAAAAGTTGAAAAAGTTGGTTGTTGCTTTAGAGTTTGAAGCTACATTATAGATTTATAAACTTCAAAAATCATAATAAATTAATATATTTTGATTTTTAATTCATAAAATGTTATCATATAATATAAAATAAATACCTAAAAATAGTCAAAGTATATACATTTTATTTTTACTTAAATAGATCACACAATATTTAATTAGGTAATATACTAATATATTACTTTTTGAAGCACGTCTTTCCTATTCAAATGTATGATCAGACTTGACATTTTTCGACATTTATTAGGCCCATTAAAAGACAAACTCTTAAATATTTTTTTCGCATTATTGAAAATTATTTTAAAATTTTTATTTGGGTTTATTTGGTTTATTTGTAAGCTATACATCATTATCTAATTACATCGTCTTGAAAAAAAAGTAACTGAATATTTGTTATAGGGAATACTTCAATTTAAAATTTTATCTGAAAATCTGGTTGTAAGTTAAGTCTATATTTTGGGTAAACAATTTTTTTTTTATTACTATTATAAGTTAAGGCTTATACTAACAAAGGAAAATGAGATTATTTAAAATTTGGTTTTTTATCTTAAATTTTTAACTTTGAAATCTAGAGTTTTATTTCTTGTAAGCGGTTGTTCAGAATTAGATTATGAAAGAAATATTGATACTCGATAGGCCTTCAGGTTTACTTTGAAAATTCTCCATATCGACATTAGTATCTAATAAATTACTATGAAGAAACCAATCTAATTGTTTGTTTTTAAAATTTTCTGAAAATCTATCTAGTGCCTCTAAACCAATTATATTTTCATCCATAATATGTATCTTTCTCGTCACTAGATTCCTAGTCGTCTTTTGCATTAGATGCAGGTTCATTTTTCAGTTATTATTGTATAATTTCTCTATCAAATAAAATTTTTTTACGTATTATAAAAAAAGTAGTAATTTATGATGTATTAAAATAAAATAAAGAAACAAGTAAAAATACTGCACTGAAATATGTCGGAAAAAAATACGTCCCGTGTAATGCTTAATGTAGGGGTCACTAACCTTTTCAATTAAGTGAGTTACATTCGAAATTTTAAGTCTCTAATGATCGATATCTAGGTCTAGAGCAGGGGTCTTCAACCTTTTGAGATAGTGAGCCACTTATTATTTTTTTTTAATCTCGCGGACCGCATTCGTAGTAAAAACACATTTTATACAAAAATATAATTTTATTATTATAATTGTTATAATTACATTTCATATTAGGAACTATTATTGCTATTATAACATAATATATAAATTAACATATTTAAATTTTAAATTACAAACTATTTGTTTTATTTTTAGTGTGATAACACTGATAACTGATATTGTTTTCCAATAACTAATTTTTCTATATTAAGTTCTATCTGAGACGAAGCAATCTTCAGTGAGTTTTCTAAGTGAATATTAGTCAATCGAGCTCTAGTTTTCGATTTGATAATTTTTATTTGTGAAAAAATGTTTATAAGACGTACGTACTTCCAAAAAGAGACATCATTTTTAATGCGTTATTTCGAACATTAGGATATGTCTCCGTACCAATTTATTTTGAATAAAAAAATTATTCAACGTTATTGTACTACTTTTCTTTTAATATTGTATCATCATAACGAACTAATAGTCAACAGCCAACATTTATACAGTTTACCTTATCGCATAATGCATATTTCCCAATTATTTCGATAACGGTGTCTAAAAGCTAAAATGAATAATGATGGCTTATAGCCGTTCTAATTTTATCACATCTGTTCGCGGGCCGCGGGTTGAAGACCCCTGATCTAGAGAGAGTATATGGGATTTGTTTAATGAGCAAAAAAAAGGTCAACGGCCGTTGACAGTACTATGTATAACTGATAATAATAAACTATAATTAACTATTCCCACTATCGCAACTGACTAATAATGATTAATTCAATATAAATATATAGAATACAATATAGCAATAAATTGTCCGATTATTTAATAATATGTCATCGAACGATAATGATAAAATTAATTTTTATTCTTGATCGGCTTAAATTTCCAGAAAGATCGACATACCTAAATACCTAATATATTTATGTGATATTATCATACTTGGTTGTGATTACTGTTAATTTATACTATCTGACATAGATAAAACATAATACCTATAGGCTATATCCTTTATTAATAATTAATATCTGTTTAAAACAATTTTAATCGGTTATTGTCTAAAAGCAACATAGGTAAATCGTAAGGTTAATAGTAACATATTCTATTACTTATTATTGTAAAATTTATAAGCATATAATTACGTAAAAATATTAGTAGATAGGTAAGTTTCTATGGATAAATGGATAATATTTTAAAATTATAACATAATAGGTAATTAATATCATTATTTATAATTGAAATTAGTAACTTTATCCAAATTTGAACTATAAAAAATAATTGTTTTTATAAATTTTTTTTTAGATATTATAATTTCAGTATTAACTATTTATAAGATATCTTGCATTAAATTTTCAAAACTTAAATATAAAAACAACAGTTTTTATGAATTTTTAACTATAAAGTATAGTTCACTACCTATATTATTTTTAATCAGCATATATAGAAAAAATAAAAAAATATAATAATTTCACATATCTATAATTAACTTAAAAATAGTTTAAATATTTTGAAAAAACTATCGTAAATTTAAAATCATAACAAAAACATTTGGTTGATATTTCAAGTATCTATAAGGTTAGAATTACCTAATCTAATCTACGAGGCAATTTGTAGTTAAATCAAATCAAATAAAATTGATTTTGTCAAAGAATAATTTGCGTAAAAATTCCTATTTTTCCTTAATTTTTTTTTGTATTTCTTGCAGGCTATATAAAATAAGTACCTACTATGAATTATAGCTTTTGATTCCCTAAAGTACTAACTAAGCCCAATTTTCTATTTGAAATCACTTTCATAATTACAAATCAAAGTTATTTTTATTTTTTACTGTCTCAAAAATTGAAGATAAACAGAAAAAAACGCTCATCATTGTAAAATCAATATATCCGTTGCTCTGCTCAAAATTTAAAATCTATTTTGTAGTACATAAATAAATGTTATTACTTATTTATAATATATTTATACATAGACTTTAGGTATAAGTATTTAGGTACATACTATTTAATATTTATCTACAGACATTATAAAGTTATTATAGTTATGAATTCATTATTCAGAAGGATTTTATTTGATCGCCAACTATCTAGCGGAATACTACCAAAGCTGCTAAAGCTTTATGAGAATTCGAGAACAGTGATCTAATCATATCACTGTATATAATCCTGATTGCTTAGAACAAGAAACAACCAACTTGGTCAACACAACAATGATACGTAGATATAACTATTTACTATAAATCATATTATTAGTAGAGCAAGGACTATTATGCACTAAAAATCATCAAATATGCATTTAAAAATATACATTTATGCATCAAAAAATTTTAAATATGCAGTTAAATATGTCCTCAAAAAATTAATACACTAAAATTTATAGCTCTAAAAATTATATTTTTTCTTTAAATATTTAATTTTAATAATTTTATATTATCTCTCTATAAGTTTTAACTGAATTTTATATCACTTTATTGTAATCTAATCTACAGATTCGCAACTATGATAAAATGAGTCTCTTTCATCTTGATGAGAATATAGAAATAGTTAAATATAATAATTTGTGTCCTTAATCATGAAAAATATTCACTGAAAAACATGATTTTCAAAAAACCTTCAAAATATGCACTACAAACTAAAAATAATATATGCTCTTAAAATAAAAAAAATATGTTCTTTAAACCTAAAAATGTCAAAATATGCAAAAATATGCACTAAAAACTTTGAGATTTTGATCACAAACGTTGTGAAATGTATTATGTATTTACTCTGCATACAAAAAAGTACACCAAAAAAAATATGCGAATAAAATTATTAGTATTATAGCAAGTACGGAAACCGGCGGTGACGTGCGGTAAGAATATTCGATACGTAATTATGTTAGATAGTATGTTTAAAACAATATGTAAGTATATTAAAAAATATAAATAAAATAATATTAAATACCTTTTTAAATATATATTTTTTTAATACTATTTAAATTATGTATATATTAATTTTTTTATATATTACCTAATAATATTATTATTTGTAATATCCCGAATAGTTTTTACGGAAAGAAAATTTTAAAAAGTTTCCCGGAAATAGAATTATTCGGAAAAAATTGAAAATGATATTTTTTGTAGGGATTTTTGTATGAACTCGCGACTATACGCGCGTATTTGCTGACATTTAGTATACACTATACAGTATACATGTGTGTGATGTAAACTTGTAGTGATGACAACAATATTCTGAACTGTCTGAATCACTCTCAAAACAGCATTTGTTGGCTCAACAAATATTGTATAAAATATAAATAATATGTATTTTAAATTAAATAAATTATGTTTTCATGACCCTATAAATAATTAATTGTTTCAACTATTTGACTTTATTGAAATAAATATATTTTTGTTGAATTTATTTGGTCTAATAATCTGATTTTGTTAATTCAATAATAAAATATACTAAATTTGTATAAGAATTAATAAAAATCTTGATTATATTAATAATTAATAAAGTTGTATTTTAATTGATTTATTTTATACAGTAAATTGATAAAAGGTATTACGTCTTATTACATTTCTAAGTACACATTTAAGTTATTTAACAAAATTCACATTTTTATAATATCAATACTGCTACTCAAATTACCGTTAAAAATATATGTAGTTTTCATTAAACAGAGTTTAAGACAAAGTAAATCTATTGGTATTATTTAATTGGTCACGGATAACGCTTTTTCATGTATAATATGTATACCTTATATGGCTATATATGCATATTTATAAATATTTTTTTGTCTGTAACGGTAACCTATATAGATTTAAAAACTACTTTCTACTGGAACTGGACCATTTTTAATCAAATTTATTTATATTAATAGATTCCTAAGACTTGAAAATGGTTTTAGATTTGATTTTCAACCACTATTGATCGTTGTAGGATAACTATCATAAGAATTTTGTTCCTACTTCCTACTCACTGAGATCGATCACCTACTTTTTCCTTTATTTTATACAGCCATACAGGGATTGCCATTGAATATTGATGCAGATACCTACCTAATAGAATAGTTATTTATTATTATAATTGGATATAATTATCTTTATTGTATTACATTTTTTCTAGCCTAAAGCTATTTCATTTATATGTTATATATACAATTTATTATTTATCTAATAGTTATTCTATTATAAAGGAAGATTTGGGGTAAGAGGCAAAGTGTATGGTTGAGATTTATATAAGTACCTTGTAATGATGTGCTAGAAGTAATCATAATTAAATATTTATATACTGTATAATAAAAAAAATAATAATAACCTATAGTCGGATTATAAGAACGATAGATAACACACACACAGAGGATATTAGTTGTAAAAAGGCCGGTCACAAACATAGTGTCCTTACTGTCTTTTTTGTATTGAAGTTGTTAATAGTAAAAATTAAATATATATTATGTATTAAAAGATTTGTAATAAAGTTAATAAATTTAATTAATTAAAGTAAGTGTAGTAATTTTTTAACGCACACTGGTTACCTTACAACGTACTTGAGACATCAATAGAAAAGACGTTGTCAGAAAGAAAAGAAGGTAATATACTGTTTTGCGATTAATTTAAAGGCTTATAATTGAACCCCAATATATACCTAACCTTCTTTTCTTTCTGACAACGTCTTCTCTATTGATGTCTTAAGTACGTTGTAAGGTAACCAGTGTGCGTTAAAAAATTACAACACTTGTTTTAATTAATTAAATTTATTAACTTTATTACAAATCTTTTAATTCATGATATATATTTAATTTTTACTACTAACAACTTCAATACTTATGTCTCCTTATATATTCGATCTGCGTAGTATTTTACTTTTGCTTGTGATCGTCTATACGGCTATACAAAAATACAGTGGGTAAAGACACTATGTATGTGACAGTTAACTACTTTAAAGTTACATTTCTAGCAATGAAAAATATAAAAATTTGAAACTTACAAATTTCATAAAATAGGTAACTCAAAAAGAGTTATTATTTTGAAAATTATACCACACATAGAAAATTATCATATACAATTTAAGTTAGCATTTCAAGTTTCTACGGTTATTTGTTTTTGAGTTACATCAAAAATTTAACCGATTTGGTAGAAAACTAAATTTACGTAAAAATTCACATTTATTCCTAATTTTTTATTTGTTTTTTTCCGATTATTCTAAAAAATATTAGTAATTTTTAATGTTGACCTCTCAAAAGAAAAATATAGATTCAATTAAAATCAAAAACTATCCTTAAAGTTGAAAGTTTATCTTTTCACTTTTTTGACTGCATATTATTATGTATACAGACATAAATAAGAAAAACACACACACACACACACACATACACTTCATTTTAAAATCAATGTGTTGTACTTTCGTCGCTTTGCTCAAAATGTATGATATACCCAGAACGATCCAACTACTAGAACATTCTAAATCTTTTGACTACATTAAAAATAGCTTATAATTGTTAAAATAAAAAAAGAATTCAAATAGACTTCAAAAATATTTGAATGGAATAAAAATTACTCCATAGAAACCAAATCAAAAATCATAATCAATTTACATTTTAATATCTGTTCCACAAATTATTTAAACTGAATCTAATTATTTAGCAAGTTCCAAAATATAAAACAATTAAATAAAAATGATATTTTATGTTATTATACATAAAGTTTTATATCTTTATAACTTTTTTAAAGGATTAATAACTAACTGAAAAAACTAGTATGTATAAATTAATTCAAAAATGATATATGTGAAATAAGTGTAAATTTAAAATGGTGATAATTATGTTGTATTGATAACTTTTTAATATTCTATTTGCTATTTTATATTTTCACTAAATTTTTTAGTAATAATTTAATAACTTATCAGCCCAGTAAAATATTTTTTTTTTTTTACTCATTATACTGAGCATACATAAGATTAACTTAATCACTCTTATCCAAACAAATAGTTGAAATAATAATTTCAAATTTTGTCAAAGATAATCCATTTGTAGGTAACACAATCTAATAAAATAACATTGGTTCATATTATACACGATTTATTATTGTTCACAAGACAAAAAAACATCATACACATTTACATTTGGTTGAAACAATAATCTTGGTTGTAATTATGTATATATATTTACGAATAATTATTACAATTAATCATCAATATATTTCTATTACATTATAAAAACCCTTAAAGCAAATCAATCATTATGTTATACATATTTTTATTGTGATTTATTTATATATATATATATACATTGATAGTAATAATAATCAAATTAATTAAATCTAAATGCGGACGAAAAATCTTAATTGTAGAAAATTTAATGGTTTTTTTAAACCATTTCAAGTAATAATATATACACACAATATATTGTTGTAGTCACAATACTGTAATAATAATTAATAATATGTATAATCAATATTGATAGAATAGTAATAATATTAAGTAATAATAGTAGTCAAAAAAAATTGTCCGCGTCTGTCTATAAAAATTCTAAAAATGAATTTCTTTCAATTGTAATAATTGTCTTTTTATATACAAGATAATAGTAATAATAATAATAATAATAATAATAATAATAATAATAATAATAATA